>NC_044982.1:128165567-128465567 GCF_008728515.1 Papio anubis
TTTTTTTTTTTTTTTTTTTTTTTTTTTTTTTTTTTTTGGTGTATTTTCTTTCTTTTTAATGAATCTGAAAACTCAGAGTGAAACCCAGGCAGGTGGTTTGATTTCCCCAGGTTCTTTCCTCTCCTTCCTGCTGCCCACCCCTGCTTCACCCCATCCTCACTGTCCCTCCCACCTGGCAATGAGACCCTTTGGCATTGAATACACTGCAGATTTCTTCTCCTGCCCGAGCTCCTCACTGACCCGTCAGACCTTCTGAACCATACTGCGTGCGTCCAAACATTGCAGTCCATCAGTTGCCCAGGAGAAAATTTCCCTGGTCTTTTTTTTCTTTTTTTCACTGCATGTGTCCTGTCTTGGCCCTGCCACTTACCAGTAGAAAGACCCAGAATGTGTTTTGCCATAATAGGAATAGTAATAACAACAACTTGCTTAGAAGTGTACACAGCTCTCACCCACAAGCCTTCCACCTATTCTGGCAAGTAATTAGGGCAGGTACTAGCATCTTTATTTCCATTTCACAGGTACAAGAACTGAGACCCAAGGAAGCACAGCTCATACATGGTGAAGCAAGGCCATGAACCCAGTGTTCTGACTCTCCATAGTAACATTATATACCAGCCATGGGCAGCAGGCTCTGCAATAACCTTCAATTAATCCTCATAGCAACGCAGACTTCAAAAAGGAAACTGAGGCTTAGAGAGACCAAGGTGCTGTCCTGATGTCAGTGAGTTCCAAACTTGGGTTACAAACCCCAGTTTGACTGATCTCAGAGTCCTCACTCTTACCCTGATACTGTGTAGCTTCTTCTATCATCCTCAGCCCTTTACTTCACCTCTCTTGGCCTGACTTTCTCATCTGTGAAATGGAGGTGGCTGGCTGTGATCTGTAAGACCTCCTTCCAGCTCTAATATCCTGGGATCCTATAATTTTGCCTCAGAAACCAAAGTTCTTTATTGCCAGCTTCTCTTCAGTGCTAATCATTTTGCTTAATTATGTTGAACTCCAAGTGAGTTTTACTGCAGCTGTCAACACTCTGGAGTTGGTTACGCAGCTGAAGCTGCTAGTTGGATGATAGCACCTGTGTGCCATTTTGCAGGGCATGTGCGGCAGCCAGGTAGGCCTTCTACTTGGCTGGATGCTATGAGGCTGCCTCTTGATGCCAGCTGAGTTCCTCTGTTTGTATTGGAAAGGAGTAGGCCTACCTTCAGCTACAAATACCCGGAAAGCAACATCAGTCACTTTGGCTGAGTGTACACTGCTGGTTTCGTTCCAAAGCCTGGCACGTTGTGTTGTGTCGATGGGGTGTTCAAGGTGGAGAGGGCAAAGACTCATATCTGATACATTTACTTCCATTTGGGGTGCATAAGCAAAGATCATTTCAGTCTCGGGCTTCTTCATGGGAACTTGACTTGCTGGGTAGCTCCCCCTGAGGTTCAGATCTCTATTCATTGTTTCTCTTCAAGCCCTGGGAGGTGCCATGTTATCTAGAAAGCTTTCCCTAATGTGTTCTATCCGCATTTATACCTTATCCATGTACCCCTCAATTTCTATCCATCATAGCCCTTGTCCCACCATAATGAAAATGTCTCTCATTATTTTTCTGGCTGGTCCACAAGCCTGCAGGGTCCTTATAGGTGCCAACTATGTATCATTCATCGCTGGATGCTCTCCCACTAGACGTTTATTGAATGAAGAGTGGAGGAATGAATGAAGCAATGACGGCTTTCCCTGTGCTCATCCTTCCAGTGTTCTGTGCACAGATTAGGAACAAGACTTTCCTTTGTCTTTCTGACGTTCTCCCATTATTCCTCATCCTTCCTCTTTTGATAGACTCAAGGTTTACCCAATTGGTGAATCGCTCTTCTGAGCCTTCTCCTAAACTAATTTGTCCCCAGAATAGCACCCCTTCCCCTTCTCTGTCCTTACCAACACATGCTTCTGACGGTCCAGGTTCCACCTCTGAAATGTCACCTAAAACTCTTCTCATTCAGGAAGTGTTCTCTGGCCAGAAAAGAGGCAGCACTTTCTATTGCCCTATTTGAAATAAACATGCAGTTGCCAAGAGTCACCTGAATTCACACTCTACAGAATACTGTTTCTTCCCCCTTGAGACAAGCACGATGTAAAATGTTATACATTTTTTTCAAGTTGTAAAAGTATTAATTCATTTGCATTGATGACTTTTCTTTGTCTTGTAAATATTTTGATAATATCTAAGGACACTCTAGTTCTAAAAAAAAAAAAAAGAAAGAAAGAGAAAGGAAGGAAGGAAGGAAGGAGGGAGGGAGGGAGGGGTCAGTGATTCTTTAAAATCAGTGACGGATCTCACCTCCTCACCCCAAGAGATTCTATTCAGGAGATCCACTACTATACTTTAAATCTTTACAAGTGAGTGGTTGGACAGGAAGAGACCTGAAAAGGAGAACTCTATTCAGTGTTATTACTTGGGGGAGGGTTTAGAGGAAAATAAAATACTTAATTGTGGAAGGCATCTGAATGGTTTCCTCCTTCAGAAGCAAAACGTACTATGCCGCTTAATAGTGGCCTCAAATATGCCAATAAGGTAGTTTTACCTGAGCTCTTTTCATTGTCTTTTAACTTTTTCTTCTCCACTTCATCAGTTTCCCCAGTTGGTAGGAGTGATCTTCAGATCTGTTCGGGGTTGTGGTTGTCGAGGATGGATCGGCAGGGCCACCATATTTAACTTGAGTGGGCTTAAGGATCCCTTGAGATTGCTGGAAGTTTAGATTCCCAGGCCTTTCATCACAGTATATTGAGGTTATATGATTCAGTATATATGAGGTTAGCCCAGAAATCTACACTGTATTTAATGTTAGTTCAATTTAATGCATAAATACTTTTTTAAAAAATAAGCAAACAGGGCTGGGCGCGATGGCTCACACCTGTAATCCCAGCACTTTGGGAGGCTGAGGTGGGTGGATCACGTTGTCAGGAGTTCGAGACCAGCCTGGCTAACATGGTGAAACCCCATCTCTACTAGAAATACAAAACTTGGCGGGGGGGTTGGCGGGCGCCTGTAATCCCAGCTACTCAGGAGGCTGAGGCGGGAGAATCGCTTAAACCCAAGAGGCGGAGGCTGCAGTGAGCCGAGATTGCACCACTACAAAATCCAGCCTGGGCAACAGAGCGAGACTTAGTCTCAAATAAATAAATAAATAAAATAGAAATAAGCAAACAGTGCAAGATAATAAATAATAAAGTGTAAGGATCCACACATTCACCCTGTGGGATCTGAGTCACATTTTACCTGCACAACGGCAGAGTAAACTCAGACACTGTCTCTACTTCTGCTCTTGTCCTCCCTCATAAGTATATGACTAAATAGGACCAGGTTCACCAAGTGGAATAATACTGCTCTGGTCCTGTCTCCTCACCATGGCTCCTTGTAGCTATAGAGAACAGAAGCACCTGGGGAATGAGTCAGAAGTTATGCAGGCGCCTATACAATCTGTCATGTGGTTTCCATATTATTGTAAAAGTTGATCCTAAGCTTTAGCTGTTCTGCTAAGCTGTGTCTCTCCCTCTAGTTTGCAACACGAAAGGCCAGGAGACATCTCATTCCTTTGATACCCAGTGTTCCAGGAAACTTTAAAGTACAGATTTCTCCCACATCTTACCAAATTGGCTGTGTCTCCCAAGGAGTTATATGCAGGCTAACAAAGCAAGCAGTGCCAAGAGCATCCCCCATGCGGTCAGCCACACAGACAAGCATAATCGTAAGCTCTGCCCAGCCTCTGAGCCTGTCAGCTACTTTGAGTTACTGTTCGATGCTCAAAAGTACTACCAGCATCTTCTCCAGACATGTTTAGCGGGGACAGGCACAGAACTTTAGAAGGAAAACGTTCGCTGCTGTGTAGGGCGATTCTGAGTTTTGGAGTAGTGCTGATTCAGTGATTGATTTCCTTCTGGAAAGGAAGAAGGCCAGTACTTTAAACTGCCAAAGTATCATTCATGCCTCGTCCTCAATGTTTGGCAGGTTTAAACATCAAATACTTCATTACCGAAGTAATTGAAAAATGCCAATTGCCTTGAGCTAGAGAACACTTGGAGGGACCAATATCACATGCTAATATTACAGTGACTTTTAGGGATAATCATCATTAAGTATTTGTTATTTATGTATTTCTGTTGCTAGGAAGTTTAGCTGAAGTGCTACAAGTTGCTAATTTTGTTTCTGATACCTACTGAAGGCCGCATTCAGCCATATGTTCATGCGTGTGCTGTGTGCCTTGGTTTATTTCCTTTAGTGTTTTATGTATCAACCCAACTAAATAGTTCTGCATGTAGCATTTTTGCAGATTCTATTTATCATCAACAGCAAAAATTTTTCTCCCTGGATGGCCTAAATACAGAAAAACCACATTACCTCTGAGTGGATAGGAATAGAGATTTTCTCAGGGATAGTGGACATTATTACTAGCTAATAATAATGATTCAAGTTATTTTTGTATTTGAATTTGAGCTGTGTTTGTATTTGTGTTGTACCTGATCATTTATTTTTTACTCATTATTATTTTTCTTTGAGATGGAATCTCGCTGTCACCAGGCTGGAGTGCAGTGGTGCAATCTCGGCTCACTGCAATCTCTGCCTCCTGGGTTCAAGCGATTCTCCTGCCTCAGCCTCCCGAGTAGCTGGGCCTACAGACGCACACCACCATGCCCAGTTAATTTTTTTATTTTTAGCGGAGATGGGGTTTCACTATGTTGGCCAAGATGGTCTCGATCTCTTGACCTGGTGATCCGCCTGCCTCGAACTTCCAAAGTGCTGGGATTATAGGAGTGAGCCACCGCGCCCGGCTGTACCTGATCATTTACTAAGAACTTTTCTGGGTTTTTTCCTCACATTTAATCTTCACTGGGAACTTGTGCAGTAGGTATTAAAGTCATTTCATTTCCAGATGAAAACAGTGTGGAATTACAGTACAAGGATGGTAAAAGATTAAATAATATTGTCCATCAAATATGGACAACAACTGGGATTTCAGTGCAGGTCTGTCTGACTCCAAGTCCAGTGTTCTTCCAGTTCTTCTTATGTTTAAATTCTCCTGAAATTCAACAAATTAGTTAGTGGCATGGTTGCCCCTGCTGGGCCACAGTAATTGGAATATTAATGGAACCACATGGCTAGCTCCCTGCACTTGTAGCAAGGCCTGTCCAGGTATATCTGGAGCCAGTTTCCAAATTCAAAGGGATGTCATGAGATGTTTTAATCGCTATTTTCTCCTTCCTCTTTGATGTCTTCTTGTTGGCAATGGTATAGCCATTTGTTACGCACCCAATTAAGTCAGCAATCTTGTAGTCTTTTGTAGAATGTGGAAACTTCTCGTTTTATGCCTTGTGACTCTGCTTCATGGAACCGACAAGAGAGATGGCGGAAAAGGTTACGGTCACTCCATTTCTCTATTATCGTCTTCTGCTGAGAGCTCATCACTAATTTTGGTGTCAGAGCAACAGTCATTCTGAGGCCTTATGAAAGCCTACATACTCCCCAGCAACGCAGACAGCCCCCCTGACCTTTGCGGCTGCAGATAATGGCCAAGGCTGTGGCAAAGTGACCTTTAGGCCAAGAGTGGGTGGCAGCACTTTCTTTTCTGTGACATTCATTTTGCTTTGCCTCTGTTTGTATTTTTAATTGGAAGCATGTACCGTGTGAATCTGCGTGGTTCTCCCCCTCCACCCTGAACTCTGAGCAGAGAGACTGTGTCTGGCTGGCTCTCGTTATAAAGGAATGCTCTCAATGCCAAGCTAGGGGTCATTACTAATTGCCACGGCGACAGACACAAAGGATATTACCGGCAGTCTTTCAGGGGGAGATGCTATCAGCAGAAGAGGGCCTTTGTCCCACCTGGACCAGCCCATGTTTCCTTCTCATATTCATTTTACTCCCATGATCCCATGAGAGGAATCAGGCACTTGAATTTTTTTTTTTTCCCAAATGACATTATTTATTGCACCAGAAATCTTGTCATCCAAGAGGAACCACAGCCATTTAGGCCATCTCTTCAAGCTCCATCTCCAGTCCTTGTCCTTGATGATACTGTTTGCTGCAGACTCACCCCGCATCCTTCATTTCCCTTCCAGGCTGCAGACAGCTTGAGCCTATTCTAAAGGTCTTATTATTTATTCTGTTTAGTTCTTTATTATTTGCTAACTATCAAATATTCCCAAGTTGCTTTCTGTATGTTCATCTTGTTTCCTCAGGTAGCTTTTTTTCACTACTTATCAAAGCGACGCTGAGTATGAAAATTTCATAAGCGCCTACTGTGTGCCAGGACCTAAGCTAGGTATTTTATGTACATAGTGTCATTTAATCCTTACAACAAACCTGCAACTTAGGAGTTGTTATCCTCACTTTATAGACATGGGACTGGAGCTTACAGGCACCGTGAACATTACAAACTTGCCAAGCGTCACACATGTCTGTGCAGCTGGTGCATACCAAGGCAGGATGCCAACCACTGGACATGGGTTGTGGAAAGGTGGGAAGAGGCTCAAAGCATGTATGATGTTAGCCCCTATAAGCCTCCAAACATGGACTCACCCACCCCACTGTGCCAGACACGTCGTTCGTATTCAGTAAGGACACCCATGATGGTGTCCTTAAACATGATGCTCTTTTGGCTGAATCACAGAGGGACAGGCCCTGCACTGAGGTTCAAACACTGGTGTGCCATCGGGGCAGGGATCCCTCTGATGGGGCCTGTCAGGGATTGTGAGATTGGAAAAAGTCACACTAGTGTTGCTCGTTTCCCAGCTCACTCAGTAAATACTTTATGTGGGCACACGTGGGTACCTGGGAGACTTAGTGGGGAACATGGCCTGGGAATCCTGCCCTTTAGGGAGCTGAGACATTATCAGCACACACTTCTTCCTTCCTCAGAACCATCCAGTGATCTGGAAGAAAAGTTCTCAGAACTTACATCATTGGTAGAGTAAGCTTTTTGACAAAAGCTGGAGGAAGAAAACCATTGTGGAAAAAAAAAAATCTCTCTCTCAACCACTCATACACACACACACACACACACACACTGCCATAAACCAAAGCCACAGAATGATCTTTAAGAAAGGACAATTTATGGTAAATGCCAACATTTACATGGCAAAAGGAAGCAAGCGTCATACCTCCTTCCCCTATTCAAAATTGCTTTTTATTTTCAGCAAACTCAGAGTAGGAGATAGCAGGTTTTCTCCTACTTCGAGTGGTATGATTTGGATAGCCTGGGACCTAGAACACCCCAGCAGCCTGGGACCTCACAGAATGGGGTGGCCCATTCTCCAGGCACCTGGCTGCCAACACGTGCAACCCAGTTGAGGACTTTCACGCTCACACCCAGGGGCCCTAATGTGTCAGAGAAATGGAACAGTTTTGCCTTCTTCTTGCACAGGAGGAACTGCATCTCCAAGGCAGCAGGATCCACATGTAAGATTGTGGAAGGGGCCAAGAAGGTGCTGTCATCTTAGAAGAAAATTGTGCTTTTATGTTCTGCTGTCTTTTGAAATCCAGCTCCTGCTCGTAAATCGCCGTGTAGCCATGTCAAGGATTATGGAGGGTTTTTCTATGTATGTGTGTATATGTACATTGTTGCTCCTGATGACTCAAGCAGTGGTGCTAGCAGGGAAGCTTGGTCCACCTCGCAAAGCGCTTAACAAGAGTCCTGACAACAGCAATATGTTACCACTTTTGTTTGTACTGCATCTTCACACCCACTCACTCAGTAACAGACTGAATGAAATGTGCTCCGGTGCTTTGTGTGGGAGAAAAAGAATGAAAATAATGGCCATTCAGGCAAAATAAGGCTTTTTGGTGCTTTTCAGAAGGCAGTCTTGTTTTCATTGTTGTCCCTGTGTTCACATAATGGCCTTATCCTTGTCTTTCATTGAAACACGCCCAAAGCAAGGAAAACATTTCACCCTGAACACAGAAGAATGCAGGCTCTTAAAGTGAGCAGCAGGGAAGATATGGGCTGGGAGGATGCTGGACCAGGTGTCTACAGGGCTCCCTGCTCAGAACAAGTTGATGGGCAGGTGACTATGGATGGGAAAGGGGCTTGCTGGAAACCAGCTCTGCTCTATCTGGCAAGGCCTTAATAAGGGGAAGACATGATCATCACCATCATTGTGCACATGCACTGGGCACTTACCATGCACCAGGCACGGGACAGGGTGTCTCTTAGGCGTCATATAATCTGTTCCAAACCCTCTCAGGAGGATATCATTATTATCCCCATTTTAGAAATGAGGAACCCAAAATCTAGAGAGGTTAAGTCACCTCCTCAGGAGTCATGTGGAGTCAAGATTTGAATCAGGTACCATCTGACCCCCCACTTAAACATCACACCAGCATCTTAAACACTACCTTAAGATCCTCAGAATCAAACCTCCCATGCTTCCAAATTAGAGGGTCGTGGATGAGGAGGGGAATTTCAGGGAGGGATACTTTGAGAACTATTCCAAAGAGGGTTGTTCTAAGTTCCCTTTCTGGCTCATCTTTAGGATAGAGGAGCTGCATGTTATATTGACCCTAAACATGTGAGAGGCAGGATGAGGGAGGGCGTCAGCCTGGATTCAGATCTGGATGTCCTGGGACCAACTCCATGAACACGGACTGTCCATTCTCCTCCCTGGGATTTGGCAGCCTATGCTTTAGCTATACCCCCATGCTTGTTAAAATGACCACAGGACTGGAAAACTATCTGTGGTTTCCCTGCTCCTGCATCTTTCCAGGGAGCCCTCTTCATGAGGACGTCTCATTAGCTGCTCATTTCTGTTTCTCTCAATGACAGGAAACCCACTGGAGCCACAAGGGCCTTTGAGACGTACCTCACTAGCCCTGAAGATATTCTTCCCTTTGCGTGCAAGGTGCCTCCTCCTCTATCCTCAGGCCATCCACATCCCACCAACCCTGATAGGTGCAGTTGAAATCCCACCTCCTCAACAAGACCATCCTTGTGTACATGTTTCTTCCTGGCTCCACGTTCAGAGACATCACAATGGGAGCTTGAAATCAATCACTGTAGGAATATTTACACCACAGAAATTGGCAAACATTGCAAATCAGATTCTTGTTTTTGCTGTTGTTTTGTAAGCTGGTTTATCAGCACGTCACTGCTCATACCTAATGCCCCACCACTCGTTTGGCCCCAACAATTAAAACCGTACTTTGGCCGTGTTTTATGATGTGCCCATGCTTGTCTCTCAGTGGAGACTGTAGGAGGATCATCAAATTATTTGTATCTCCACAGCATCATCATGGTACCTCGTAAAGAGCAAGTATTGTCCCGTGTCTGTGTCTGTCAGTGTTGTCCATTTCATCTATTAGTATTTGGGGTGTACTTTTTCCCTAAAAGTTTTCAGATGATATCCAATTGGCTACAAGTGAATGTTTCAAAGAGCTAATTGTCTGTCATTCCTTTCTTCATTCATTCTACCATTTATTTATTACACCAGTGAGCATTTGCTATGTGTCAGGCATTAGTTCAAAGGCAAGAGTACTCAAAGGTAATTAAAACATAGGAGGTCTCCGCCCTAGGGTAGCTCACCTTCTAGTCAGGAGAGACAGAAAATAAACAAGTAAACAAATCCACAAAATTAGAAACTGTCTGATAGCAGCAAAGGATACAAAAAGAAGAACCCAGGAGGATGGAATAGAGGAGCTGGGGCAGGGGTGGGGCATAGTCTCAGGTTGGGAGGTATATTGATTTCCTATTGCTACCATAACAAATAACTACAAATGTTTTGGCTTAGAACAATATGAATGTATTCTATCATGGTTCTAGAGGTCACAAGTCTAAAATGGGTTGTAATATGGTTTGGATTTATGTCCCAGTCCAAATCTCATGCTGAATGATAACCCCCAATGTTGGAGGAGGGGCCTAGTGGGAGGTGATTGGATTATGAGTGGATTTCCCCCTTGCTGTTCTCATGATAGTGAGTGAGTTCTCATGAGATCTGGTTGTTTAAAAGTGTGTGGCATCTCCCCCTTTGCTTGCTCTCTCTCTCCTGCTGCACCATGTAAGACATACCTGCTTCCTCTTCACCTTTTGCCATGATTGTAAGTTTCCTGGGGCCTCCCCAGCCATGCTTCCTGTACAGCCTGTGGAACCATGAGCCAATTAAACCTCTTTTCTTTATAAATTACCCAGTCTTAGGTAGTTCTTTGTAGCAAGGTGAGAATGGACTAACATAGGTTGGAGGTCTACATTCTTTCTGGAGACTTCAGGGAAGAATCATATCTTGGGCTTTTCCAGCTCCTGGAAGCCGCCTGCGTTCCTTGGCTTGTGGTCCTGCATCTCTCCAATTTCTTCTTCTGCCATCACACCTCCCTCTCTAACTCTGACTCCTCTTCCTCCGTCTTTTTCCCTTATGAGGACTCTTGTGATCATATGGGGTCCACATGGATAACCCAGGATCATCGCCCCATCTCAAAATACTTCCTCATTTGAGTCTCTTTTGCCCTGTAAGGTAGCATATTCACAGGTTCCAGGGATTAGGAGGTGACATCATTGGAGGTCATTATTCTTCCTACCACAGGAGGTGAGGGAAGTCCTCTCCCAGGAGGTGGCACTTGAGAGGAGACCCACATGACAAAAACAGATGAGGGGGACAGGCTGCAAAGATCCTGGACCTGGCACAAGCCTGCAGATTCTGAGGAAAATGCCAGCATGATTGAAGTGAGCAGCCAGGGGAGGCTGGAGGGGGAGGAAGGGCCCAGGCCCCTCCGCATTGCGGGAGCCAGAGGAGGAGCGTGGATTTTATTCTGAGTGCAATGGAACATGGGCAGAGGGCTGGAGAGTTGTGTTTTCACTGGGCTAACTTGTATGTGGATGAAGACAGCTTCTCTGGCAGTTGTCTAGAGCAGTGCTGTCTGGTAGAAATACAATGTAATCACATGTGTCAGTTTAGATGTTCTAGTAGCCACATGTCAAGAAGTAAAAGGAAACAGCTGAAATTAACCTTAATAAAACATTTTCTCTTTACCCAATATATCCAAAGTGTTATCATTTCAATGCGGTATCAATATGGAAAACTTATTAATAAGATATTTTATATTCATTTTTGTACCATATCTTTAATATCTAGTGTGGGTTTTATGCTTAAAGCATACCTCAATTTGGACTGGCCATATTTCAAGTGCTCGACAGCTATATATATATACCGTGTGATTGGTGGCTACCATTTTGGATAGTACATGTCTAGGCACTTTTCTCAGAATCCTGTGCAAAGTCTACTCAGGCGGTGTTTAGAAAAGCAATGAACAGTGCAGCGTCACGGAACATATGAGCCACCTGTCACTTCCATCAGCTATCCCCAATGCCAGAGGTTCTGAGTAGGCCACAGGAAGTAGGAGATGGAACAGGAGATTCTAGAAAGGATGTGTCCTCTGGTGAAACTGGTGAGGTTCAGGCACAGACTCCGATTAGACTCTTGCCTGGCTGCAACCTCCGAGAAACACCCTGTCTCTGTTTATTTCATAGATCTCTAAGTTCACCTCTGCATTCATCCTTACACCTTTAATCCTCAGCCAAAGCCAGATTTTTTTCCCATTTCTTTATGGACAGGGCCATTTATTCAACTCATTATACCAATATTACTGAAAACAAGGGCAGAGGTTAAGAACAGGAAAAATTCAATGAAGCAATGAGAGGGTATCAATTGCTAGGACAAGAAGTATATTCCAGGCACTTTTAAGCTATACCCATGCTCTGTTGAGCTCTCGCTGTGACCCTGATATTAACCATAAAAGTATAGTCCAAAAAGCTTAGTACCAAAAGAGCATCATATATATCCATTGAGATTTTTACAGTGATATTAAAAGGGGTTATGAAACAGAAAATAAAGATCTGAATTAAACATTTAGGTCGTGGTGGTTTTGCATAAAGTCTAGTGTATGAGAAGCATATTCAATACTGCACAAGACAATAAAAATAATAGCAATGTTTATTAGAATATCCTATTTAGAATCAGCAATCTGTGCAACATACTCAGCTTTTAGGAGATGGGCTGGCCCCGAGTTTCTTTCCAGTGATGGATTTGGGGGGCTGACATCTTGACCCTGTCATCCAGCCTGTGGGTACCATCAAAAGGCAGCTTGACCATTTTTGATATGTAGTGACAAAAGCTCTAATGTGTGAGGACAAAGGTGCCTTCTGTGAGTGCTTTGGGGCTTTAGCGCTTCAGTCAAATTACCAGTGGCTCTAATTAGTGTTCCTGAAATCTGGAGCAATCTATATCTGCATTCCAAAAAGGGGTGGAATGTTTCCCTCTGATAACACATTAGTATGAGTCCTTCCTAGATGAGTTTTCTGAAATTATAAGGGCATGATAGTGTGGAGGAGAAGCAGTTACAATAGAGAAACCTGTTGCTTTGAAAATCAGCAGTGATCTTGCAATCAGCTGATTAATAAATATTTATACAGTACCTATCAAGTGCTACACTCTGAAAAAAATAAGTATGCAATGATAAATCACAGTATGGGCACCAGTGTGGTTCTGACCTGGGAGTGAGTAGACCTGAGCCCTGCCAGCCACTTACAGTTGCTGCTATCTTGGTTTAATCATTGTATAGCAGAGACATTAGCTATTGTCTCAAGGAAGATTCATTTCCCTAGGACAAGTTACTTTACCTCCCTGGACCTCAAGATTAACAGGGTCTGAAGGGATCACGCTGCTGGTGGTAATAAAAATAGCTTCATGGCCGGGCGCGGTGGCTCACGCCTGTAATCCCAGCACTTTGGGAGCCTGAGGCGGGCGGATCACAAGGTCAGGAGATCGAGACCATCCTGGCTAACACGGTGAAACCCCGTCTCTACTAAAAATACAGAAAATTAGCTGGGCGTGGTGGTGGGCGGCGCCTGTAGTTCCAGCTACTCGGGAGGCTGAGGCAGGAGAATGGCGTGAACCTGGGAGGCGGAGCTTGCAGTGAGCCGAGATCGCACCACTGCACTCCAGCCTGGGCCACAGAGTGAGACTCCATCTCAAACAAACAAAAAAAATAGCTTCACATACTGAGGTGTATAATTGTGCTAAGTACTTTATGTGAATTAACTCATATATTTCTCAAGCAGACTCAACTAGGCGATGGGTTCTGTTAGTCCCAATTTATAGATGAGAAAGCTGAGATTTAGGTTGTGTGACTTACCTGAAATCCAAGAACACCAACTAATACCAGAGCTGAGATTCAGTATCAAGTCTTAGAGCCTGTAAAGCTTGCAGTCGACACCCCCGGAAGCCCATCCCAGCTGTCACATTCTGTAGATCTGGGGACCTTAAAGAATCATCAGAAGATTGCTTGGGGGAATGAAAAGGTTGAAAACTGATGGGGGAAACCATATTTCAGGGAAATAAGGACGAGGCATTAGCAGAGCTTCAGAGAGGAGAAACATACCATCATCTGTGGCTCAGAGAATTCAGAACCTAACTACATCAGAATACCATGATGCTGAAATGCAGTGTCTCTTTCTGGGACACACACTGATAAATCAATGCTGAGATCTCAATTTGTGTTAACGTAGTGATGGTCATTCAGCAAATGAGCCTTCACATAGCAGGCAGTGCCACCCGGAAAGGCACTTCAAGGTTGCTGTATGACAAGTAGTCTCACCTTCTCAACCTTTTCATTTTATACCAGTGTCAGCCACAGCTGGGGGAGCTGTGAATTTCACTTTAACTATAATATTTAGTGAGGACACACACACACACACACACAGTGGCACCCACAAAGTCTTCACTTTGAAACAAGAGTGGGTTTGGTTTCCTTCGCTTACACAACTGATGCCTCCCAGGGATACTTTTATTTAGATGGCTCATTGGCCACAAACCGTTTCATTATGTGTTGCCCAGTTACCTTGGCTTCCTGCACATTCTTTTGAGCAGATAGTTCATCTTCTTATCTCAGAGAATTGTTTCCCCAAGTGTAGCCCTGGAGTCAATAGCTTTGATACCATCGAGGCAAGAAGGCATTAAACCACCTTTTTTTGTAATTGTCTTAGTCTTACTTTTTCATGTCTGTTTCATGAAAAGATGATGTGGTTAGATTTAAGCTGGGCCTTGCTGAGGGTGTCATCTGTGCCTGGGGTTACCCACAGCATCACGTGGCTTACCTTCCTTTGCAGTATGGTGATCTTATCTTCTTTGCTGCTTCTTGCCATAGAGCAACCAGCTCCTTCCAGCTCCTGTGTGTGCGTGCGTGCACACAAGTGTGCATTCAACATACGTGGAGGTTTGCTCATGGCAGCAGCTTGTAAAATGACACTTCACCGTTCAGTATGGAAACTGACTGGTTGAGGGCCTTTTCTATACTCTTAGGGGCAAAAAACAAACAAACAAACAAACAAAAAACCTCCTTCATTGGCTTTTCCATTTGAGAACTTGGAGCAAAGTTTTCCTTAAGTAGATGCATTTTTGTGTAGCTTAAGGTAGTAATTCTTTTGTTCCCTCTGTGTCCCAGTCACTGAGCTGACAACCCAGGGTACAAAGATAAATATGACTGAGTCACTGTCCTTCAGAGAGCCTCAGGACAGTCATAGGAGAAAACATGTTAACAAATAGCTAGCATTCAACTTAGGAAGGGCAGAGAGGTGCCAGGAACAGAGTTCTCTGGGAAGACAAGTGACAGGACTAGGAGAGAAGAGCCGGAGGAGGCTATGAAAAGGAGCAGGCATTTAAACTCCATCCTCAAAGTCAAATGCAGGTTTGCCAGTTAAAGAGGGGAAGATATTCCTGGTGGAGAGAGTAACAAAAAAAAGTAAATGAAGATGTGAAAGTGTGGGCTGTGTTTCGTGTGCCCTGAGCCGAGGTGTATCAGGGTGAGGCTGTAGAAAGATGGGCCAGCCCAGCTGAGGAAGGACTTTGTGCATTATCCTGAGATGTTTAGCATTCAGGGTATGCTTTAAGGTTTAATCCAACAAGTGCACCAGAGATCCAGGAAAAGCAAAAAGAGACATTCATGGACCTTGCCAAAATGGAGAACTTTGCCTTCCCCAGCAAGACAGGGCTGTGCCAGCCAGTCTATCCCTGGTTCTGACTCAGCCTTTGTCTTTCTTTTCATCAGTCATTTAACCCTCCGAGAACCTGGCTTGCCATGGTCAGAGTGTGAATCTTGAAAGCGTCCTTGACCCCTCCTGACAACTGTAAAGTTGTGGGAAGAATTACTGTTGTATCTCATCTGGCCCTTGGGCAGCTAGTGGGCATTTGACCGTGACACATGTAACAGGAACAGTTGGTTTGTGTGGCTGCAGCAGCCACATCACGGGGAGACGGAAAGAGCTCTACGCCTGTTAGAAAGGGCCTTGGGGACCGTGTAGGCTCTACCACTGTCATACTGAATGGCCTTGGACAAGTTATTTCTCTCCAGTCTCCAATGTCCTCACCTGTAAAAGGAGAGACCTGGACTTTGTGGCTACTAAGAGGCCTTTTCTCCCTTCTACCCTGTCTGATTCTGCCTTGACTCTTTAATGTTTAGGAAGTTAGAGTGGAGAAGACTGACCAGGGAGCATCTCTACTTAACATGGGGACTCTGAGATTTGTGCATGTTTGTGCTTCGAGCAAGGAAAAAACAAATCACCAAGTGGCCCAGCGAGGTCCTTCCTTCTTCCATTTCCTTGCAGCAGAACAGCAGGGGGAGGGAGAGAGGCAGAACCCAGCTTCCGGACTGAGTAGATCTTGGGTTTGGACATTTGGAGAATTACCTTAGGAATGGAGCATTGTGAGGGGTGCGGTGGGTGAATGAGAAAGGTAGACAGAGAAAGAGCTGCTGCAGGATGCAGTGAAAGAACCCACATTTCAGGCCAGCTCTTCCACTCTCTCTCAGCCGACGTGGCGGGCCGGCACTCACTGCCTATCCACTTAAAGCTTCCCGGGCTGCATGTCTTCTTCATCCACCTGATCTTCTACTTTGAAGGCTGAGAACTTTCAGCTCATATGGATGGAGGACTTCTTAGAGCTCCTCTGCCCCAGGCACCAGTTTGGGTTTGGGAGGGGGTGACCATGACAACCCAGGACCTGTGTGGAGGGTGGGGAGAGGGATGGACAGCAGCACAGGGCATCCATTCAGATAGAAGGAGCAGTGAAGAGGGCTGGGTCAAGAGCATGGGTTTTGACATCATAAGATCTGCAGTCCAGTGCTCACCACTGACCGCTGACTCACTGTAGAGCCTTCCGAAGCTGCTTCATCTCTACAGGCCTGAAAATGGAAAGTGCAAGTAATGAAACTTCATGTAGGACTCTTGTGAGAAGTAACTCAGAAACAACGCTTAACAGTGTATCTGATGTGTACTAAGTGGCCCATAAATCATAAATGGTGGCTTTAAAAATATCTATTATGATTAATGCATTGAAAAGTAAGTGAGAGTCAAGATGTAGAAGTTTCTGTTTGCCTAGACTAGGTGTTTGGACTTTATCCTGCAGCCCATGGGCAGCCAAGGAAGACATTCTGGCAGGGATGACATTAAAGAAATTGCTGTTTGGGGAAATCTTCACCTGTCATTAGTTTGGGGAGAACGGAGGAATGTTGGCAAAGAGGCTCTGTCAGTATCCAAGCAAAGTGGACGAGGGCCCTGGGGTGGTGGAGAAGGGAAGGGGGTGGCAAACACAAATTAATGAACTTTAGAAAGGAAGATGGCTGAGGAGTAAGGGATGGGTCAGCTTGGCAACCACAGAGAAGGAAGGAGGGGTCAAGGATAGTTTTGAGAAGGCGTCCGTGATGGCATTGACCCAAACTGCAGTGCAAGAGGAGGAGGGACAGTGCTGTTCTCTCTCCTGGGGGAGGGCTATCATCTGGGATCACTGGACCCAGGTCCTGCACCCCCAAGGGCACTGCTTGGCACATTGATTCATTTGTATCCTACTTTTCTCAAAACGGTTTTACACCAGATACAGTGGATGGTTTCTACTTTCTTCACAAGTGACAATGAGCTGAAACTGTGACAACCAAAAAAAAAGGAGATAAAGGGCAGAGCACATCATAACGGGGAGGAGAGAACGAGGGCAGAAAATGGACTGACCAGGTGTGTGGAGGGATGCTTGTTCCACCCGTCCACTCGTGGCCTTCGAATGATTCCATCATTTCTAATCCGCTCCGTTTGTGAGGGAGGAATCCCTCCCAGGAAAGACAGAAAAACCCGGTCTTTCTCAACAGCATTTTTACTCTTCCTTTTCTGTGCAATGTCAGAAGCAATGGCAGGGGCCTCCTTCTCCAGAACCAATACAACCTCCAAGAAAGGAGAGAGAGGGAGAGGGAGAGAGAAAGCAAGAAAGAGCCACAGAAAGGGAGAAAGAGACAGAGAGAACCCATTGCCAGTAGGCACTGCCAGGCAAGCCGCTGGTTGGATGGCGGCGTCCACGGCAGCCACAGGACGATCCAACTTGTGGCTTTGCTTCCTCTCTTTCTCTTTGGTAGCACACAATCACTCAGCCCTAGATTCCTCTGTGTTTCATACCCAGGAGGTCGGGGAGGGCACCTTGTAGTGTCTGAGGTCCCGAGAGGGTTCACAGCCACCTGAGAAGTGTTGGCAGTCTCTGGGCGTGTGTTCTTTCTCCAAGCTGGGTCAGCTGTGGGATGGCGTGGAGAGAAAACAAGAAAAAGTGGTTTCCCTCAGCTCTCTGCTGAAAAAATGCTCACGGGAGTCAGTCAACATTTGGTAAGTACGCTGAACGTTTTTACTTTCAATGCCTAAATTTCTCTGGCTTCCGTAAGGTATCGTTGTCGAGGAAGGAGGTGGTATTGTCGCTACCCTCCCTCCCCGTGTGGTGTGACAGCAGAGATAGTTATCTCTACACCCAACTCAGTGTTGCTTTTTTTGGGTAACAACTTTCGAAAAACTATCACCTGGGCTCCAGCTGGTCAGGCTTCGATGGCAGTTGCCACAGTGCCAGGCAGGATGCTTTGTCAGGCAGTCTGCTGGGCCACGGAGACAGGATTGGAGGGATAATGAAGGCATCCTCCCCTTGTCATAAACCAGAAGCTAAGCCCCCCATTCCTGGGATGTCCAGAGAGACTGGGTAAGAAGATGTGCTGTGAACACAGAGCGCATTCCCTCCTCTCCTCCTCCAGCCTAGCAGTGGCAAGGCACATGCAGGGTCCCTCTCTGGAGGGAAAAGGCAGCTAGGCAAACATCTCAGTCTCTTGATCCTCTTCTAAATGGGACTCCTGAGGTCCAGCGTACTGAACTAACTTTCCCAGAGCCACACCTCTGCTGGTGAGTGGGGACAGGGTTCTATGTGCCATGGTTGCAAATCCATTGTCCGGAGACTTCTGGTTAAGGGCAAAAGGCCTGGCTTCGCAGTCATGGATCTGAATCAAATCCTGCCTGAGAACCTGGGGAATTTCGCCTTCACCCGGCCCCATGGTGAGCTCTCAGTCTCCACCAGGTCTGTGCCAGAGCCCTCTGGGGCAGGTACAGAGGACATTGGCTGAGAGGACCAGGCACCAGAGGAACAGACATCCTTTCTTTCCCTCTGTTGAGCCCTCCGAGTCAAAAGTGGACTACCCGAGAAACAGGCTGTCAGAGGAAACCTAGGTTCTCATACTAAGGCAGCAAGTGAGGTGAACCCCAGAAGCAGTTCTAATTGCTGCTGCAGACCCAGGTCTCTTCCTCCCTCTGAGAGCCATCTTAGGCCCAATTCTATACACTCGGCCCCCGCCCATCATCACAGCTCTTGTTCCTTGGCTGTTCCAAGACTTTCCCTCCAGCCCCTCCCCCTGCTTGCTCCCCACAGAACATAACTCTTACTTCCTCTTCCAGTCTGGGCATCTGCCTTCTCTATTTACATTTTAAGATGTTTTTATTTAAATAGGCAAACAGCAAAGATCTAAGAGCACCTACTAGACGCCAGCCTTCATAGTAGACACTCCATGCCTGCACATAGACGTAGACGATATATGCACACATACATAGGCATGGAATTTTATTTCCTCCCATGCTTCTGGTGCCTGTAAGTGAATGCAGGACAGGGCCACTGTGTCTCACAACTCCATGGGGAGTCATTCACCGTGTATGCTGTACACTGTGCTCTAGCCAGTGCCAGTCTCATGAAATACAGTGGTGCTCTCTGGAGTCACGAACTCATTATACCTACCCTGGGTCCTCTCTGCCACATGCACTGTGCCGATGTGCATTCATATAATGCAATGAGTAAGGGTGTGATTGCTGAACTCCAGGCAGACTTGCATTCAAGTTTGAGCTAAATATGCTGTGTGGCTTTCTGTGAGGTATTTAATCTGTCTGAGCTTCCTAGGAAATACTAGGTTGGTGTAAAAGTCATTTCATTTTTTGCCATTAAAAGTAATGCATTGATTTTTTAGGGTGGTTGGATAAATTAAATAAAGAAATGCAAATGAGATTATTCAGTGAGGTACATAAGTGGTCAATATGTAATTTCCATTATTATCATCACCTTTAATGTGATTATTGTTTAGTCAAAATTGTCCTTATATTCGTTAAGGGTACAATATATTAATGCTATTCCTACAATGCCTGACATGTAAGCACTTAAAAAATATGTGTTGAGGCTGGGCATGTGGCTCACACCTGTAATCCCAGCACTTTGGGAGGCCGAGGTGGGTGGATCATGAGGTCAGGAGATCGAGACTATCCTAACACGGTGAAACTCTGTCTCTACTAAAAAATACAAAAAAAATTTAACCGGGCGTGGTGGCGGGCACCTGTAGTCCCAGCTACTCGAGAGGCTGAGGCAGGAGAATGGCGTGAACTCAGGAGGCAGAAGTTGGAGTGAGCCGAGATCGCACCACTGCACTCCAGCCTGAGCAACAGAGCGAGACTCCCTCTCAAACAAACAAATATATATATATATGTGTGTGTGTGTGTGTGTTGAATAAATGTTTTGAAGGATGACCAGGTGGAAAGCCAAATGCTCCCTTGAAAGGAAAAGAAGAAAATTGTCTGGGGGAACTGAGTTAAAGCCAGAAGACACTGAAGTTTTTAACACGATTTTGGTTAAACCACGTGCCCTGGAAACTGAAAGCAGAGAGGGAAATCTTGAAGTGGCCACACTTTTTGGCACCTACAAACAAAAGATGCCATTACATCTGGTGTGAGTGGGGTTCCCCATGAACTTACTGCTGCTTCTGCCACTTTTTCTTCCTAAAGAAAACTTCCAGAAAGAGGAGACTTTCAGTCTGGTGGTTTCAGGTCAAGTTTCATCTTGCACAGAGACAGAGTACCACGGCCCTGTGACCTGCTGCCTGTCTGCTTGGACAGCACACCCTGAT
The DNA here is from genome assembly GCF_008728515.1 of Papio anubis. Taxonomy (NCBI): domain Eukaryota; kingdom Metazoa; phylum Chordata; class Mammalia; order Primates; family Cercopithecidae; genus Papio; species Papio anubis. The sequence goes on from NC_044982.1 coordinate 128,185,816, forward strand.
CAATGGGGCAGGTGGCGGGATGTTCCTCTTCCCCATGCCAGACATCTGGATGTCTGGAAACAGCTGGATAGCTTTTTCCCTTTCTGTTCCAGATGTTTGGTGCTATGCGGTCATAGAGTAAAATCCCCAGCCCAGGCCATGTCTGGGTCAACATATTACACCTGTTTTCTAGGGTTGTTGGTAGATAAAGCAGACTCTAAGGTCTGGAATGGAACAGGATGCTGGAGAGTAGGGGGTGGCAGAAACAATAGGATAGAAGTATAAGAGGGTAGAGAACACAGCTCATCCCACCACTTGGGATGGCTCGAGTGGATCTCAGAGGCAGTAAGAACAGAGTCTCTATTCAGAGAAGGGCTTGGAAGCCAAGCCGTGAAGGATCTGGATGGTCCACTACACTCCTCTCCATGGGATAGAGCAGGGTTGTTCGTTTCTAAAAGCCCCTTCTCAAGCATTTTCAGACATTTTCTCTGCCAGCTGCCGTGCTAGGCAACAAGGACACAGACCTGAAGGAGACAGCTCTTGTCCTTCAGGCTGTACCTTCACATGCCAAACGCCTGCATGCGAAGCAGACAACTCAGTTGCTCCCAGAGGTGTCCAAATATCCAGTTTTGGGTGTTTTTGTTTTTGTTTTTGTTTTGTTTTGTTTTGTTTTTTTGGCAACATGAGAAGAAACAATCAGATGCTAACTTGTTTAGTGGAGCCCTTTATGATTTCACAGCGGATGAAGACAGGGAGGACTGTGTCCCCGGTGAGCTCTTTAGAGGGGTAAGTGGTGCACGAGACTGTGTTCGACAGGGAAACCAAGGACCAGGCTACAAGCCAGCATGAGACATGACTTAGAGCGGGTGCGCCCCTACACTCCAAACAGGCTCCCCATGGAAGGCAGGGCAGGAGGTGGCGATTTTCTTGCTTTGTGTTTTTCACATGTGAAACTTGTAGTACCTGCTACCAAGCCTGAGCCTGCATTGAGGTGTGCAAGGAGGGGCGAGGTTGGCAGTATGCCGCGTGTGCATTGATTGATATATGTGCATCCTCATTGCTTCGCAATTATTAAAGCCCCACCTGTGGAGGAGCTTGTGTTCGCCAAGCTTCATTCCACATCTGGAATCACCTCAATCAACTAGGCTTCACTTTTTTCCTAGTCAGTTGCATTTTCTAATTTGATATATTGACACAAACATAGGAAATATGGGAAAGAAAATGAACAAGAAAGAAAGAGTTCGGTGACAGGAAGGAAGGGCCAAAGACAAAGTTCAAGAGGGCCTTAAAAGTCAACGAGGGGGTGCAGCACAATGGCTCATGCCTATAATCCCAGCATTTTGGGAGGCTGAGGTGGGAGGATCTCTTGAGCCCAGAAATTTGAGATCAGCCTGGGCAACTTAGCAAGACCCCATATCTACAAAAAAAGAAAAAAAGAAAAGGTCAAGGTATGGATTTTGTATGTGAGCATAAGCTTAGGGAGCCACTGAAGGATTTTTCAACAGGGAAAGGCCCTGGTCAGATTTGCTATGTAGAAGCATTGTTGACTGCAGTGTACACAAGAATATGGGCTGGTGCCTTAGAGCAAGGCGAGAGACATGGACCGTCTGACCTAGGAGAGTAAAGGTGGGACAGCAGAGGAGGGAGCTGATTGGAGGATATTTTAGGAGAGAACCCATTGAAGATTCAGTGACTAATGGACATGAGCTATGATGAAGAGTGCTGATGGTGAAGATTCTCAGCTTTCCTGCAGGGTTTAAATGGAGGCATCTCAAGCTAAGACGAAGACCTGGGAAACAGTAGGTTAGGCAAGAAGGCTGAGTTTGATTCTGACAATGCTATGTCTGGAGTCCCCGTTGAACGTGTGGGTGGAAGTGTTCAGGGAGCCATAGGAGAGGGAACCTGGACCCGGGGAGGCCTCTGCTTAGAGACTGATGCCGGAGATTTCCTTAGTGCCCAGGGGAAGTGTGGAGCATGGGATAACCAGCCTACTGATCAATCAAGCCTATGGGACCTTCACTTCTGGGGCAGGCAGAGGGGGAGGAGCCTGTGACAAGGATGAAGAATGGTCGGAGAAATTCAAGGACAACCAGTGTCCTTGAATTTACATGTCTTCTCCTTCTATCATTGTGCATGTTTTAAAAAATCCAGAGCAAGAAGGAAGTTGTTCTTTTTTGTCTCCTCTCTCTATCTGCACATAAAGCAATGTGGCCAGCCCAGATCTTTGAGGGATGTTTCCAGCCACATCATAGTTCTGCCTGGGGATGCTCTTTTCCCATGGAATGACATTTACGCCAGCACATGCTGACTAACGGTACACCATGTAGAGCAGATTTTCGGCTGAATGCCATCTGTTTCAAAAACAATTAAACCGAGTTTGCATGTAAACTGTGTGACCAATGCTTAACCATCAGAAATATGCCTGTCACTGGTGGACACACTAAAAAGAGGTCAGTGTAATTAAGTAAGTGATCGGACAATACCCTAGGTATTCATGTGTGCCTTGGGTATCACAGAACTTGAGTTTTTCAGACAAAAACAAATACCAGGGAAGCTATTTGTTTTAAAATCAGTAGTAAGTTTTCATATCAATGCCAATTCTTGGAGGTAAAGTGAATTAATAATATTTTCCGGCTTTAGAGGTGAATCAAATGAGACAGGCCAGTCATCTACTTGGTTGGATGTCAGGATAATAAACCAAAGCAGAGGATCGTAATGATTTAATAGCTTGAGTTCAAAGGTACAAATAAGGTACTGAGGAGTTTGGAGAAGGAAGTAAGAGTCAAAGACCTGGGATCGAGGCTCCCACACCCCATCCTCAGACTCCTCACCTGTAAAATAAGGATGGTCATAAACTCAAATCACGGTTGCCATGACAGTTATATGTATATGGAAACAGCTTTGTGATGCAAAGTGGGTTGGGCACAGGTTGTTTTCATTGGTGTCTCATTTTCGGGGGAAGACTTCACTTTTAGGTGTATCTCCTGGCTCTGGAAGGCCAATCAGAGAGCTGCTGGTGTTTCTGAAGGTTCTGTTTTTGAAATCTTTGGTCCACACAGTTTTTGCTTACCCTCTTCACTTTAGTAACGTCAGAAAGATTATATGATTGACTGATAGAACACCAGCAACCCAGAGAGATATTGTACCACGGCCCCAGGCTATACTTTCCATTTTTATTAAAATTCTTATTAACTCATAGCCCAAGAGCTTTTAAGCCAAGCCTGATCTCCTTTAGGGCCCCTTGATTTGATCAGAGCAATTTGTGTGCAGTGTTCTGGTCCCACTTTGTGCAGATGCAGCCAAGACAGCAGCCAAATGATGTTATTCTGAAGTGATGGGGGTGTCTCTCCCTTCAAAACCACTTTCCCTTACTATACCACTCCCACCCGGCCCTGTAGACACTTGAGCTCCACAATTACAAGTCCACTTGCTGGGGTTAAGAACCTCCAGTCCCTTTGAAGCTCCAAATGGAGGTAGGAAACATAACTACTAGTCATTTATAGTTCAGTGATGCCGAGCTTGTTGGCTCCTATTCTGAAAACAAGGATAGTTTTTTTTTTTTGGAGGGGGAAAAAATAATCCTGCGAAGATGAGGGTCCTGAAGGAAAATATACTGTTGCAGTGTGAGAGGGGGAAAAGGGAAACAAGCAAGGAGAACTCGAGGCATTGGGCCTAGGTCTCAGCATTGTCGAGGGGTCGCTGTGTCACTCTTAGATGTGAACAAAATGACTTCCCCTCAACAAATGCGCAGCCCCTCATCTGGGGATGGAAGTAGGTCCATTGGGCTGCTGGGCAAATCTGCATCTGAATTCTTCCCCCATGGGCTTTATGATGGTTTTTATCCTTCAGTTGGTGTTTGCTTAAGTGGCCTCGCTGAATTTCTCACATTTATCATTCCATTAACAGGCAGTCTTAAGCTTAATATCATCACCTTGGTAATCTGCTAAACTAGAGAGCACCTGAAAATAGCAACTCTCTTTGCAGCTTGCTGAGTAGAAGCCACTTCTTTCTTGGCATCCTAGGACATATCTGGGGCCATTTTGATTTTTACTCAGGTTCTTGTCAAGGTGTGGAGCACACGGAGTTGAGGCTGAGAAGGGTGGTGCCGCTTTTCACAGGAACTAACCTTGGATCTGTAGCATTATTGACTTAGGCTTTATTACCATGAATTAAGGAGTCATTTAGCTTTTAAAACCACTCAGAAATGAAAACATGAGAGTAAGGTTCAAGGTTGCCCCTGAACTGGGGTCTGGGACCTCAGTTTGACATGTGCCGCTGTTTTGTGCCTTCTTTGCATTTGAAGGCAGGCAGAGACTTTTCTGTGCAGTTTTATAATATTTGAGGAACTGTTATTTTTACGTTTTTTTCTCATTCATTGTACAAAGATATATGGAGCTGTCATTCACTACATCCCCAGCACTGTAGTAAGCATGCTAGGGCTATCCAGTGGGAAGTTAGAGAAAGGATAGCTTCTGAAGAACAATTAGCATGGATAAGGTGCTTATTGGTTGATGATGTATTCCCATAGCATCCAGTTCTCACAACCTCATGGTGCAATAGGCAGAGGAGTTATAATCACTGTCACATTATAAATGAGGAAACTGACATCCAAGGCCACCCAAGGGGCAAGTGTTAGAACGCAGACTTCAATCTAGATCTTCTAACTCCTAAGCTGTGTTCTCTCAACCACTCTTCCACCCTGGATCTTAGAACTTTTCTAGAGATCCAAGACTTAAATACATGAAAAAGACAGTACAAAAATATTAGTAATTATATGCCAAATTCATAGAGGTGTTGCCAGGTTCCAGAAAAGGATAAAATCATGGAAACAAAAAATGGTAAAGGAGATTTGGCTTGGTGGGTTAGTGAACTTAAGGGAAAGGAGAAGAGTTTTTTAACCAGAGAGTAACAAATGAGAAAGGGGCATAGAAAGGAAGGGCCCAGCAAGAAGACTCATTTGGGGTCAGGTGGGATGGCTCACATCTGTAATCCCAGCACTTTGGGAGGCCGAGGCAGGTGGATCACTTGGGGTCAGGAGTTTGAGATCAGCCTGGTCAACATGGTGAAACTCCATCTCTACTAAAAATACAAAAATTAACCACATATGGTGGTGCGTGCCTATAATCCCAGCTACTCAGGAGGCTGAGGCAGGAGAATCGCTTGAACCCAGGAGGTGGAGGTTGCAGTAAGTGAGGATAGCACCACTGCACTCCAGCCTGGGCAGGAGAGTAAGACTCTGTCTTAATAAAAAATACAAATAAGAAGACTCGGCCAGGCACGGTGGCTCACGCCTGTAATCCCAGCACTTTGGGAGGCTGAGACGGGCGGATCACAAGGTCAGGAGATCGAGACCATACTGGCTAACATGGTGAAACCCAGTCTCTACTAAAAATACAAAAAATTAGCCGAGCTTGGTGGCGGGTGCCTGTAGTCCTAGCTACTCGGGAGGCTGAGGCAGAAGAATGGCGTGAACCCGGAAGGCAGAGCTTGCAGTGAGCCGAGATCGTGCCACTGTGCTCCAACCTGGGCGACAGAGCGAGACTCCATCTCAAAAACAGAAAAACACAAGAAGACTCAGTTGGGATGAAACAAAAGGCTAGATAGGACAAAGAGAAGGCTGGATGGCAGAGGACACAGTGTAGGCATGATAAGGACAAGAGAGAAATGCCAGGTAAAGCCTCGGACTTTAGTCCTATAAAAGTTGCCCAACATTTTTTTCCTCAACAAAATGTGACAGATGATGTTTTCGGGCATGACACTTCTCCTCTGACATATTTAAATTTTGATGAATCAACTCTCCACCCCACCTCCATTTTTTTTTTTCCATCAGCAAGGTAAACTATGAAATTAGATACGTTAGTTTGGGTATAGGTATCTAAGAGTGTGCTACAGACCTCAAAAACTACTAGTTTAAACAACTTAGAAATTGATTCGTCCTTTACATGGAAGTGTGAGCTGCAGTAACAGTTGTGCTCTATGAAGCTGGCAGGGTCCCAGGCTTCTCCTGTCTTTCCTGGGGTCTACCTTTATTTACATGTTCAAGGTGTCTCACCACCAAGTCCATACTCCAGGAAATAGGCTGAGGAAAGAGGGAAATGGGGAGGTAGGTGACCAATATCCCAGTTTTGCCCAGACTACAGGATTTCCCAGGACACAGGACTTTTAATGCTAAAACCAGGAAAATTCCTGGCAAACTGGAGGGGTGGAGTGGGATAGGCTTGGGAGTGTAGATTGTCAGCCTCATTCTAGGGCCCCACCTGAAAGTTGTGCTTCATTTTTTACCTCTCATTTTCTAGAACTTAGTCGCCAAGTTGCACTAAGCTGCAAGAAAGGATGGAAAATATGGTCTTTATTCCAGCTATGGAAGAGGTGGATAGTAGATATTGAGCCACAGCTAGCTGTCTTTGCGATAACATACAATATTTTTTGTTGGTCAAGAGAATAGTTAGCAGGCATTTGTGTGGCTGATGGTGCTGTATCCATAAACACAGCTCAACAGACCCTGTCCCAGAAGGTCGGGTCGTAGGCTTTGTGTACCTCCTACCATATTAGCTGCCACTTCACCTTTTTCCCAGTTTAGGAGGCATATCTGAGAGTGATGTTTTCTAGGGGCAACCTTGAACCTTACTCACTTGTTTTTAAAAGTATTAATCAGCCAGAAGTATTTCTTCTGACACCCTCAGAACTGATTGCAGCATACCATTATGGCCAGACACAGACACGAAGGTGCATTCCAGTAGGTCACTGGAATGGTTTTGAGTTCAAGAGTCGTAAAATGACACGATGAAAAAGTACTTGAGAAAGATTCATCTGGAGGGTATGGTGTCTCTCTCCTTCAACCCAAAATACCCAAATGAGGTGGGGACAAATGCGTGGATGTGGTGTTTTGTATTAAAATATCAGAGAGATATATATAACTGTGAACTTCTAGGAGGCTCACCTATAGCAAATCTAAGGACCTGCCTCAGACCTGACCTCCAGGGAAGATCTTCCATTTAGCCAATGAGCATCCTAGAAACAGCTTTCTAGGAGAGATGTCTGTTGTGTGTCCTTTACTACTGTTAGGAGGTAGTATCCACTCTCAAGCTGGGATGTCAGGAGAGAATGAGCCAGAGGACACAGGTGTGACCACTGAGTCGTGAGGGTGACTAGTTGTGCCCTGCCAGGCATACTGTCCCATCTTTGTCCTGGCTGTGCTGGAGTGAGCTCTCTGTGTAACCTCCCCTCATTAGAAGTTTCAATAGACCCTGTCAAATGCTCCAGCTTGAAGGCGAAGAAGACCGGATTGGAAAAGGATGAAACTCCGGGAGTGAAAGAGAATACAGTAACATTTGGAAACTAGTTGGTCATTAGAAGAGAGCCCAAGACACCGCTTATTTAATGTTCCTCATCTTGTAAAGGCCCTTCATCTGCTCCTCTTTCACCATCGCTCTCCAGGTATTCTCAGTCTCCTCACTGACAGGACAAGTGCATAGCCGTGTCTGTGTTGAACTGGTGTTTGTCTTTTTGATGGATCCACACACATACACACACACACGTGCATGCACACACATGTATTTTTAGCAACATCACTTTGCTGTAGAGAACTAAAATATATCTGTTCCATTAAACTGAGGTGTGGTCCCTCATGCCCAAGAAAATCTTGAGTGTTTTGTGAATCAACTAGACACTTGCCATGTGTTTCTCATCACATTCTATGCCTGTTTTCTTGTGTAGCCTAGAGCCTCCAATTTTAAGAGAATAAACATTCCAAAGGCATTAGTATGCTTGTATGAATTAGTAGCTGTGAGGAGGAAAAAGCTGAAGATGAGATCCAGCCATACTTGAAACAGCTTTTCTTGCCTGGAAGTATTTGTCATGTTGTAAAAGTTTTCAATCTGCATCAGCCACTAAGATAGTTACAGAAGCCTGGGAACAATTTCAATTGTGTAGTGATTTAGGGATTTATTAAGGACAATAAATCTGCCTTAGTTAAGAATCGAAGAGCTATAATATAATATTATTCAGCCATTAAGTGTAACATTTCAAAGAATATTTAATGATGTGGTAAAATGCTCATGATATAAGTGGAGAAATCAATATCTAAAACTGCATGTATGGCATGATCCCAATTTTGTAAATTTTTATATACAGAAAAAAAAAAGTGGAAGAAAATTATCCAAAATGTTAGCAGAGTTTGTGGGATTATGGACAAGTTTTGGTTTGTTCCTTAAATTAAGATCTGTATTTTCCCACGTTTTCTAAATAAATAATTCTTTCTTCTATTTGAATGCCAATACATGCTACATTTATAAATAAAGATTTTTATTTTTTATTTTATTTATTTATTTATTTTTTTGAGACAGAGTCTCTCTCTATCACCAGACTGGAGTGGAGTGGTGTGATCCCAGCTCACTGCAACCTCTGACTCCCCAGTTCAAGTGATTCTCCTGCCTCAGCCTCCCCAGTAGCTGGGATTACAGGCACCCGCCACCACGTTCAGCTAATTTTTGTATTTTTAGTAGAACCGGAGTTTCACCATGTTGACCAGGATGGTCTCGATCTCCTGACCTCGTGATCCACCCACCTCAGCCTCCCAAAGTGCTGGGAATACAGGCGTGAGCTAAAGTTTTTTATTTTTAAAAAGAATAAGTACAAAACTACTATTTAACAAATGGGTGAAGGTATTCATGAAAGTAGATAATTTTCTACAAAAATCCAAGACAAACGGTATGACTCCTCACCTTTCAGTGAGTTCTAACACAAAGTCATGTACTCAGTGGGGCATCTTTAAAGTTGTTTGTTCATTTATTTGTTCATTCATTACTCAGAGCTATTTGTTGTGCTCCCACTGTATGCCAAGCACAGTGCTAAACTAAGTAAAGCCTAGGTCCCAACAATGAGAAGGCTACAGTACGGTAGGGAGACATTAACTACTTCTAAGACAGTATGTTAATTATCTTCTAGTGTTGTGAATAAAGTATGTGTTCACTGAAGACATTAATAAATGGGTGAATTTACTAGTGGACGGAAGCAAGAGTTTCATCACCAGCACTGGCCTTTTATTCCAGAGTTTGCTGGTGCTCTGTGAGATTTCTTCCATCTCCTGGTAGGACTCTCAAGTGTCTGGGCCCTACCCTTTCAGCAGATTGCTTCATAAAATGACAATAGCTCATGGAAGAACTGACAAACTCCTTCCATGTGCTGTCCTGGCGAGCTTGTACTATGTAAGGAACGGATGACTCTGGAAGGAGTCACTGGTGGAGGCCTCCGGATGTGTGAATGCGGGGATCCTGTGGGACTGGAACTCAAGCTAGAGATGTAGCCAAATAACTATTTTTTGGCAGAATCAGGCCCATGTGGAGGTGGAAGTTAAAACCTCCAAGATGTGACCTTAAAGGTCCTGAAAAGGCCTTCTGTCACCCTCACTGCCCCCTGCTCACTGATACAGGAACCGAGGAGGGCATCTTCCATCCCAGTGAGACGGAGAGTTGAACAAGCCAATGCTCCGGGCAGCAGTGACCCGCTGAATTCCATTAGGGTTAAGGTATAAATAAATGCCAGGGGGGATGAAGGCTTCCTGCTGCGAAACTCCCTGAGGCATCTCCTGTCTCCAGGCTGGCAGTAATCCAGGTAAGCGAAGATGAGGCTTGAACCAGAGTGGGCCAGAAGACAGACATCTCCTCCCTGATAGGTTCTTACTGAATGCTCTATCTGACTGGTTCTCTCACTGGCTCCGAGGCACCACTTCCCCCACCCGTACGGTGTGCGACACTTCTTCTGAAAGTTTTAGGAGGAGGGGGACACCTAATGTCTTCTTTGCAGGACTTCTCGAAACCCTTAAATGATCTAAGTAAATGAGCAAGTCTTTGGATATTGCAAGATGAAAGTAAATGAGTTGCCCTGAGACCATAATGAATGCAAATGAATTCTGCACCTTTACACAGGTTTGAGAGAGACTAGAGAACTACTGGTGGAAAGCCGTTGTCTGATCATGAGAGAGAATCAAAATCAATGGGAATGAGGAAGAAGAGAGAGAAGGAAAATGTAAAGGGGTGGTCCTTAGAGAAGCTATTAACCAAGACTTGGCTTTTATTACTTTCTTCCTAAGGTTATAAAGAAAGATCCCGTATAGTTTCTACCCCAGTGCCTCCCAGGAGCTTTCTCTTTGAGGGTCACAGACCCCCATGAGCCTGGACCGGGAAGAGTGGTGCACTCTCCCCTATGTGGGGGCTTTCAGAGGGTGTGTCCTCTCCACACTCAGGGACCTCAGTCACTAGCCGCCCAGAGATGCTGGAAACGAACAGACCCCCACACCGTAGCTGAATCTAGACTTTATGTGCACTAGAGTGTCTTCACCTCCCCTTTCTTTCCCTTGTCCTCCTCATAGATTCTCTTTCCTTCTGGAGCCCTTTGAAGTACTTTGGGCCCAACCCAAGAATTTCTCTACCTGGAACTGATTACTAGATTGGCAGGGTCACCTTCTTCACCTACCGCATCTCTTTACCTGCCTGCGCCAGGCTGAGACACTGAGTCGAGGCTGAAAGGATGGGGAAGGGCGCTGCCTCTCCTGACCCTGACTTTCCCACCAGCAGTGCTCCCTCCTGCTCCTCACAGCTCCCGCCACTCCCTCATAGCCCTCTCCTCGTCTCTGCTCCCTGCCCGCCTCCTGCCTTATACCTTTTCCGGGTGCAGTGGCCACCACTCCTGGCATTGCCTGTTCTTCACCCTAGTGATCCTCTTCAATGAAATGTCCAACATAGTTGGTACTAGTTTTTCTCTGGTGTGTACACAAATCTTTCTTACTTTATCCAGTACCAATTGAGCACCAAATACATAGCAACCACTCTACCAGGGGTTACTAACGTGAATGAAAGGTTATATCTGGCTGTCTATAAAATATCTCAAACAGTAGCTGTTATCGTTTTTTGACTGCTACAATGGTCCAACTGCTACAAAGGAGTCTTCAAGAATCCCAACTGGAAGCAGCACTAATCAGCAGTCCTTGACTCACGGGGAGCAAACATCCACACACGCAGCTGGCCTCTTCCCAGGGACTCGCACAGGCAGCTGCTCACCCAACCCAGATTCCTCAGGAGCCCCCTCTCTCCCAGGAGGCAGCTCCAACATCCCCCATGTCCCAGCAGCAGGAATCTGGGGTCCTGGCCTCCCAAGCTGGTTGTCTGAATACAGTTTCCCGTGGAAGCCTGGCCGTGCAGCGTGGTTCAGGGATACCCTTTAGGAGTACACTTCAATGACATTATGGTTATAAAACCTATTTTCTCAGACTGTCCTCTCGGAACATAACCACTCTTCATGACTTTGTGTTTCTGGGGAAAAGTTTCCAAATAACAAATAAACAAATGAGTTCATTTTGGATTTTTTGACGTGCCAGACATTTTCTTAGCAGCCCTTAAACTCCTGTTCTTTCAAGACTCAGTGTCCATGAGCTAACGCATTATTTGAAGTCATTTATGTTTAGAAAGCATTGGGTTAATATATGACTTTCAAAAGTAATATATATGCATTTTAGCAGAGCCTTCTGACAGAACAGTGCCTTAGCCCTGAAAAAGAAAAAAGAATTTCTCCCCATAGCTGTAATGGAGGGGACCTCAGGTAGGTATTAAGCAAGTCAGTAATAGAAACATTGGTAAGAGGGTCTTGGGGCGCTCTGAAGTCAAACACTTTGAATCTGATACCTAGTACATGTAGAAACAGCATTAATATTGTTTTTCAACTGGGCTTAATGTTATACTCCTACAAGAACTTGATATTATACTCCCATCACGGAGGGCTTTGGTATACCCACTTAGATGCTGCTAATTCCAAAGTGTGACTGAAAGTTGTGAAGTTTCTAAACTCCGATTATATACTTTTCCCTTTCTGAGGTTGTCTTAAGGTTTAGGAACTAAACCTAAAGACAGTAAATATCTTAGGCTTGGAATTTGATGGGAAGGGAAAAGAAACAGGTATGTCTTTAAAAAAGAAAAAAAAAGAGAGAGAGAGGGAGAGAGAGAGAAAGCAGGTAGAAAAATGTCCCCAGGCCAGGAAAGTACCAGTCATTTTCAGATAAATTATACCCTCCTCCTCCTCCATGGGAAAAAAAAAAAAAATCATACTCAGACTTAACTGTCCCTTTGGCACTTTTGTCAAATGAGTTTTAGTAGCAGGAGCTGCTAAAAATATAAGCCAATTTCTTTCTTCATTTAAATCAAGTGCTTAAAAAAAGTGTAGCGCCTAGAACTGGTGCAGGGCTCAGCATTGCAACAGCCTGGGCTGCCTCAGTCCCTGAATAGTCCTTAGTGATAGCAAGGACCCTCTCCGAGCTAAGTGAAGTCAGCAGCCAGGCTGGAAATTGCCCCTTGAGAACAGGGGTTGTTTTTAGCACCCGAGACTCAAGTTCAAAAAGTGCCCTTGGGGATATGCTGACCAGGTCAGGTGTGGAAAGTACTCTCAAGAGTAATTTCTGGTTTGTTCATTCATTAATCCTGCCTTTCTTCTTTTTTTCTTTTTTCTTTCCTTCCTTCTAAAAGAAAAGAAAATGTCAAAACTACCAAGCATGTGCCAGTACTAGGACATGATTTATGGCCATGAATGAGACATAGTTCCTACTCTCGGGTAGACTGGGATCCACTCCATCTCCATCCAGTGTTCTTTTCCCATAGGGCCTGTGGCTTCCTCACATTTGGAAAGCGGTCTGACCAATTGGCCCTGCCTAAGGTGAGAACTAGTGAAGGCTTCAATTGTTTTCAGAGTTACCTGCCTTTTCATAGAATTTGAAGCCTTTTTAAGAATTTAAAAGGGCTTTGAAGCCCAAAGGAATATATTTGTAATGCTGAAATTTCAGGAACTGTGATAGGAAGAAGGGGAGAGAGTTTTTCAGTAAGGAGACTCTTCATATCATTCTGGATGGCCACTGCTTGTTCTGCTCAATAATCAGACAAGGTCCATCTAAATTATACTTACTAAAGATAATCTTAGGTTCCAATGTTAGAAGTGGAAAGATGTTAGAAATTAGCTAATCCAATTCCTGTATGTCACAGAAGAGGAGGTTCTGGGAGAGTCGGGCTGCTGGGGTACCAGTTCACTGTTCTTCGGGGTCACGCTTTGTGTGAAGGGGAAAGCGGCATCACAGAACGTGAAGGATGGAGACGGAAGATGGGGAAGCAGGCCTACTTGGTGCTGACCGTGTATATGCTAGGATTTCACTTTAATGCCTCCAGTTCTTGACCTTGGGACTTATGAATGAGGCCATCTTGAGTCAAACTTCCTATGGAACTTCAATGATTCACACCAACCTCCTGAATGAAACTCTAAGATAGCTTTGCCATCGTTCAAATTCTGATCTCTGATGAATAGTGAACATAGTTATTAATGTCACAGTGACTTCCACGGAATCACTACATCATTTTTACTGCTCTGCCTATCAAACTTGAATTTCCTATATGATAACTGCATTAATGCCTTCTCTCTGTGCTTGGGTGGTGTGAATATAGAAGTACTTAGCATGTGCTCTGAGGTGTGGTTCTAGGAGCAGTGATAGATTGTGGCAAGCCATTTCTACTACACTTTCTTCTGGTTCTGCTCAGTAACAGTGGCACAAGAGTTTAGAAGGAGTCCTGGTTGACAACAGGTACCTCTGATGACGTGGCACAGGAGAGACAGCAACTGATTCAAATTAGGTTGAACCCTATACTTTTCTCCTACAAACAGTGCTCTAATCACTTGAGCTAGGTCCCAGGTATCAGCAGTAGGCAGCTCTAGAAGTTCCTAGCCATACAATCCTACATTAGCCCATTTGGACTGTCTTTGTGATATTTTATATTCCATTATGAAGTCACTGCTGTGACCTTTTCCACAACCATTAGGTTATTTTGTCCTTGGGCAGCTGTCATTCTGTCCATTAGCAGATTTGCAGTTCATTTCAGGTGGTCTTTTGGATAAGGAAATAGATCTTAATGGGAGATTGCATGGGTGTGAGTTGAGATTAGGTTTGGTTTCCAATGAGAGGTAACTCTTCTGGAGCATTTCTTACAAAACTTTACAAAAATCACCTCACTTAATCTTCACGTCAACAATCGTATGAATGAGGAATTATTATTAGACCCATTTTATAGATGGGGAAACTGAGACAAAGGAAGGTTATATAATTTGTCCACAGTCACACAGCTGTTAAGTGGCAGAAGATGAGATTTGAATCCGCAGAAGATGAGATTTGAATCCAGCTAGTCTGATCTAATCACTATAGCATATGGCCATGAGCACACCAAGTTTTGAAACATGGATTTTATTACTGAATATAACACCCCAGTTCCTGGCACTTTAGGAGTCTTTTTATTTTTTTTAATAAGGGAAGATGTCTGTGAAAAGAGCCAGTTGTCTTCTGTCAGCAAAACGATATTTAAAGCTCGAAGAGACAATTGTGTCTCCTCATTTGAACCCCCAAATCATATCCAAGAACAAAGTTTGTTTTGACGTCATAGATTAGACCTCTTCTCCACACAAGGACTAGGCAAAAATGTTGACTACATTAACTTCCAAGAGCCTGGTTGAATCAAGAATGTTTGCAAGTCCCAAACCTCTTCCTCATTCCCAAAGATCCTCCTGATTATGGCAGCCCATAATGTGCTCTCCTCCTGTAGGTCTCTTCCTTGGAGCTCCACGGAACCTAAATTAGGAGAGGGGATCTGTCAGCTCACATATATGTAAGCATTCTACTGGCCTGTGTGTTGGGAATAACACTTCACTACTTATTGACTTACGTTATCCTTCTTATATTTGTACTTCAATAAGATCCACTTTCCCATCAAACTTGAAGGCCATAAACCATGTTTTAAACTTTATTATTTCTCAGAAAAAGATGTATTAATATGCTGGCCACCCCCAAGATGTATTTAATAGATATTTAGGGACTTGACCTAAAGAAGCAGTAGTGTTGTAGGCAAAGCCATACTTTATGGCCAAAGTTGTTACACTGATTTTTTCTTTAATTTCTTATCAGCATCTGCTGTTTTTATTTATTTATTTTTGGTGTTTTCTTTTTTCTGGTAACTTGGCTAAAAAAAATTTCTAGTTACCTACTCCAGTGAGCTAAACTTCCTTATTTCTGGGGAAGATAAAGTGCCTATTACATATGCTTGTGCTCTGTCTCTATAAGGCTACAGCAATGAATTCCAAAAAATGAAAAATGCAGACATCTGTCTTGCCTATATGCACCTAATGTCTATCCATCCATTTGTTGATTATATTTATTGAGTGCCCATTGTGTACCAGGCATGAGGTGTGCTGAGTAACACAACACGTATGGTGTCTATCCATGAAACCTACCATCTGAGGTTGGGAGGAGGCAAAGGAATAAAATAAACAAATGTATAAATTTCACATCCCACTAAGAGTTATGAAAACTAACAATGGAGTGCTATGAGAGAAAATAACAGGGAAGGCCTGTGGTGGCTTACACCTGTAGTCGCAGCACTTCAAGTGGCTGAGGTGGGAGGATTGCTTGAGCCCAGGAGTTTGAGATTGCAGTGAGCTACGATTGCACCATTGCACTCCAGCCTTGGTGACAGTTTGAGACCCTGTCTCAGAAAGGAAGGGAGGAAGGAAGGTAGAAAAAGAAAGGAAGAGGGGGAGGGGGGGGGAGGGAGAGAGAGAGAGAGAGGAGAGAGAGAGAGGAAGAAGAAGAAGAAGGAGGAAGGAAGGGAAGGAAGGAAGGAAGGAAGGAAGGAAGGAAGGAAGGAAGGAAGGAAAAGTAAGAGAAAGAAGAAAAGGAAGGAAAAAATGAAGGAAGGAAAGAAAGGAAAAAGGAAAGGAAGGGGGAGGGAGGAAGGACGGAGGGAGGGAGAGAGAGAAAGAGGAAAGGAGGAAGGAAGGAAGGAAAGTGCGAGGGAAGAAAGGATGGAAGGAAAGAAGAAAGGAAGGAAAGATGGGAAAGAAAGAAAGAAAATAATGAAGCGTACCTAATGTAGAATTTGGATTCTAACATGTTTCTAGGTGACGCTGCTACTTTGGATGGAAGACATTTCACTTGCGTCATGAATTAGCTTAGTATATATTAGAATCACCTGGAGCCAGGGGGTGGTGCCTTTAAACAAAATACTGATAAAGAAGCTGTTAGCATTTGTCTGGGCCTAAGCCTGGGCATCAGCATTTTTAAAGGCAGCTAATGCACACGCTAGATGGTGCCAGAAAGTGTGCAGAAAGTGTGGTGTTGATTGCTGAGCACTGGCTAGTATATACATCCTGGAGTGCTTCACCACCCAGATGCTGATTCACACACTCAACAGTCAGCCTAGTTGTGGGGAGCGTTGCCTTCTTCCAAGGTGGATCTCACAAATCCCCAGTGGCAATGTGAGCCTGTAACTCTACCCACCTGTCATATGAAAGAACTGGATCTGGATGGACCTGCTTGCCTTGCATTTGAGCTCCAGTGTGGAGCGTTTCCACTAAGGTTAAATCATGGACAGTTGGACTGTCTGTACCTGACCTGGGAAGCTGGGATGAGAGAGTGGTGGGGAATGGGCTGACTCATGGGTCTGTGTTAGTGAAGCTGGAGTTAGGTTCATTTCCAGTTCTGCTCTGATGAAGTAGAGACCTTGGCAAGTCATAGCACTCCTTGGGCTTACAGCTTCTTCCTTTGAAAAATGAGACGAACTAGGAGATAACCATGCTTCTTTTACATGATCAAATTCTGGCAATTTCAGTTGTGGAAGTAAGTGTGACATGGAACCCCAATTTTCCCTTTGATAAAATAAGAGTTGGATTTGTGATTTCTAAGACTATTGTCAACCCCACGTGCTATGACTATACCAAGAATAATAGGAGCTAACATTTAAAGAGTATTTGTTATATCCCAGGCATGGTTCTAAGAGATGTACATTATCTCATTTAATACTAACGATAAAACAATAAGATAAATTCTATTGTTATCCTTATTTTATAGATGAAAAAACCTGAAGAACAAAGAGGCTTAGTGACTTGAACAGGCTCACACAGATAGCAGGTGACAAGTGGTATTCTGACTCAGGCCATCTCTTCCATCCTGGGTTCACGCCCACCACACCATTTACCACCACACCTTGTTTCATTGCTCTCACCCTCAGTTTCTCTAGCAATACAATCAGGGTTTGAACTACATAGTGTCTGTATTTCTTTTAGTTCTAAAATTCAGTGCTTCTGTGAATACTGCTGCTCATTGATTTATTCAGATTTCCTTTATTTATTCAGCAAACTTTGATTGAGCTTTTAGTATGAGGCTCAGGAGTCAGACTGCCTGGATTCCAATCCTCAGCTGACCACGTGCTAGCTGTGTGACTTTGATCAAATTACCTAAACTCTTTGGCCTTATTGCTCTCATTTATTCATATGGGATTAATAAAACTGTGGCTCTTGTAGAGTCATTATGAGGATAGACTGGCATAGCAAGTATTGCACAAAGGAGTATCTTGCACCAAGTGTAATGCCTGCCACATAGTAAGCACTCAATAAATGTTTTTATCGGTACCATCAGGCCCCACACTAGTTGCTAGGGATGCAAAGATTAGTAAGACACAGTCCTTGACATCATAGAGCTTACAACCTAGGCAGGGAGGAGAAAGAGATGCAGATCACTAGAATATGATGTGAAATGATGAAAGCGTGTTCCCAGCCTTTGAGGAATACAGAGGAGAGATAGGGGATAAAAGTGGTGAGTTACTAGTCACGTGGGAGCCTTTGAGCCACTTTGGGTGGTGAGAGGAAGGAGCAGGCTCTTAATGCGAGCCCTGCCTTCTGGAGGGCTTAAGGTGACCACAGGCACCAGAACATGAGCAGCAGATGGAGCGGACCCAGTGCAGAGCGTAGGGGCTAGGAGGCCTGAATCCAAATAACCAAGGGGACAAGAGTCAGCACTGAAAGGGAAGAGCAGACAGCAGGGAGACAGAAAGAGGCTTTGGCAGAGGGGAGTTGGCTAAGTAGAGCACACACCGCAGCCAGTGACCAGCAAACCTGGAGGCACTGGAGGCATCTCCAGTGGAAGATGGATCCCTTGTACATCCAACTGGCCCTGTTAGCTGGTGGAAGGAGCCAATGTTGGCCGAGGTCCTAGGCCCTACAGCTGGAAATAGGTAATCGGTGACATCTGGCACAGGTGAGGCATACTCTGGCAGTGGGACAGCCACAGTTCCTGGTGGTGTTCCCTTCCAGAGAGTCTAAAAGCACAGAATCGCAGAGCTGGGGTGGGGGGTGAGGATTAGAGATGAACCACCCCATTTACAGATCCCTGTACCGCACCCAGAATCCTTCAGGGAAGGACTTTGGAATCTGCATTTTAAGCAGCTTCACTCTTAGTTCTCTCATCTGTAGTCTGTGATTGCACTTTGGGAGACATTGTGAGATGCTAGATAGTCAAGGGAACCTCAGTAATGAAAAACCAAGACCAAGACTAGGCCAACGGATTGAACATTAGAAGTTGGGACCTCCAGATTTGCCGTTTTTTACGGTTTAAGGGAAACCTGGGTTCTCCTCAGAGTTTCCTGGAGGACCCATTGACCTGCCACCTCCACCCCCACCCCTCTGCCTTTACTCCCAGTGGGAAAGCTATAGGCCAAGAGGGTAGCATTTAGCTTTAAAAAGTTTAAAAATTTTACAGAAAAGAGGATGCACCTTTTTTTCCCTCAAATCTTAAACCCTCTTCACACAATGCGGGCTTCCTTTTCACCAGCCCTTTTCATATGTTTTACATAAAAATGGAAAAGGTTTAATCAAGGGTCTGTCCATTTCTTCAAGACCTCTCCCACCCTGAAAGCTAGGGTGCGGGGGATTTTCCTGTCTCTTCCCTCCCTTCACCCCTTGAAAGACAACACCTGATACTGTCCAATCTTAAAACTTAAGGGAACTGGCTTAGAGCTTTGATTGGTGGTGTTTACCTATCTTCGGGTTAAAAAAAAAAATAGGCAACTTTCAAAACACATGCTAGAACCTGTGCTGAACAAAGAGAAACCTGTAAATTCCCTGAACCACCCTCACGTGATGGGAGGTGGAGTGGAGCGTCCTGACTTGCAGCCTCACTTGTCAGCTTGTCCCAGTCGACTAGTTTCCCAATCAAAGATAGCAGGGAAGGCTTTTCAAACTTCTGTGGCCCAGGGGAGGACGGCGTGCACACGCAGGAACACTTGTAGTTTGGGATGTTAGGGAGAGGCATGGTTGTATGAGAGACAGCTCCTTCCAGACTGCCTTGGGGCATCTGCAGGGGTGGAGATGCTGGTCCTGGCAGGATCCGTTCATACCACAGGGATTCACTTAAGGAGCCTCCCTCTTGCCTGATGGGGATGCAGGGTCCTCACTCTGAGACAGGGCAGAGGGGCAGGCCAAGAGTTCCACCCATGAAAAAGCAGCCTCTGTGTGTGTGTGTCTGGGTTTGACTTCAGTCCAGGAGTGATATTCCCAAAGTACTAAGGAGCCCCTTACTGGAATTCAACCGTCCATTCAGGTCCGAGGAAAAAGGAGGAAGCTTGTACTGCATTCCTTCCACCCCACAGACGAGCCCCAGCCCTCCGAAGGGTGCCAGCAGTAGAGATGCTGTGGAAATTTCTCTAGGGAAATCTCACAGAAGCCTGTAAGAAACTTGACCTCATTTGCATTTTCTGATTGAATCACTGATAGGTTTTTAGTTCTCTCCCTTCCCTTTACAAAGGCAGGCCCAGGAATGAAGAAAAGGCTCAGTTACCTAGTATTTTCAGGAGAGATGTATTATCACTGATTGTCAACCTGCTTCTCGTACACATGGTGTTTCAAAGCCTTGACTAATTCCATGGTGGATGTGTGTCTGTAGAGTGTTATTTAAAAATCTTTCTTCTTTTCTTGTACATCATGGTTTCGTGAAAAGTTCAACAGCATCAGAACACACTCCTGAAGGATTTATTAGTTAACGGAATCTTCATCCTCATTATGGTGGTGAAGGAATTTCTTTCAAGGACTACCGTTCCAGTAATAGCATAAATCAAAGACAAGACTGTTGCTTGCTCTGCTCAAGATTTTTGTTTTTAATCTCATGCCCCAGAGGGAGGGGAAATTTAGATGTAGAAAACCAGAGTGTGAGACCAAGTTTTTTAGCTGTCAGTCATGATCTGGGCTGCTGGAATCTGTTCGTTGTTGTCAGAGAGCCTTTAAGATAGGCAAACAGTGTTGTAGAGTTTGTTCTTCAGCCTGCGTGTTGGCCTTCCTTTGGCTGCTTTTGCAAAAGTCCAGCAGCACTGTTCTCTCTGCCTGCCACAAACCATCATGAAAAATGTTGCTGTGACAGGGAAATAGCAAGTTTCGTGCTGAGCTTATGTACACAGGGCTCAGAAACATGTACCTAATCATAGGAAAGACAAACCAAGAGCCAAAGAAAATCAGTTCAATTCATTTTCCTATTGATAAAGGAGAGAAATCCTTTTTCTTTTTAATATTTCATGCGAAATCAAGAATCCACTCTTCCAAGTGCAGCATTTAGCTGTGTGCTAAGTTTCTTTTTCTTCTGAGTTATTAATTACTCTCTTTCTCTTCTGCATCCCAAAGAGAAGGGACCTTTGAAGGCTCTAGAATCCCAAAGGAAGAACATTTCATCCTGGTTATAAATGGGCAAGGTGGGATTCAAACACATTCTGGTTCTGCATTGGGCTTTGTCACTTTGCTATGTGACTTTGAGCAAGGTACTCCACCTCTCTGAGCTTCTTTGTCTTCCTCTGTTAAATGTGGCTTGAATTCCTGTCTAAAAGGGTATGAGGAATAAAAGGAGATCATATACGTAAAGAATTCTAACGGGTTTCTCCTTCCCTCTGCACTTCTCTTATGTGGAAAATTCCTGAAAAATAAAATTTAAGGATGATTTTATTTTTTGCACTTTAACGTATTATTATTAGGTTGGTGTGAAAATAATTGCAGTTTTTGCCATTAAAGGTAATAGCAAAAACCGCAATAACTTTTGCACCAACCTAAATAGAATCCTGTACTTGTTCCATAATTTCATTTTAGACTCTCCCCATCCTAATGCCCCTCTTTCTCTCTCGCTTTGCCTTGTTCCTAATCCCTCTCACTCACAGTATTTCTCTCCTTTCAGAGAATCTACTTCCTTTTCTTTTTCATTTCTTTATCCATATTACTCAACCTGTGACTGGCATAAAAGAGGGTAGGGAAGGATTAGCATTAGAATCAGGGCATAGAATGTAGGAAAATAGTATATAAAAAGGAAAAGGAAACTGTAGTGTTTTATTCATTTGATGAATATTGATGAAGCCCCTACTGTGTGCACACCCAGGGCCCAAGACTGACACACTTCATGCCCCCACAGAGTATATGGGCAAACCTGGAAGTAAACAGGTAGGTACGAGTCTCTCTACCAAGGGATTTGGCACAGGGGACAAACACAGGGTGTTGTGGGTGCACCCTAGAGGGGCCTCAGCCCACACATGGGAAGGCAGTAACGTCTACCTGGCAACTGGAGGTAAAGACATGGGAGAAAGGACTAGCCAGGCTAGGAGCAAGGAGTGTCAGGGCACCAAGGAGAGATTGGACCTGGTGTTACTGAAGAAACAAAAGCCCAGGATGGAGACAGGAGGAATAAGTTCTGGTGTTGTATTGCACAGGTGCACAGCCTGGGGGCTATAGTTAATAATAATGTATTATATACAGACATACATCATTTTGTTCCACCACTTTGCAGATACTGCATTTTTTTTACACATTGAAGGTTTGTGGCATGCCTGCCTTGATGAAGTCTGTCAGCACCATTTTTCCAACAGTGTGTGTTCACGTCATGTTTCTGTGTCAGCTTTTTAGCCATAAAGTATTTGAAAATTAAGATATATTTGTGTTTTTAGACATAATGCTGTTGCGCACTTAATAGAATGCAGTATAGTCTAAACGTAACTTTTAGATGCACTGAGAAACCAAAATATTCGTGTGACTTGATGGCGATATTTGCTTTATTGCCATGGTCTAGAGACCGAACTCACAATCTCTCTGATATTTGCCTGTACTTCCAAATTGCTAAATAATTAGATGTTAAACGTTCTCACTGCAAAGAAATGATATGTATGTGAGGTGATGATATGTTCATTTCACAATGCATACGTGTATCATAACCACCACATTGTACCCCATAAATACATACTATTATTATTTGTCAATGAAATATAAATTTTTTTTAAAAAAAGATCAGAATGGAGGAACAGAGTGCAAGGGAGGGGGCATCTGAAGATGAGCTGGAGGGCTTTGCACGCCTCGGGGAGTGTCGACTGGACTCTAATGAAGAACCAGGGGAAGCCGGGGGAAGTAAATGGTGGCGGGGTGGGGAGGGTGGGCAATGGTGATCAGATCTGTGATTTCGGCACCTGGCTCTGGCTGCAGTGGGGGAAGCTGGGTCTGCTTATCTCTTCTCTGTGCCTATCTTTCCACGTTTGTAAGTTGGGCCCTTGGAGTTGCCAAGCCCTCGGCTTTGAAAACAAGCCGCTTTGTTCAAGTTTAGTGCTGTCAGTGGTCCAGCAAATTGAGATTAAAAGAGGTCCCCCTTGGCCAGGCGCTGTTTTAAGGACTCTGCTGAGGCTTTAAACGGACTAGTTTTGAAATGTAAGACAAACCGTAATCACCAGGCAGTGCTCCCTTGTTTTGCCAGGGAGAGACATTTATAGGTATTAAACTAGTTCCAGAAGGCCTCTAATACAGTTCCTTAAATGCAATAATAACACAGAATTATTAGGGGAAACTATTATTATTATTCCAAGTAATAACATAATTTTGTGCCCATGGAGGACATCCAAAGTGCTGAGAGAAGTGAGCATTGGTTAATTAAGCCCAGCCACTCCTCCACGAGTTGGGTGAAGCATCATTAGATTCGTTTTTATAGAGGAGGCAACTGAAACACAGTTGGATTAGTTGACTTCCTTAAGGTCAGACCGTGGGAAAAAAACCTGGGGAATTTTGTGTTTGATCAACCCTTTCGCCTCATGTGTCCTACTTATGAACACGGATTCAGATTCACCCAGTGCCTAGGCAAAGAATAAACCTACAGGGTTGGGAAACCCTAGAGACCCTGGTCCTACCTTCCTCACCCCAGGTTGAGGACAGGCTGGAGAGGAGAAGCACCCAGAAGCAATCCTAATACATGTGCCCTTTACTTCTCCATACTCTCATGGGCCCTTATGCACAGAGAGAAGCTGATTCGTAATGATGCCAAGGACAGTGCTTTGGAGGAAAATCTCAGCACTGGTTGAAAATGACAAACAAAGCCAGGTTAGGTGGGGAGGGAAATGGAAGCACAGAGAGGCCGCTATTTTCAGGAGCTTCCTGTTCTGATGGCAGGAGTTTGAAGCCCAGGAATTCCTCAGCATCCACTGGTGCAGCCCCTGTCTTCTCTTCCATCCATTTTCTTCGGCTTTGTCCTCCTGCCTCCAGAATTCCAGGATTCAAGCTTGGAAAAGACATCTCTGGGACTGTGTTGGGCATCTTAGGAAGCTGTGCTCTCTCTTCATTTATTATTTTTTTCCATGACTATTTAACTCATATTAGGAACTGCACTAGACACTGGAGTGCAGGCACTAGTGCAGTGCACTAGACACTGGAGATACAGCAGAATAAGGCTTAATTCCTACCCTCAAGAAGCTCCATCTGGAAAGGGAAAAAGATACCATAGATCCCCTTCACCTCTCCCACTTCCACCCAAAATCAGCATCCTTAGCATATGATTCATGCTTCAGTACAGGAGAGTCACATGCAGGATGCCTTGAAGAACGCTGGCTAATTCTACCTGGGGAGTTAGAGAAAGTTTTGGGGAGGAGCCAAGGTTGGTCTGAGAACTAAGAGAAAGTCCTTCTGGGCGAAAGGAACAGCCTGAGTAAGGGCATGGAGACATGACACTGTAGGAGGCTTGGAAACCATATAAAAAGTTAAGTCTTCATTATGTAACATTGTTCCTTTGGACTAGAAGAGCTAAATTAGTCCCTAATAATATATTGTCTCATAATCTTCATAGATTGTTTTATGATATGTAGTATGCCTTTTTATCCAAATAGATTATATGTTATTCAAGTTCTAAGACCTTGTTCTCCCCCATAACATGGAACTAAGCAGGACTGAGTATCCAACATTTACCTAAAAGAGATAAAGAAAAAGGTGAAGTTAACACAACCTTTGATCTTAAATGTGATGCCTCAGTTCTCTGAGCCTTGATTTTCTACTATGTAAAATTATGGTAATTATGCTATTTCTCAGGATTATTTCAAAGATAAAATAAGGCAACACAGGTAAAAGTACTTTATAAACTATACTGTATTACATATAATATTGCTCTTATTACATTTGATCTGATCGGTAATTATAATAAAGATATAATATTCTGTAGTAGTTTTTACTCCCTCAACTGTGGCCAGTTAGATTCTCTAAGTTCAGCCACACAACGTATGCTAAGATTTCAATGGCAGGCTGATGGGAAGATGGGCAAAGGTTACAATTAAGTGGGGCTCATTTTGAAGACTAGATTTTAGTCAATAGATTCCAGACCCCATTCAGCACTGGGGTGGAGCTCCTAACACATTACCTGCCTAGGTTCTCACTATTTTGAAGCCTAGGAGAGCTAAGCACACAGATTTCGAGACTTTGCCACTCATAGGCTTCATGGGACATGAGCAAACACAGCCCGTCATGCACAATCGTGAGCACTCAGTGAAGATACAGAAAGGTGTTCCCTGGAGAAAGCTGGCTGTCCAGATAGAACTCCACAAAGCTGGTGGCCTGCAAGGGTCTCTGCCCTCACCAACCTGTCTGCTCTTCCTGGGCACAGAGGATATGGTATTTCCCAGTCCCCTCATTCTTGGGTTGGGGCCGTGAGGCTGAGTCCTGGCAAATGGGATGTAAATGGACAGGATACAAGCTCTTGTTCTTCTGTCTCTCTCTCTCTCCTATGGTGCCTTTGGAGTCAGCATGTTGCAGATGACAGAGAAACAAGATAAAGACCACTGGTCTGCATCAGACCTGATGGAATCCAGAGATAAAGCTTTTTCTGTTAAGCTACTGAGAGGTAGGGATTTGTTATCATAGGGTACAGCCTCTTCTGATCAGCACAGTCCCGTTGCCTTGGTGCTGTCACTGTAGTTCAGAATCTGGCAGTATCCTTTTTTATGGTAGGACATGCCCCTTCTGGATGATGTTCACCCATCCAGTGTCCAGATTCCATCACTTACACTGCATTAGGGCTCTCTGACGTAAGACCTCCTTCAACCTGACTTTGTGTATTTCTGCTCAAACCCACTAGGTGCTGAATTTACAGTTTGACTCTCAGATGACACTGCTGCTTCTATCACAGTGAACAAGGAGGGAGTGTCTCTGGTCTCCCTAAGCCACTTAATACATATTTATTGATGTTATTCTTAAGTCCTTAAAAATATGGGATGATAACATCTACTGAGCTCTTTCTTTGTGTCATCAGTCACTGGGGAATTTGCTTTCTCCACGTATTATTTCATTTACTCTTATTTATTTATTTATTTACTATTTATTTATTTATTTTTAGAGACAGGGTCTCATTCTGTTGCCCAGGGTGGAGTGCAGTGGCATGATCATGGCTCACTGCAGCCTTGAACTCCTAGGCTATAACAATTCTTCCACCTCAGCCTCCTCAGTAGCTAGGACTACAGATACATGCCACTGTGCCTGTCTAATTTTAAAAATACATTTATTTGTAGAGATGGGGTCTCACTGTTGCTCAGGCTGGTCTCAAACTCCTGGGCTCAAGCATTCCTCCCGCCTCATCATCCCAAAGTAATGGGATTACAGGTGTGAGGCACTGCACCTGGCCTTCATTTAATTTTCACAATAAACTTACAGGTTAAGTACTATTATTGTTTCCATTTTATAGATGGAGAAATTAAGGCACCAAGTAGTTAAGCAGATTTTCTGGGGTCAAACAGAGAGAAGCAGAGATTCAAATCTAGGTAGTGTGATCAGAGATGACATGCTTATAAACATGTGATGCTTCCCCACAATGTGCACAATTCTTAAAAACTAAAGAATGCTACTGCTTGATTCAACTTTGGGATTTTTAATAATTAGAAAACTTTGCCATTTCAGCATTAAAATAATGAATATGAAAATGATTCAACTTTCATAAATAACCTGAGATGGAAAGTTGTTAGCTACCCAAGAGACAGTAAATGGAATTAACACACCTTGGTCCTTGGCTAGCCTCGCAGACACATTGCTTACTGTGGATTAATGATCAAATAGGTATTTGAAAGGTGCAAATTATAAGTCCATTGGGTAGGACCAGTTCTGCAGAGATAGACTAGTCAGAAATGAGAATTGAGATGTGGGCAATAATAAAAGCCATAAAGAAACTGTCAGTTTTCCAGTGGATTAAGATTTCTTTTCAGACAATGTTTCTGTATTATATCATTGGTCCAAAGTATATTTGACTGTTTTACTATGTTAAACACAGAATGAAGGAGCTTAGACAGAATGGTTAGAGATAGAAGATTAAATATACATGTGTAATTCTGTTCTCTCCTCAAAATCCACTAAAATGATTTGTAAAGAGTCTTTTTCAAGAATAACCCACAGACTAAAAAGAATAGTGGAGAGTAGATTGGCAACAATACTTTGGGAGCTGGAAAGCAGGTGGAATAGAGGTGACTGACTTATCAGATACAGGAAAGCTGAATCCCAAGCCAGCAAGGGGGAAAACCCAGATTATCACAGAACCCAGTGCCACGCAGGTTTAAGAATTGATGGCGCCAGGTACCTCTGAAAATGAAATCGATGGGCTAAAAATAAGGTGGATGAAAAGTCTGTTGAAATAGCAGTCTTATCCTAGATTCACTCTGGGAAATGGTACCATCCCTCCCCTGAGCTAGAGCATTATCCTTTGGATAGTGTGAAACTGAGTGTCTCTGGACTCAGGACAATGTTCAAACAGTGGGGTTAAGACATACGTTCACGTATTTAATTGAAGACTCCCTGCTTTCTCTTTTGGACTTGTCTCCCACACAATAGCAGCCAGATGTTTATCTCTAAGCAGCAACTGGAATTTTCTCTGTGGTATCTGACTAGTCTAAGAGAAATAAAAGACCAAAGAAGCTGGCATTGTGGCTCCCCAAGGAAATGGCCTAATCCATTATTCTAACAGTGGATGAACCCCTTTCGTGTACCCAGAAATCATACTCAGCCTTTTAATGACCCACTCTTAAATAAATTAGAGCAGATAAACAAGAATTACCAGGCATTTGAGGAAAGCATATAATGTGAGATACAGAGAAAGTAGCAAGTTAGAGGAAACAGAAACTACAAAGGGAGGGAAAAAAAAAAAAAACAACTGGAGGGAAAGGGTGGAATACCATTGACTTTAAAAAACACAGAAAGTTAAGTAGAGATATTGCATTCATGAACAAAGAACAATGTTTTAAAAAAAGGAATACTGAAAAATACTAATGAGCTATAATAAATTAAAAATTGAAGAGTAGAAGCAAAAAACGAGAGAAAAATAAGCAGGGTATGGGAAGGGTAAAATAATTCAATAGATGATTCAGGAAAATTTCCCACCATTGAAGTTTCTCCTTGAATCTCTTAAATGCCCAGTATAAGGGGTGAGGTTCGATCTACGCTAAGGCAGGATCATGAGATTTCAGAACACCAAACACAAGAAGACCCTTGGTTTCCAAAGGCAAATAGCAAGTTTTGTATAAAAGATCAAGAATTAGACACGTTAGATGTCTCAACAGCAACATTGGAAACCAGAGGGTGATGAAGCAAGGTTTTCAAAGTCCCAAAGGAAAATTGTTTCCAGTGTAGAATTCTCTATCTAATCAAACTATTAATTAATGTGAGGTTAGAACAAAAAAATTTTTTAGATATGTGTGGTCTCCAAAATGTTAGCTTACACACACTCTTTCTCGGAAGACTACTGAAAGATGCACCATCAAATTTGAGGGCCTAAACCAACAAAGACAGGAGGCTTGAAAAAACAAGGAAGCCAACAAAATAGAGAGTGAAGAGAGTCCCCAGATCATGGGAAAGAGAAATCACAACACAACAGCCTTACAACAGCCCAGAAACAAACCAATCCAGACTGGAGCAGGTCAGCAGGATCCTGGGGAAATAGCTTCAAGAAGGTGAAACTGATAGAACACCTGATTTGTCTGAATGCATTGAAACTTACATTTGGAGAGTTTGGGGTCGAATAAGGAATAAGTAGAGAGAAAATTAAGCAAGCAAAAAAAGTTAATTATTAATTCCAGAAAAAAAATAATATTATACAGAAAAAGGAAGAGTATTCGTTGTATATAACATGACCCATCGGTGAATAGCATTTACATTGTCATAAAAGCAGAAGCACAGAATATTGATCCAACCAAAATTGTGATAAATTGCAAGTGGCAGGATGGGGGACAGGAAGTGTGCATATGTGTGGTGGGGGTGGGAGTTCTTGAAAGAAAGCAAAAACCTCATCTTCCGTCGTGGAAGGTCAATAGATAAAGCCTAAACCAGAAACATCAAAAAGTAGTTACATAAACCTATTATTTAGAGATATGGAGGTAAATATCAAAAGAATCAGCTAAAGAAGTTAAAAGTGGTTGCCCTTGGCCATAAGAAATATGGGCAGGGACTGTTGGTTTTTCTATAAAGCTTTGTAGAATTATTTGCCTCTTTAAATAACGTGCAGGTACAACCTTAAATAAATGAATTTTGAAAAAGACAGAATTGGGATTAACTGTGCACATTGCTATCAGTTGTTGCAGTTCAGGCCACTGTTACCACACAATTTACCAATTCAAGTTTGATATCCGCCTGGCCATTTTTAGGATGTGTGGAATATTTATTTACAGAATTTAGAGCTGAAGGACTTTGTACATTTTTAAATTTTTTTTTCAATGGGTTTTTGGGGAACAAGTCATGTTTGGTTACATGACTAAGTTCTTTAGTGGTGATTTCTGAGATTTTGGTGTACCCATCACCCGAGCAGTGTACCCTATACCCAGTGTGTAGTCTTTTATCCATCGCCACCCCCAACCTTTCCTCTGAGTTTCCAAAGTCCAATGTATCATTCTTATGCCTTTGCGTCCTCATAGCTTAGCTGCCACATATGAATGAGAACATATGATGTTTGGTTTTCCATTCCAGAGTTACTTCACTTAGAATAATAGTCTCCAGTTGCTTCCAGGTTGCTGCAAATGCCACTATTTCATCCCTTTTTTGGCTGAGTAGTATTCCATGGTGTGTGTGTATATACACATAAATTTGTATATATGTTTATAATGTGTACTATAAACATATATATAAATTATGTTTTATATTGTAAACATATATAACATATTTATATATTTATAAAGAAATGGTATATAAAATGTATATAATTTTATATAACACTCACTGATTTATATAATGATAACATTATATAAATGTATATAACATTTTCTTTATTCACGCACTGATTGATAGGCATTTGTGCTGGTTCCATATTTTTGCAATTGCAATTTGTGCTGCTATAAACATGTGTACGCAAGTATCTTTTTCATATAATGACTTACTTTCCTCTGCATAGATACCTAGTAGTAGGATTGCTGGATCAAATGGTAGATCTACTTTTAGTTCTTTAAGAAAACTCCACCGAGTTTTCCATAGTGGTTGTACTAGTTTACATTCCTACCAGCATTGTAAAAGTGTTCCCTTTTCACTGCATCAACACCAACATCTATTTTTTTAATTAATTTTTTTATTATGACCATTCTTGCAGGAGTGAAGTGGTATCGCGTTGTGGTTTTGATTTGCATTTTCCTGATCATTAGTGATGTTGAGCATTTTTCCATATGCTTGTTGGCCATTTGTATATCTTCTTTTGAGAATTGTCTACTCATGTCCTTAGCCCACTTTTTGATGGGATTGTTTGTTTTTTTCTTGCTCATTTGTTTGACATTCTGGATATTAGTCCTTTGTCAGAAGTACGCATTGCGAAGATTTTCTCTCACTCTGTAGATAGTCTGTTAATTCTGCTGATTATTTTGCTGTGCAGAAGCGTTCTAGTTTTATTAAGTCTCATCTATTTATCTTTGTTTTTGTTGCATTTGCTTTTGGGTTCTTGGTCATGAAGTCTTTGCCTAAGCCAATGTCTAGAAGGGTTTTTCTGATGTTATCTTCTAGAATCTTTAGGTTTCAGGTCTTAGATTTAAGTCTTTGATCCATCTTAAGTTGATTTTTGTATAAGGTGAGAGACGAGGATTCAGTTTCATTCTCCTACATGTGGCTGCCAATTATCCCAGCACCATTTGTTGAACAGTGTGTCCTTTCTCCACTTTATGCTTTTGTTTGCTTTGTTGAAGATCAGTTGGCCGTAAGTATTTGGCTTTATTTCTGGGTTCTCTATTCTGTTCCATTGCTCTATGCGCCTATTTTTATACCAGTACCATGCTGTTTTGGTGACTATGGCCTTATAGTATAGTTTGAAGTCAGATAATGTGATGCCTCTGGATTTGTTCTTTTTGCTTAGACTTGCCTTGGCTATGTGGGCTCTTTTTTGGCTCCATATGAATTTTAGGATTGTTTTTTCTAGTTCTGTGAAGAATGATGGTGATATTTTGATGAGAATTGCATTGAATTTGTAGCTTGCTTTTGGCAGTATGGTCATTTTCACAATATTGATTCTACCCATCCATAAGCATGGGATATATTTTCATTTGTTTGTGTCATCTATGATTTCTTTCAGCAGTGTTTTGTAGTTTTCTTGTAGAGGTCTTTCACCTTCTTGGTTAGGTATATTCCTAAATTTGTTTGTTTGGTTTTTTTTGTTGTTGTTTGTTTGTGTTTTTGTTTTTGCAGCTCTTGTGAAAGGGGTTGAGTTCTTGATTTGATACTCAGCTTGGTCGTTGTTGGTGTATAGCAGAGCTACTGATATGTGTACATTAATTTTGTACCCTGAAACTTTGCTGAATTCATTTATCAGACCTAGAAGCTTCTTGGATGAACCTTTAGGTTTTTCTAGGTACAGGATCATATCATCAGCAAACAGCAACAGTTTAACTTCCTCTTTACTGAATTGGATGCCCTTTATTTCTTTCTCTTTTCTGATTGCTCTGACTAGGACTTCCAGTACTATGTAGAATAGAAGTAGTGAAAGTGGGCATCTTTGTCTTGTTTCAATTCTCGGGGGAATGCTTTAAACTTTTCCCCATTCAGTATAATGTTGGCTGTGGGTTTGTCATAGATGGTTTTTCTTACCTTAAGGTATGTTGAATGACTTTTTCTAAATAGACAGAAGCCTCACTACAAAGAAAATTGGCCCAATTTTCTTCCTTTGACACCTTCAAGCCTGCCTTTTTCTCCTTTTTGTCCATAAAAGGTGCTCCGAAAAGGGAGAGGGTACATGATGGGAAGCAAGAAAGCCGTGACTCCAGTCCTAACGCTACTCGTAACCTACTGGTCCTTAACTTCACTCAGCATGTTGGTTGTTTCTCCATCTGTAAAATGGGAATAGTAATACCCACAGTGCTACTTTGTAGCACTGTTGTGGGTAATCAAAAGAGGGTATATAGATAAGGTCTTTTATGAAACTGTTAAGTCTTCTAGATGCCAGGCATTGCTATTATTCTCATTACCACTGCAGCTCCCTGGGAGAGAAATCAGTACAGGCAATCTAAAAGTTTCCGTTAGTAATACTGATGAGAGTTCTGCGATATTAAAAGAGTGGCATTCCAGAAGGCATGGCAAGAGATGTTTTAACCATTCCACTCTGGTCTGGCCTAGATTTAGTCTGCATGTGGCTGCTGTTCATGGGTGGAGCTATAGACACCTTAACACAGAGATAACCTTATAGTCAGAGTGTGCAGAATTGTGGGTGCTTTTCACTCAGGCACCTTGGCCAGCCAGCTGCTAGAGTATGTATTTTCCTTTGCCCCCAATTTTTTGTTTTTGTTTTTTTAATCTCCTTGCCTTTTTTTTCCATCTTGGGTTCTTAACAAGAAATCAAAAGCAGGGAGTTATACTCCTCCTGACAGATCTGACTTCTCTACTGAAAGGAAGAATTTCAAGGCAGCGTGTCACTGCCTAAAATGCTTATGAGAGATGCAGTGAGATTGGCCAGAGCACTCAAGAGGGAGGCTTTACAAACCATTGCCAGGCCTTAAAACCTGCCCAGTCTACCCTCTACAGATTCCTGAGGCAGAGAGAAGAGTTGGTGCTCCAAAGAGGCTCCTGAGTACCTGAGATTTAAACTTCTGTGACTTGTGTTGCCAATTTGGTATTGAACATTGTGTAAAGAAAAATATACCATATTATAGAGCTATAAAAGGGTCTTTGGAAGGCATTGAAATGATTCTCTTAGTTGGCAGTATTGGAAACTGACACCAAGTAATGTGATTTGCCTCCTCTGGCCAGTGGCAAAACCAGGACTGGAATCCAAGGCTTTTTCTGCTCAGTTTGCCAGAGAGAGAGGAGCCTACTGGGCTCTAGAATGTTCATAGACCTACCATGTGATCCTATATCAATGATACAATATAATATCAGCTAACATGGATTGAGTGCTAACTAGGTGTTAAGTGTTTTACATAAATACTCAGAATCACAGCTACTGTATGTGTTGGGTCCTATTATTCTATCCTACAACAGGATCAGAGAAGGTAGGTAAGTTTCCCAAGGCTGCACATCCAGTTAGTGCTGGGTTTAAACCCAGTCCCTTCTGACTCTTGATTCCTCCCTTCTTGCTGCCTTCTTCTCCCTGCATTTCCTACATTAAGGTATTTGTGCCGTGTTTTAATTGTTTGTGGCGAGAGTTCTCTTGCCTCTCTCTCTGTCTTTCCTATGACTTTGAATTCCCCAGCCCTGTTGGACTGTTGTTTCTGGTTTAAATGACTGACATGGTTTTATTTGGGCTGTTGTCAGAGTGACTGGGTACGGTGAAGTCACCCTCTGGCAGGTGTTCCCTTGCGTGTCAGAGGAGAGTGGCGTCATGGTGAGAGGGGATGGCTGCCTATGGGGTGCGGGAGAGAGGAGCTTGGGACAACTCCGGCTGCAGGTTGGGGAAGTGACTGGTGGAAGCAGTGATTCATCATCCTGGATCCATGGGATTCTCACAATTTTCACGCCTTAAACAAAACGGGTGCATTTAAAAACTGTCTGGGAAGCCATTTTCCCTTGATTTACTTGGGCGATGAGGAAATTGTGTTTAAAGCTACACATATAAGAAAGTCAATGACTGCATTACAGAAGAACAGTGAACAAATGTGAATTTTAGGTTTCTGGTTTCTTCTGTTGAAAGAGAGAGCCTGTTTTAATTTAAGAGCCATTATCACAGAGTTGTAAAGAGATATTAACTGAGAAAGGATCTCTGAATTTACAATTCAAATATATAAACCCTGGCTAAAATGCAATGAGACCAATTTTTGTGTGTGGCTCTTGAAATCACTTGTTTAATCTCATACATATGTAATTCTATAGTCACACCCCTCGTTTGTGGAAATTCAAAAATATTTGTAGTCCTTCTTGGCTACCATTGATCTTAATCACCAATGGAGCTTAAGCAATCAAACTCACTTAGCCACATTTTAAATGGCCCTGATTCATGAACTTGCTCATTTCGGCCCTGTGGAAATAGTACTTATTTGGGATTCAGACGGCCCTGGCTTCAGATTCAGATTCTGCCATTCCCTGTACGATCTTGGACAAGTTACCTCCCTGAGCCTCAGTTTCCTAATTTGTCAAATGAAGAGGATTCATGTGGGTCTCCAGAAGTTGTTGGGAGCATTAAATGAGTTTATTTTATTAAAGAATTATGACGTAACAGCTAACACAGAGCAAACGTGTTAACTGGTAGTTTTTTGTTTTGTTTTGTTTTGTTTTTTTGAGATGGAGTTTGCTCTTGTTGCCCAGGCTAGAGTCCAGTGATATGATCTCAGCTCAATGCAACCTCCACCTCCCGGATTCAAGCGATTCTCCTGCCTCAGCCTCCCAAGTAGCTGGGATTAGAGGCACCTGCCACCAGGCCTGGCTAATTTTGTATTTTTAGTAGAGACGAGGTTTCTCCATATTGGTCAGGCTGGTCTCAAACTCCCGACCCCAGATGATCCACCACCTTGGCCTCCCAAAGTGTTGGGATTACAGGCATGAGCCACGGCGCCTGGCCCTGGTAGTTCATTTTAATGCTGGTGCTAGAAAGTGCTTTGTCTCTTCCTGACATATTTGGAAGACACAGTGAAAGACAAAGTATAGAACGGAGATAGACGGGGAGAATTCCAAATAGAAATTTCCCCGCCGAATGTGTAAGTACCAATTCTCCATATTGTGGTTCAGAAACTTAAGAGTTGTTCCTGTGCCATCTCTTTTTGGGTGACTGGAGAAAATAGGAACATCATGGGGTTGTAGGTAGTAATAACAGCTGGCTATAGTAATAAACAGCTACTTCCTCCTGAGGCAGAGTCACAGATGCCAGAGAAGAAAGAAGATCTTAGAATTCTTTTAGTGCCAGGGAAACTGAGGCCCAAAAAGATGATTTGACAGGGAATTAGCAGCAACGCTAGGCCTCCAACTTGGGACAGCCACTCTGGCATCCCTCCCACTCTGAAATGCTGCCCTGTGGGCTCTGAACCCACTGCTGCTCAATTCCTTGCCTTTTCTTGGGAACAGCAAAAGCTGACATGCACGTTGCATGCAGGGACCTCCTCTTTAGTCTGGACTTGTTGAGTATTTCCTAATAGGTTGCATCCTTGGGCCACAAACATGAAGAGTCTAAACAAGTGAACTCAAGAGAACTGTGAAGCCCCAGCTCTCTTTTCATCACCTCCATCCCCCTCCCCTGAGTGAAGAATCGGTTCTTCCTTGCCTGGACCCTTCCCAGTTGGTCCGAAGGGGCTGAAGCTCAGGGTGTGCACACGAGAGGCAAGGTTTCAGCCAACAGGAGTTCTAATTCGAGGCATAAATTAGTGCACACCTGAACAAGTGACATTATCCACATGATAAATTGCTATAGGCACAGGCCATTGTGTTCATAAGGGTGATTTATGGCCCGGGTTTGGAAATGAACAGAGAAAGAAATATTTAAATGTAACCATTTAAAAACCAAGCTGTTGGGTTTAGGACTGTCTTCAGAAAACTGAGGTGTCTTTCTTTTGTTGGAGTTGTCCATATTAATCAAAATAAAGTGGTATGGCTTTAATTTAAAAAAAAAAAAAAAAAAAGAAACAAAACATTTAGGTTTTAAATAGGACATGTGAGGGTTTTCCTTCCTATTTTATTTTTTCTAGAACACAAAACCCAGAATGAAACCTCCAGGAAACTGTACATACTTTCTTAGGTCTTCTCTCAGTGTCTTATCTTTTGTGCTAAGCAGTAAATGAAAACCTTAATTGATTTCTTGCCTTATTGAATCTGGGCAAAGATTTTCATCTCTGTAGACACAGAAATATTTGAAAAAGACAACAACAGGTGAATATGATTTCAAAAGTAAAGAGGAGTAAAAGACATAAGCCACCAGGCTCGTGACATGCACACACACATACACCCCACATATACACATACACATACACACACGTGCCACATACACGCACAGAAACACACACACATTATGCCTTAAAAGGCAAGGTTCTTCCTTCTGAACATGGAAGCCAGATACTTGAGCTATTTGTCCTTGGCAAAGTTTCTACAGGGGAAGAGAGAGGTGGGCCTCATGAAATATTCAGGAGAATTCCCACCCAGGCAGAGTCACAATGAACAAATGAAATTAAGTCCCTTTACAGGACCAGTAGCCCTCTGTAAAGCTAGAAATAATGGCAAAATACTAATGGCTACCACTTCTTTGGTTCCTACCCTGTGCTGTAATGGAGACCAAACACTTGGTCTGCATATTAACCCATGAGTTGGGAATTGTTATTCACATACGCAGATGAGGAAATTGACCAGAAGGTTGTCATCGTTGGCCCATGATCATGTAGCCCGTCCTTGTCAGGACCCAGGTGCAGAATTGGGTCTGTAAGGATCCAGCACTTGTGTTCTCTCAAATCTTCCCCACTTACCAGTGGTGCCTGTTTTTACTCAACTTCCCACTCCCACCAAGCCTTGTACAGTAGCTCTGGGCTCTGGTGCCAGACCATTCATTGCCTAGCAATTAGACCTGGAGCCAGCCACAACCCCTCTCTCAGTCTTCATTTTCCACATCTATAACGTCAGTGATTCATTTCCTACCTAGCTAACGTGGTTGCGATATCAAATAAAACAAGATGAAATGTATGTGAAGACAGCTTCTTACACTGAGATACACCACCATCATCATCATTATCATTTTATACTAACACATTTTATACCATACAAGCCTGCTTGCATTCTATTAGGAGACTTCTGTAAGCTAAAAAGCCCACCAACAACCACAAAGCTCATCTGAAACCGTGAGTTTTCT
This sequence comes from Papio anubis, assembly GCF_008728515.1. Classification (NCBI taxonomy): domain Eukaryota; kingdom Metazoa; phylum Chordata; class Mammalia; order Primates; family Cercopithecidae; genus Papio; species Papio anubis. Next base: position 128,222,156 of record NC_044982.1, read on the forward strand.
CTGTGGGGTCTGCTCACAGATTCCACACTGTGGCGTGCCTCTCCCAGGCTTTCAGGCGACTGCGCTGGGGGCATTTGAGGCCAGAGAGCTTCATGTCTTTATAACATTATGCATTAAAGTCATCTGTAAAATGCAGAGACATTCCAAATAGCCCTTATGTTTTTTATTTTTTCATCTTGGCACGGGGATACAGAGCAATTTTCCAGAATGTTTTAAATAGGAAAAAAAGGCTCATTCTCAAGACAGCCATTCTGTAGTCCCGAGCCTCTGGGTCATATTCACATTCAGAAATATCTAAGCCACTAAAGTCTGTGTTTCTTTAAATGGGCTGTTTCTTTATTAAAACAAATGAAGGCAGCATTCGTTCCTTATATAATATTCTTACCTCTGAGCCCTGTGGGCAGGGAGGGTGTGGAAACCTGGAATAAAGCTGTCGGAGGAGGGGGGAGGGGGAGGCCACGACTTAGAGAATGTTTTCTGTAATTCCTAATTGAGCCTTTCCCCCCAAGTCCACCAGGTGTTTTCACAAATTTTACCTAGTGGTGAGGTGATTAAATGCTTTAACAGGGTCTGCGCCAGATAAGGGCTGTTCCTAAAGGTTGGCAGTAGTGTGCCACTCTATTTTGTGGTCTGCCCTTGGTAATAACTCTTTACACTTTATGGATTACATTTCCAGTTTAAAAGTCCCTTCACGTCTAGTTTTTCAGTGGTTCACTTTAATAGGCATGCAGCAATCAATTGCTGTGTGCCAAGCACCGCAGAAAGTACTGGAAATGCAGGCTCAATGTGGCCCCTGCCCTTGAGAGGGTCACAGAGGGACAGAGGAGTGACCAAATCGATAAGAACTAACTGCAGCCCATAGTAAATGCTAGAGTCGAGACAGGAAGCACCTGGAGAAAGACCTGCACACTGAGGGAGCAGGCCTCTTCCCAAAGAGGTGGGGGCAGCATATGAACTGGGTCCTGGAGGATAAATAGGAGTTTAGGGGGCTGGGAGGTAGATGCTCTGTGGGGTAGATAGAGGAGGTGCTATAATAGTTACTGGTCTATAGCCAGGACACTTGGGCTCAGGGAAAGTCTCTTGCCCCCTGAGTTCACCAAGAGGAGGCTGCTATAAGGGACTGCTCTCTGCAAGCCTAGCGTCCCTCCTCTCACAGCGCTGTCCCAGCCTTCAAGAAGGTTCTCTTTTTAACATCAAAAGAAGAAACGATGTGAAATCTTCACCTCTTCCTTGTGGGTTTATAAGGTTGATACTTTCCACCAGAGCTGAGTCAGAGACACTGTTACCAAAACGAAATTTTGTTTTAAATTAGTCTTCCTGGCATTTCCTTCTCTGCTTCATAACTGAGTCCCAGGGCTTGTCATCCTGTTGTGGAGAAGAACGTACAGAGGGGTTTGCCATGATTAGGGCCAGAGAGGTGTTGGAAATGGTTGAATTAAGTGGAACAGCGTGTCATTCTTCTTTTGTTTATTTAACAAATATTTGTATCAGTGGTGTGCTGGGAAATGTTTAACTCTACAAAGTTGTTCTACTGAGCAAGGAAGAAAAAAAAAAAAAAGCCCTGATGTCTAATGTTTGCCAATTTCTGTGGTGTAAATACTCTCATTGTAGCCAATTTTGGGCAACCAACGTGAGGGTGGCTGAATACGAGGTTGGGAGGAGAGGCAGACTTGGTGTAGCATATCACTGCAGGCTCAGGAGATAGACAAGTGAATAACATAGCCCTGGCTGCAGCCCTGTGTAGGAAATAGAGCCACCAGTTATTGGTCAGGCAAAATAGAGACAGTTTTTTTCATTTGATCTTAGCAATATTTCTATTATTATTTTGAAGACATAGAGGCACCGAGAGCCAGAAACAGAGAGCAAGACAAAGAATGATCCATTCCTATCTACATATCTTGATACATTCTGAAATGCTTCAGCCATTTGTCTCTTCCCTTGCCCCTCCCTCCTTATCTACCTCTCTGCGGTTTCTGTCTCTGGGACATGGGTGTTTAGAAGAACATCAGATTGCAGGGAAAAGTAAGACCAAGAAAAAGAAATGATTTTGATTTTTCAGTGCTTCTTGGCATGAAGCATGTGGTATACTTAGTATTTTGGTGGTGGGACTTTTTGGCATCTGAACTTGTTTACCTTAGTGACTCCTTTCCCCCGCAATACTTTTGGACCAATGCAGTTTATAAATAAAATAAATAAATAAATATGAATCGATCAGAAGAGGAGTTATTATGTTTTGAGTGGATGTGTATCAGCATCTAACTCTTATAAAGATGTGCCAGACAGCAGCAGCCAATGCTTGGGCTCCATGAAGGGCCTCAACTCCATATTGTAATGTTTCAGGCTAGCCATGAAAAAGAAACTGCTTACAAAGTCTAGTTGAGAGGACGCCAAGAAGGCCCCCAGACCCCAAGTGAATTCCTCATCGGTCTGTCACCTTTGCTGAAACGTCACTGTTCGTTTACAGCAGTTCCCTCTTGCTAACTGATTCCCATGAAAACTTTTCTAGTATGGAACACTGACACCTTAAGATAAATTAGTTTATTGGATAACTTACAGAATAGGTAGCTGCAAGTAGCTTTCAAAGAGAGAGAGAGAGTCTGAGTATAGTTCCAGAGACCAGCACGAGGGCACGGAGGCCTGAGGTATTGGGGTCCTGGGGTAGGTTAAAGGGAAGGTCTCTGCCCTCTCACTGAGGACACAGCTATATGTCAGCCCTCTCGGCATGACTCAAGGTTCTCATTGTGAGCATGAATAATCAGCCCACGCCATAATACACTGTCCTTGAGTCTTACAAAAAAAAAAAAAAAAGAAAAGAAAAAAAAAAAAAAGTCCTTTACTGAGCAATAACTAGATGCCTTTGTTAGCTCATTATATAACTTATCCCATTTTCACAAAGCCCCTGTAAGGTACATATGCTTATCCCCACTTTAGAGTGGGGATGTATCATTCCTTTTTAGAAGGAAATTAGGGGTCAGAGAGAGGAAGTAACTTACACAATATTGCACAGCTAATAAGTGGCAAGGTCTGGCTTTCAGACCTGGATCTGTCTGATTCTTTTTTTTTTTTTTTTTTTTTTTTTTTGAGACGGAGTCTCGCTCTGTCGCCCAGGCTGGAGTGCAGTGGCGCGATCTCGGCTCACTGCAAGGTCCGCCTCCCGAGTTCACGCCATTCTCCTGCCTCAGCCTCCCGAGTAGCTGGGACTACAGGCGCCCGCCACCACGCCCGGCTATTTTTTTGTATTTTTTTAGTAGAGACGGGGTTTCACCGTGTTAGCCAGGATGGTCTCGATCTCCTGACCTCGTGATCCGCCCGTCTTGGCCTCCCAAAGTGCTGGGATTACAGGCTTGAGCCACTGCACCTGGCTTGTGTTTTGTTTTTTAGAGACAGAGTCTTGCTCTGTTGCCCAGGCTGGAGTGCAGTGGCCGGATCTCAGCTCACTGCAAGCTCCGCCTCCCGAGTTCACGCCATTCTCCTGCCTCAGCCTCCCGAGTAGCTGGGACTACAGGCGCCCGCCACCACGCCCGGCTAATTTTTTGTATTTTTAATAGAGACGGGGTTTCACCGTGTTTGCCCGGATGGTCTCCATCTCCTGACCTCGTGATCCGCCCACTTCGGCCTCCCAAAGGGCTGGGATTCCAGGCGTGAGCCACCGCGCCTGGCTGATCTGTCTGATTCTTAAGCCCGTGTCCCCTCCCAGCGACCATGCTGCCTGTTAGGGTGAGAATGGCACTTCCCATGGCTCCAGAGCCTGGATGATGCCAGTCATTTTTCTGGTGACTTCTGCTTGCTTTTAGTCCTCTCTGTTCTTCCCACTCTGGTGGTCAATACTCACTTGTTGCTTAAGGTACCTTGCTGGGGTGCTCCCTGTCTCCCCTTTCAAGTGCTTAGGAACCAGACACTAAGCATGTTATTTCTAAAATAAGAGTCCATGGATTCTAAGTAGAGTCCTAAGGTTTCTCCAAGTTCAGTACTTGATTCTGGAGACAAATCTTGAACAAACCTTTTAAACTCTCATTTTTGAATGCTTTGCTACTTTCTAAATAAATTATGAAGTATATTTTATAGGTAAAATAGTCCATACATATTTTGTAAGTACACTACAGGTGGTGTGTGTGTGTGTGTCTGTGGGGGGAAGCGAAGCGGAAGGGGTGGAGGAGAGCTCCTGAGCTCACTTCATTGTTTGGTGCTCACACATTAAATAAGGTTTTTTTCTCATGTATGATAATTAGTTTAGTGACTATTGCCAGATGGAAACTTTTGAAATATGTGTCTCCTTAATGCCAGAGTTCAAGCTCAATGGATCAGATTATTTATCTTCCTGGTGGGGTAGGGCTGGTCTTGTGGCAGCATAGCTATAGGCCAGTGATGATCATATTAATCTTCTACACATCTGGTTGATTTTACAGCTTTCCGTACACCACACCAAAAGATTAACCTAACTCCTGGGAAAAGACTGGAACTTTTAGTTGAGCCAATTTGCATGGGCAAGTCCCTTCACCTCGCTAGGGGCCTCACCGGCCCCTTGTGGAGAAGGAAGTACCTAGCTGCTGAAGCTGGCAATTGCTTGATGAGCCCATCCAGATGTAGGGCTCCTCGTCAACCGTGTGCTGGTCTTGGTGGGAACCAGGGTGTGCTCACTACTTTATAAATGATACCGGCGTCCTTGGCTGGGCCAGTAAGGAGTTAACATCTCATACGCAGAGTGCGAGAAGTCTTACATAACTCATTCAGTCTCATCTCATGGGTGTTTTTCTGTAAACTCTGCCAGAACTAATTTCACGGTTTTAAAACAACTCATGGTACCCAAAGAATGTGTAATGAGCTGCCATGAGATATGATTGGTTCCCGTTTGTAAGGAAAAGACCTGTGGCTTCCTGGTACTTGTTAGGAATCATTTCTCAATTAATGCACAACCCAGGCCCTTGGAAAGGCACACACAGTGCAGCAAAGATGGCTTTGGAAGGCTGTCCTCGACAGGAGCTCCAAAACTATCCCTTCTCCCAGCCACCTCATTCTCACCTTTGTATGGCTATCTTTTTTTTTAATTGTACATTTAATAATGTACAGTTTACCATTGTAATCATTTTTAAGTGTGCAATTCAGTAGCATTTAGGGGAATCACAAAGTTATGCAACCATGACACTATCTAGTTCCAGGACATTTAATTATCCCAAAAGGAAATCCCATTTCCCATTCCCCTCTGCCACTGGCAACTATAATCTGCTTTCCGCCTCTGTGCAGAAATAATAATAATAATAAATATAATTAATAAATATAAAGATAATATAATTATATATTATATAAATATAGAAATAAATACATTTAGGCATAAATAAAATAATAAACCTACTCATGGTATTTGTATAAATGGAATAATATATTATGTAGCCATTTGTGACTGGCCTCTTTCACTGAGCATAATATTTTCAAGGGTCATCCAGGATGTAAACTGTATGGGTCCTTCATTCTTTTTTTGTGGCTGAATAATGTTCTTTTGTATGACTGTACCACATTTTGTTTATCAACTCATCAGTTGATGCGTAATTGAGGTTGTTTCTACCTTTTTCCAATTGTGAAGAGTGCTGTTATGAAGGTTTGCACACTAGTTTTTGTTTGAACACTTTCTTTCAGTTCTTTTGGGTATATACCTAAGAGTGAAATTGCTGGATTAGATGATCACATGGTAATTCTATGTTTGATTGATTGAGGGGCTACCAAATTGCTTTATATAGTGACAACATTATATTCCAACCAGCATGTACACATAAGGGTTCCAGTCTCCTTACCAAAACTTGTTATTTTATTTCTTTTCTTTTTTTTTTTTTTGGAATAGCCATCCTAGTGGGTATGAAGTGGTATCTGTCTGGCTTTCTTTCAGAGTAATTTGTTTTTCCAAATAGTTTAAAGATTTTCAGAGGTGAAAAGCTTATACCCACCTGGTCACTGCCGTGGGCTGGTCCAGCCTGACCTGCTAGGTCTCATTACCTCTCCAAGTTTAGAATCAGGCTCCTCCATGCGGGGAAGTCAAAAGGGTGAGTGCCTGGAGAGTCGTGTGCATGGGAAAGCTCTTGAGCTCAAGCCTATTCCAGCTTACAATCTGTGTCTCCCAGTAGAGCTAGAACACCACCCTCACTGTGATCCAGAGAGGCACTGAGAGCAGAGAGCCTGGTTCCTGCACCCAGGAGGAGACATGGCAGAACCACAGCTAAGCCCTGGCTCACTCCTACTCCAGGCTTCTTTCAGTTCTGTCAAGAACCACACATTCACTTTGCACTTCCCTTTTTTGAGGACGCAAAGGTTAAGAAAATGTTATAATGCTGATGGTTATATTTGCATAGGCTTTACGCATTTTGATACCCACAGTGATCCTGTGGTGTAGGCAAGACATCAGGTAGTACGATCCCCATTTGAAAGCTGAAGAAACCGAGGCATGAGGCCTTTTGGGTAATTTCCCAGAGTTATCTCCATTACGTTACTGTGTCTTATGTAATGTTTTATGATGGTACAGTGCCTTACAGTCTACAGGGCATGTCACATCTGGTAGGGATGGAGGTGAGGGGAGAATGGTGGGCTAGGTGAGGGGAGTTACCATATATAGGGAGGCGCCATAAGGAAGGCCTCCTCTGATAGTCTGCGGTTGACAAATCAACATATCGTTTCTGCCTTACTCACCATGGAGGGAGGGACGGCAGGAAGTTGTTTGAAGTTGTGATCTTAGGAGATCAGTGGCTGTTCCAGATCCCTCCTTCATCATTGCGCCATATTAGCTACCCTATGCCACCATGGTGTCAAACTGTTCCTCAGCGAAATACAGTTTAAGGACTGAGCCTTCCCTCAGGGAGCTTCCAGTCTAAACAATTATCAAATTCTTCGCTCAAAAATACTCTCCTGGGGTTTGGCTACCTTTTTCAAGACAGTTCAGAGAAGGAGAATATAAAGGCAAATTCTGTATCTCAAGTAGCCCATTTTGGGATGGGGTTTTATTTGCTGCTGCTGCTCTTGTTGTTTCGTGATGAGCACAGGAGTAAAGGTGAAGAGCTCCTGCCAGCCTACAGAAGGTGAAGTCAGTATCTCATTTGAAACATTGACTTCGGTTGCCATTTTGAATTCTCTCTATGGCTGTCTCCACCACCAACCACAAAATTCAGGTTGGTTCTTCAGAGGTAAGGACTCTTTTTCCCGGTTCCTGAGGTGGCAAACATCTAGTGTGTGGTGGGGATTTTGGATAGCTGATATCACCCTACATGCATAGCAAAATGGTGATAGATTGTAAATGCCAGTGCTTATGGTAGTGTTTTCTTGAGGTTTCCATGTAGTTGACAAACAGTGGGAAGGGGTGTCGCATTTTAGCAACGAAGGTCCAGGATTTGTTTTTAGATGAACCCCTCTGAGAGCGGAATCTCAGCACGGCCCACTTTCCACATTTGCGTGGCTGAAGGACAGCAAGTGGACAGGCAGAACTCCAGGCCTACAGTGCTTGTGAGCAGTGAGCCCTAGGATATGGGCGCATGAGCCACAGCACCCTTCTAAACAGAAAGCAGGGAAGGAAGCCAGGTGCTGTTTCTCTGCCTCTAATTTAATAACAACTCCACGCTGTCAGAATAGAAGTACTGTTATTTGACAAACAGTGGCCAATTGTTTAGAAATGAATGATTGTCATTTTGAACGTGTATTGGATTTTGCTGTCGGAAACCTGCAGGCAGCCCATGGGAATATTGGGGACTCAGTTAGCTGGTGACATCAGTGGAGGTTTGGATATCTAAAAGCAAGCTTTGGCTCAGCGGTATGCACCCAGTGTTTTTCCTTAGGACTTTATAGTTGTTTTTCTTCCAAAGGGCAGCATACACACAGGTGTAATGGTCCTCCGGTGACCATGTTCAAATCTATCTAAAAGCCATTTGAAAAAAGTGATATGTATACTTCATTATGTGCTATAAGTTGAGTAGTGGAAGCAAATTAAAAAAGGAAGATTAAACGTGGAATGTGTGTGCAGGAGGGAGAAAAGGTTTCTCAAGAATGCAGTGAAATAGCAGAACATTATTCAGGCTTTCCCCACTCTCTTCATTAAAGCAATGGTGTTGGGCTTTGAGATTTTCTGTTTTAGTCAGACCTTTATTTCATTTATGCCAGTATTTGTAAATAATTATATGCATGTGGCATTTTAAGTAGACCTGTTTCCAAACAGCACGTTATTCACAGTGACTGTTTTCTGTGGAAGAAAATAAACAATTGAACGCACGGCACTCAGCAGAATTGTAAAAGGGCTGCCAAAGAAGGGACTGTGTTTTTCTACCTTTTCCCTGTCACCTTGGAGAGCCAGCTGGGACCCAGGTCCTCGAAGAACCCGTTCTAGAGTGTACTGTCTAAGTCAGGAACTTCCCACTGCTTGCTTAATCCGGCAGAAGCACAGAGGCACCGAGGCGGAAGAGAAAGGCTGCACGGCTCAAATGTCACAGAGCATCAGGACTGAGGAAGGCGACCCCAGGGCAGCCTCCCAGGATTTGGTGGCCAGTAAGCCTTGGAGTCTAGCCTGGCTTAAGTCCATCTCTGTGGCAAATCACCAGAAAGCTCTTTGAAGGTTCCATAAATTCTCCCCCAAGTGAAACATGGACACACTGAATATTTAATTAACTGTTCCCAGTCCTTGGGGGCGCAGGCCTTCCTTACTCTCTGCTTGTCACACAGGCAAGACTTGTGCAGTGAACTTTCGCACTTGGCTAAGCACATTCTGATATGGTTTAATGTAGTTCCTTGGTGTTCAAGATGACTAAGAAACTGGCATCCAGCATCAATATATTGCAAACGTGAAAGGGAATCTGACGGTTGGGATAATCAAACCACCTTACCTCTGTCTGCATTGGGCTTTGCAGTTTGCAGAGCACATGTACTGTGGCTTACCTCATTTGATTACTTCAGCCATGGAAGCATATTTTTGGTTATTTTTGAGTGGTGAGGCTCCAAAGGATGTTGGTGTGTAAGACACTTCTAAGCCTTATTAGTTCTTGAATGAATTTTATGAGTTTGTCTGATCATGAAGACTAAGACTTAGTTACTGTAACCATAATAATAGTAAAAATTAAATGAAGACTACTCCTAACATACTGCACCAGTTTAGTCTGAATCACAGTATGTTCAGGCCAAAAGGAACTTTTGAGATCATTTACTCCACTGTTTCTTGTAATAAATGAAGAAACAAAAGCACCAAGAAGTTAACTTTTTGCCCAAGGTCACACAGCTAGAAAATAAAATCAAGTTTTCTTTTCTCTCTCTCTCTCTCTCTCTCTCTCTCTCTCTCTCTCTCTTTTGAGGAGGTGGTGGGGATGGGGAGGAAGGGAGCAGGAAAAACAGAATTTATAGAATTTAGGGGTTTTGTGACAAAGAGGCAATGTGTCATTTAGTATAGGGCAAAGTATGATTATATGGTATAAATTTGCTACCCACTGGAAAAATTAATAACTTCTTACATCTTTGAAAAAACATTTCCAGTGATCCTCACTCCTCCCTGTAGACCTGAGTTACCATTTGGTGTCATTTCCCTTAAGACTGAAGAACCTTCTTTTCCAGTTCTTTTAGTACAGATCTCTTGGCAATGAATCTCTCAGTTTATCCAAAAAGGACTTTATTTTGTCTTTATTCCTGAAGACAAAATTCTGGGTTGACAGTGTTTTTCAGTCTGTACCTTAAAGGTGTTATTCCATTGTCTTCTGGCCTTTGCTATTTGTGAGAGAAATAGCTATCATTCATATTATTGTTTCTGCTGTAGGTATCTGGCTGCTTTTATGATGTTCTCTTTATCTTTGGACTTCAGAAAATTGACTGTGGTTTGCCTAGATATTGTTTTCTTTGTATTTGTCTTGCTTAGGATGTGCCGAGTTTCTTGAATCTGTAAGTTGATGTCTTTAACCATACTTGTTAAATTTTCAGCCATTCCTTCAAATATACTTTTTCTGCTTCATTCTCTCTCTACTATTCTTCTGGAACTTGCTATTTCATGTATGTATACTGCTTGATGGTTTATGATGCTCAAGTCACTGAGGCTCTGTTCACTCTTCTTCATTTTTTTTTCTCTTTGTTCTTAAGATTGAATACTTTCTATTAATTCATCTTCAAGTCCATTGACTCTTTCCTGCCATCTCCAGTCTGCTGTTAAGCCCATACAGTAATTTTTTTTTCATTATATTCATTATACTTTTCAACTCTAGGATTTCTATCTGGTTCATTTTTATAGTTTCTGTTTCTCACTGAAGTCCCATATCTGTTCATTTATTATGTATATATTTCCTTCAATTTGTTGAACATATTTATAATGGCTTCTTTAAAGTTCTTACCGGCTGAGGGCATTATCTGAGTCTTCTTGGGGTTGGTTTTTAATTGCTGCTTTTTTTTTTCTTGAGTATGTGTTACATGTTACTCTTTATTTGCATGTATGGTGACTTTGGATTGGCCAATAGATAAAACAAATGATTGTTGCAGAGACCCTAGATTCTGTTTGTTTCTCTGAAAATAATTTTTGCTTTAGCAACCACTTGACTTGCCTGGACTCAAATTCCAGCTCTGTTGTTCCTGCGATCGGCAGCAGATAAAGTCACTTTTCTATTCTTTTAGCTTCCAGCTGCTTCTTTGTGTTGGGTCCCTTGGAGGCTCCCTCATGCACATATATTTTGCAGCCAGCCAAGGATTGGGCAGATTTTGTACACAGATTTTTGCAGCTCGCTGCCTCTGCAGTTCCCGCCTTTCCAGAATTTCTCCCCTTATGTTCTTGTTCCTTTCCTGACTTATTTCTCTTAACAGTTCAAGCTATCCAGAGCTGAAAGCTGACTTGGGAGTGCTCCCAGACAAAACCCCACAAATTCATAAATTTTACTTGGTGAAAGTTCATGTTTCAGGGGACAGACTCCCTTCCAGTTCCTGTCGGACTTTTGACTGCATTTCATTGCCTTCAAAATGGTTTTTAAAAATTATTGTGTGTAGATAACTTAATTGTTATCTGTAGGGGGTTAGTAGATTATGACCGAAAGCCAATACCCCTTACATTTATATTTAGATATTTCAAAACACTTTATCTCCATATCACAGCTCTGGGAAGCAGAACTAATATTATCAAGTCTATATCGCAGATGAGATGACTTAGGGAAGTTAAGTGACTTGCCCAAGTAGTAGCTGAATCAGGCCTGAACTCAGAGCCCATGACCTCAGCCTGGGCTCATTCTACAATCAGTTTTATGTACATTTGATTATAAAAGGGTCAGACTTTTCGATACCAAAGCATCTATCACATTTTCTTCCCAATAAACACCACCAAACAAGCAAAAGACAATGAAACAATAGACAGTCCTGGATTTTGAAGCTTTTTTGTGGGGGCAGGGGGGTATCTAGGGCCTCTGAGGGTCATAGACGTTTCTGAAGAGAAAAACTTTACCATGATGGTGTTGAAAGGAAAATACCGTGGTAACCCTGGAACCGTCTGGTATCTACAAGCCCCAGCATGCGTAATTGTGAAATTGAAGCTAGGCCAGAAGTTTCCTTCATGAGAAGCCATGTACAACCAGGACGAGAGTGCTGTGCATTACATATCCAGGAGCCATCTCTTGAAATTCTTAATAGAGCAGAGCAGAATACTCAGCCAGCATTGGCCCCTGTGGTTAAAGAAGGTCTTTGGTTCTTCTCCTTCATGGGGGACTCAGTTGAAAACATCTGCAGGTTGAAAGTCGCACAAAGACGAGGGGTGTTCTCAAACTGGTGGCTTGCCTAGGTACTTTAAAATATGTCTACAGCCTTCTTACTCATCAGGTTCTAGACTTGCGGTTTCCATTCTCTGTCAGTCCCCAGTCTTCTTTAGGCCAAGGTGCCACATCATGTTAAAGTCACGTCCCAGCTTCTTGAAGGAAATACAGCTTTCCACTCGCCTCTCCATTAGCTCTCACCCAATTAATTCTCCCGGTGCACTTCCCTTCAACATCAACGTTTGTATTTGAGTCAAGGTTTCTCAGAGCATAGTGTTAGAAAACCTGCACCAAGATTGTGAGTGGACACATTTAAAATACAGATCCTCCAATTATACAGACATAAGAAATTCAACTCTCTGGTTTGCAGGTTGGAGAATCTGCCGTGGAGCAAGTGAGTCAGGAGATTTAGATGCTTACGAAAATGGAAGAACCACTGGTCTGGGTGAAATTGTGAGTGCTAAGACCTCTAAAGTCTAAAGACTTACCTGTGTGAGCCACTTGTCTTTTCGCTTGGGGTATTGCTTCTTTTTCTCTTGGGTCATAGGGTCTCAGATGGAGGAACGTGATTCTTGGAAATCAGTTCTGGCTTCAGCACTTACTGGCTGTATCATCAAGGCTGCTGTGCTGCTGACAGCAGAATATCCTTCCCAAAGTTCTTTGACTGTGCCTGTCACAGACTGTGTACCCCAAAGTAGTTCCTTTTTCTTTATTCATTTAATTCACACTGCCTATATTTATTGAATGCTTCTTACAAGCAAGGCACTGCATTCAACAGACCAGAAGTAGACCCACCTCAAAGCTGATAAAACTTGAACTTCAGGACCCTTCCTTTGCACCGGCCGCTCCTAAAGCCCTGAGAATGCCCCTAGTAATTTATTTTCCAAGTTTCTGTAATATTTACAAAAGTTCGATATTTTAAAATTCTTTCTTCTTAAAGAAAATCCCCTAACTTGCATAAGCTTCAGCTGCCCCAAACCTAGATCTGTCCCTGAAAGAGCTCACAACCTGTGGGATAAAGAAACATACACATAGATTATCAAGAAATGGTATGGATAGTCGGTGCAATGCAGACCCAGTGCTGGGAATTCTGGCAACACATTTGTAAGGAAGCAGGGTGTTCAGGGAAGACTTCCTGGAGGAGGTGATGCTTGAGCTTGGCCATGGAATAGAAGGAAGACTCTTCTAGAGAAACAGCTTGAGCAAAGTTACAGAAGCAAGATATACCATGTGTTTGTGTATGTGATTAAAACACTTTTCTGTTTGAGGGCATTTTCTTTTAGGCTGGGCTGGCCTCTGATGCCAGGATGAAGTGAGTCCTTTTCCAGGGAGCAGTATGGACTGTGGGGCTGTGTTCCTTGGGAACACCTGACCCTTGGGATCCTGGCCTCAGCTGGCTCCTCTGCTTGGCCTTTGGGAGGCCTACTGGTGACAACATCAATCATTGTTCTTCAAGGAAAAATCGCTCTTACATCCCTTGCTTCTTCTCCCATAGCCCTCCAACCCTTCTTTACTGTCAGCCTTGCAGATCAATATTTCATTTTGAAGAGCCTTGTTTGATGCCAGTTCTGCTTATTTGCTTCGCAGCCACTGTGGGTAACGCTTTGTAGGTCTGTCAGTATGTAAATTAAACCAAGCATAGATAGCTTTGTGTTGCTTAATGTTCAGCTGATAAAAATTAATGTGGTGTGAAATGAGCATTTTATCTGACTGCAGATACAGTGACGGAGTTAATTAGACAGGCAGAGAGAAAATGTTATTAAGCGGGACAGGGGCTTTCTCATGGAAGGGGGCTCTGACCCTCAGACAGCAGGTTTGGATGGGCCGTGGGTGTGGCCGAGGTACTTGGGCTGAGGCCAGCTCGGAGCAATGAGGCAGGGAGGGGAGGGTGCCTTCTTTAAGCAATCAGCCCGGTGGTGCTGATGACTGTGTGGATCCTGCCTGGGGAGGAAAGGAGGGAGGCACAGGCCAAGCCAGGCCGGGCACTTCCAGCTCACTGCAAAATGCATGCGTCAGCATTTGCTGAGGCGGCTTCTTCTTGGTGCAGCAACACCGTGATTGGTAGAGAAAGGAGTTTCGTTCTTAAGCAAGAAAAAGGAAGATGATAGGTCAAGCACACCTCACATAGCAGTCAATCAAGCGGTGTTTGGAACCCTTAACTTCCCACTAAAACGTCTTGAGCTCTGCCTTCCTGGCCTTTGCACACACTGTTCCCTCTAATGGGAAAGCATTCCCCACCTCGCCAGCCATGAACTTAGCACATCCTATTACAATCATCTGTCTCCCCACTCGACTGTGTGCTCCTTGAGGTCAGTGATGTGTCTTGCGCATCATCAGGGACCCTGGTGCGACAACATCTTCTTCATAAATGTCAGTGGAGCGGGTGAAAGCGCATGATGCTCGCTCAGCCCGGAAATCTCAGCCTACCCTTGCTTTCAGCATCCTTCCTGTCTCAGCTCAAATGTCACATCCCCACCAAATCTCCTTCTGCCTCTCAGACAGGATCAGCTCCCCAGGTAGTTACTCTTGAGACACCTTGTACTTCTCCTTCATAGACCTCTCCAAGTTTGTGATTCACTGTTTGTGTGCCCATCACCCCCACCAGACTTAGCTGCATGAGGGTAGGAACTGGGCTGTTTCACCCACTGCGGTATCCCCAGCAGCCACAAGGGTGTTCAGCACAATCAGTGCTTCTTAAGTATTTGGTGAATGTGAATAAATCAATGAATGGTTTTCCCGATGCCCGATGAACTTCCACTCTTTAATTAATGCCTTGCTTGGGGAAGGTTTCCTAGGCTCTTCCCACAGAGTTTCTCCTTCCCTGAAGTGCCCATAGCACCTTGTCGATTGCAGTGATAGGCTTGCCAAAAGGCAGCTGTAAATTTTGGGTTGTATCCTCTCCTAGCTAATTAGGAAAAGAGCTCCTTGAAAGCAGTCAAGGTGCCTTATTCAGCTTTGCATTTTCAGTATTTCTCACAGGGCCTGGCCTTTGTAAGTGCTCAGTATGGGTTGCAGAATCTGTAAGAACAATTGTATGTATCCCTTGGTTAGTTAAGCTGTATTTCTGTTAGATAAGCAAATTCTTAGCCCACTAACGTATGCTGTCCCCACTCCACCCCTTGCAGAGGAACACTCAGAAAAGATGACTGGTTGTGGCCATCCCTCCTCCGCCTTGACCGCAGTTGCAGGGGAAATGTTGTGAAGAAATGCCACGGTTAGTGGCTCCTTCATGATTGCTGTTATCATTCGAGGCGGGTATAACCTTTCCAAACAAACAAGAAAGGGACTGTTGCATTGTTGAATCGCATGCATGCCTGCCACATCTGTGTCTCAGGCAGCCCAGCATCCTGGAGCTCGCAGGCTTGGTGGCAGCTGCTTAAGCAGTAATAGGGCCTTCCATTCTGCTGGCCCCATGTGGTTCCCCAGCCTTTCTCCTGAGTTTTCCCGTTAGATCTCTTTCTGTGGACTACACCTTTGCAGCGTTAAATGACTTGCTGCAGATTTGCTTATTAACCTCTCTGTTTCTCATTTGTAAAATGGGATGACATTCTCAGAGCCAGAGATTGAAAGTCTAAGGTATCTTCACAAAACACTGACAAGATTCTACTCATACACCACCCCATGGTTCCTGAGACACTGACCCTGAGAAAAGCCGTGGTTCTCACTGTGTGATCATTCATCCTCTCCACACCTCCGCTGGGAAGGTTGCTGAATGATTATCGCAAGCTGAGACTCCAAGCAGACTTCACGTGTGCTCGCACAGCTGTTGCTGAGTGAGGTGTGGATCTAGTCAGGTGAGCATCAGGGAGGGAGGAGGTTTCCTGTTTGTTTGCCAGTCCCAGGCACGACAGGGCCCAAGGACCACTGGAGGAACGACAGACCTCAGGGTGGATGGCCAGATCCTGTTTTGCAGCAGGATCTGGCCCTTTGCTCCTCTCCTCTGGTTCTCTGTGCATCACGAAGCTGCTCAGTACTCCTATTTCACGGAGGCCACCTGACCCACTGTCCGCCCTGGCTGGCCCTGGTGGCAGAAGGTTGGTGTCCTTTAGCTCTCTAGAGTAGCCCCATCTCTGTCTTCCCACCTGCCTGGACTGTGCCCCCAACTTGACCCAGCCCACTCCTGCTGTGCAAGCTGCATCTCACAAAGAGACTGGCTTCCATCATGTTTCTCTAGCGAGGCTCAAGACTCTTTGTAGAGTTGGTTAAGGAGGTGGATACTTTTAGGTAAAAGGTATTAGTAATATTTATCTTTTTGAGGCATTTTTGTTTCTGTGTTCTTGTTTTATCCCCTGACCTTTCAACAAGGAGCACGCGGATATTGTCACCATTTGGCCAATGGGGAAATGGAGGGACAGATGTATTTAGTGGCTTGTCCAAGGTAGAACATGCTATCCAGAGCACTCCTGTACACTGATACCATGTACTGCCCAACTCTCGACCGTAGTGATGTTGTGTATGTATGAACATGACGTCTACAGCTGATGAAGCCCCCAGAGGCCTGGAACCATGTCTTCCTGGGCTACTGCATGCAGAGCACCTGACATTTCCTTGTGCCACATTCATTTGCAGATGAATCTGTTCAAAAGCACCATGTCTTTTGACTTATTCCCCAGGGTTCCTTGCAAGGGCAAGTCTTTAATAAAAGATTTTGGTGAAGTTATTTGTCAGGGATCCATTCATTCCATTCATTGAGTGCCTAACAAATAGTTACTGAGTACCAGCCACGTGAGGTGCCAGAGATGAGGTGGAGAACAGAGACACAGGGCCCTGCTGTGTGGAGCATACAGTCTCTTCTGCAGGAGACAGAGCTTGTCAGATTGCCACCAAATCAATGTAAAACAGCAGTGACAAACGCAGTGAAAGATTTGTCCCCTGGAAACACTTTAGCCTCAATATGAAGGGGAGGAATGCTTCCCCGAGGAAGAGATGATTGGAAACATGAGTAGGACTGAACCAGACAAAGGGAGTGTGATATGCAGAGGCCCTGTGGATGGAGGAAGGATTATGGATTTGACTGGTGAAGGCTACCAAGGCTGCAGCCTAGAAACATGAGGAAGAGTGATGTGAGATATAGCTAGCTCGAGGGACATGCGAGAGACCTGACTTGAGCTTCCTGGGCTACGGCATGCAGAACACCTGACATTTCCTTGTGCCACATTCATTTGCAGATGAATCTGTTCAAAAGAATGCGTGAGATCGTCCTGGCAGTTACAACTCTCTCTTTTCCTTTTTATGCCTCACTTACTAGCAATGAAAATTCAGATCCCCTCTCTGTTTACCTATTCATTTATTTAAAATGTTTATCACTGGAAAGGGGAAGCTGAAAGTTTCTCCTTCTTTGTTTCCATCCGTGACCTCAGGAAGAAAGTTTCAAACCCACACAAGTCTGCCTTCTGGTAGACCATCTAAGGGCATGGATGAAGCCTGTTAGAAAGATGCTCACTGATGTTTACTTTTTGAGTGCATGAAACCAGACACTGAAACTGTTCATTAAAAATTCCTATGTTCACAGACAAAGAAAAATCATTTCAGAAGCTCTGTAATGAATGTACAAGTGGGTACAGGTTATCTTGTCAAACACAATAATCATGAGTAAATGCAAACGGATGCTGCTTATATTTGATTTTGTGTTTAATTGAAGCATGCTGACAGCTGCCTCTGGACTTCCACCTCCTTGGGTTGGGGGATCTAGCTTTTTGCTTTGTGATTTCCTCTGGCCAGGGCTGGGACAGGGGTGACATGTAGATATGAGAAGCATCTGGTCAGGGAATAAAATGGAGAGAAATGAATGAAATTAACATATATGTAGAGGCACTTTCACATGACCCTTCACACAAGGACACAGCTTGGATACTGGTAGAGGGCACAGGCAACATTTCTACTTTAGAGAGGTTAGGTTGGATTTCTACTTTATAGAAAGGAAATTAGTATGAGAGAGAGTCACTGCTCAAGTCATACAGCTGTTAAACGGCAGAACCAGGATGCTAATTAGGTCTTCTGAACCAACACTGAAAGCTTTCCCTTCAATTTTACAGCTGTTCTTTGCATTTCACCCATATTGTACATCCAACTATGGATTCAGTCTAACAACAGTATACTCAGTGCTGTGCTAGTCACCAGAAACAGAAGGGTGAATCAGGCAGTAGTTCCTGGGCAAAGATGCTCACAGCCAAGTAGGGTAGACAGACAGACACAGTGATGGAATCAAAGCTCTGTAATGGTTGTACAGCACAGTTTGAAATACCAACAGGACCAGAACTTTTTGCCAAACTGTTTGCGGTGGCCCAGTTGGAATATCCAGAATTTCCATCTCCCCCATTGAATGGGAGATCCAAGGTTACTGTGCTTAATGAAGCAGTATGATTGCATTAACATTTGGGGAGGCCAATATAGGGTCCCTATATTTTATTTACTGCAGAGGAATAGCATGAACAACAACAGAAAAATAACTCCATCTATTTTTTGTCATCTTTCTCCAAAAACGTGGATTTTGGGGACTGAAAAAATAGAAAGGACATTATCTTAGCGTTAGGAATAATTCTCTACTTTGAATATATTTAGCTTCATGAAAACTTATTATGTTATCCTTATTTTCCCCAATTAGATACAGACCAGTGAGAACCAAAGCATGGGCCTGCCCACACTGTTTACTGACCAGCATGTGGAAGCTGCTGATGTAAAGGAAGGTTGGCTCCCCTAGGTTTGTCCAGAAATCACTGCGTTAAACTAATTGTGGGAATGGTTTATTATCATGCATAGAAATTCCCTTCTGTACTAGTCTTGAAAAGATGATTAGACACATGGATCTAGGTTTCCTTCATTTCAGGGTGGATAACAGATAGGTTGTTGATCTGAAAGGTTCTGAAACCTGGCATTTAAAGTTTTCTCAGGCCGTTACTGGAGGTGCTTCCAGGACCTGAATGGATGTGAGCTTATATGGCTGGCAGGAGGAGAATGGGGCCCCATCTTAGCACCTTTCAAAGCCATCCCGTGTGGGAAAATGGAAGAGGTCCTCTGCAAAGGTGAAACTCAAAGGCCAAGGACCTGATTTAGGCCAGAGACCCAAGGATGCGATGTTTTAAACCATCTTTCCGTACCCAGCATGACCTTGGTGACCCTCTGTATTTCATTATTTTCCTTTTCAAAATCCTTAATAAAAGCCCCTTTGTGTTTTAAGCATTCTCACCATAAAAAAATACTGTTTGGGAGGTAATGCATATGTTAATTAGCTCAATGTAGCCATTTCACAATGTTTACATATTGCAAAACATTGTGTAGCACACAATAAACATATATAATTTTTGTCAATAAAATTTAATTTTTTAAATAGAAAAGAAATAAACACCCCTTTGCACAGATCATGTGGACAAGAAAACAATTATTTTAAGGGCCTCCTAGTACAGTGTGTACAAATGCCTTTATTTCTTTTATATATTAAAAAAAAGATAAAAACATTCCAGTAAATCCTATGATTCCAGTGACATTAGATCTTACATGTACCGCCTTTGTATTTTTTTTTTTTTTACTATTGCATTAACAATATACTAGAATTTGCTAAGCCATCCCCCATTATTGAACATTGGGCTCCTTCTGGAATTGTGTGTGTATGTCTGTGATTAGATTGGATCATTAAAGGCAGTCCTACAATTTGTGTAGCATTTTGCTTCTGTCAGATTCTTTCCTTAGTGTACAGTCCTAGAGAAGGCTACTTGGTCAGGGTGTGCACATCTTTATCATTGTGGTTACCAGTTGCCATATTTCTTTCAAGAAGAATTACACTGCTTTAACTCAATGCGTATAGCATTTGAGTCTGTCAGTTTCCGTGCAACTTGGCCAGCATTAGGGTATTATTTCCGAAAACTGAAATGTTACCTTTTCAAAGTTGCTTTAATTTGCATTTTTTATTACTAGCGGGGATGAACATTTTCCCACATGTTCACTTATCTAGTGCTATTCATTAAAAATGTTTTAGGGCCACATTTGAGAGAGGGGTTGTGTTCGGGAAACTTTGCTTCTCATAGCCAGAGGGGGTAGATGGCAGCTGTGGAAGAGTCTCCATGAATAAAACTTGAATTTATTTCTGTGATATGGAGTGACTTCATATCATATGACCACCTTTGCAGTTAAAAAAAAATGAAAAGATGTTGCAATTCTTGTGGCCAAAAGAAACGGACTTACCAAAATAAAGAACGTTAAAGGAGAACTCATTTGTTTACTCTGCTGCCCTTATTGAAAGGTTTCCAGAAGTTTCTACAAGGCCGTCAATCTCAGGTCTTTCCATCTTTCCAGTTCTGTACTTAAACACTTTCAAAGCAAAAGAGTGGTTGCAAAAGGTATATGGCACACTTCCTTAGCCGTATTTGTGCATTAATTTTCACATGCTCTTAATCATTGGTCTTCTGAAAAATAGTCATACAACGGGGCATTTCTCTTTTTGTTTTGAGTTGGAGTCTCGCTCTGTCACCAGGCTGGAGCGCAGTGGCCCGATCTCAGCTCACTGCAACCTCCACCTCCCATGTTCAAGCAATTCTTCTGCCTTAGCCTCCTAAATAGCTGGGACTATAGGCACCTGCCACCATGCCTGACTAATTTTTGTATTTTTAGTAGAGGCGGGTTTCACCATGTTGCCCAGGATGGTCTTGATCCCTTGACCTCGTGATCCGTCTGCCTCGGCCTCCCAAAGTGCTGGGATTACAGGCATGAGCCACCGTACCCAGCCTGGGACATTGCTTAAAGCTAAATAAGCTCACTGCCTGAAAGGGGCTGAGCCCAGTTCACGCTGCTGGCCTCCCTAACCACAGCTGCCCGGACTCCAAAATCTGGGATTTGAAGATTGTAGAACAAAATGGGAAACAGACAGCTCCAGACTCAAACTCTGGAGGATGTCAGAGTCTGTTTTCTTAACATTATACTAATAATGCCTTTCCTGCTCCCCCGTTGCCCGCCCCCACCCCCCACCCCAGGGAGGCACTCAGCCCAGGGGTTATATAACTGTGACTTGACACCACAGCCAAGTTAAGGGAGCTTGCACTCTGCTCACTGAACTGTGGCAAAGCGTGCGTTCTCCTTCCCTGCACTTGCCCGTGGAGCAGCACGGTTAGGGGATAAATAGATGACTTGGAGTTCCAGATCAGCTGCACTTAACTCTGTGGGCTGGCTGGGTCCCCCCCGCCGTGCTGCAGAAACACTGGTAGGCAGGCCAGGCAGAGTCCTGCCCCGGAAACTGGAATAAGTGACTCTCAGGCACCAAATTAAGCCCCAGCACGTGGACTCTGGGCTGGTTATGTTTTCTTTCCTCACTTAAGTGTGTGGCCTCAAAGGCACTGCTAACCATAAAGCCCGCAAGTTCACGGGGAAGGGGATTCCTCAACACCAATCTTGAAAGCTGCAGGCACCAGAGATGATGAGTTTGTTCTCACCTGGAGCAGCAGAGACTTAACAAGAGACAAGGATATGCTCAGTCATCCCCACTCCACCCCAGCACGACCAGCCAGCCTCGGCATACCTTCTATGCACTTAGAAGCAGAAGGAGGGGGATGTATATGTTTGATCTACTGAGTCCGAAAGATGCAGCTCTCCTTGTTACAGGTTTTGTTACCTTCAAGAAGTTACTGAAGTCCTCTAAGTCTTAGTGCCCCATCTGTGAAATGGGGATAATAATAGAACCCACCAACTAAGGTTGCTGTGAAGATAAAATGAGGTATGGAACAAAAAGCACTTGGAAGATTGCATGACCCCTGGTAAGACGCAGATAAAAACCAGCTTTTATCAGAGTGCTTTTTCTCTTTGGTTGTCCCTTCCCTTGCTAGACTGGGTGACACTAGCATGTAGGGACCCTGTCTGCATCGCCCTGGCACTGCTGGGTTCATGCATAGTTCCTGAAACACAGTAGGCCCTCAGTAAGTTTTCCGACTGTATGACTACGCGGATGTGGATTGCAGATAGAGAAATGTGGTTTTTGTTTTGTTGTTTTAATCTTTTTTCATTTTCAGTTATTTTCCGGTCATAGAATCCCTCATTCTGCTTATCTATCAAGCACATTGTTTCTTTTGAGTCCATTTAAATGAAAAAAAGAATGAAAGAGTTCTTGTTTTTAAATAGTTTCTCACGTGAAACATCAAATAAAACTACATTATTAATTGAACACTGATGCTAGTTGGAAGCTATTAGGCGAGGAGAAGCATGCCTGGTTCTTTTTAAAGGAACTTCCCTCTTAAATGTTCTCTGACAGGTCATGTATCTTACATGTGGATGTTCACTGTCTACACTGGGCTTCCTAGACCAGCCCAGTGGTTCCCAGGCCTGTCTGCACATCACCAGTCCATGTGGAACTTTTTAAAAAAATTCTCCCACGTAGGCCCTACTTCTAGAGAAGCAAATTCAGTAGGACTGAATTGGACATAAGAGTTTCCAAAAGTTCTCCAGATGGTTTTGATAAGCAGCCAGGGTAGAGATCCACTAGGCCAAACTTTTCCACTCCCAGCGTGGCAAAAAAGAAAGAAAATTTTCTCCGACTTATCTTTAATTTCTCGTATTCATTATAGCTCAGCTAAAACTCCTCCTCCCCACCCTCTCCCCACCTAACAGACACATTTCACATGTATTCTGTGAAGTATGAGTATTTTCTCTTCTTACTTTCATGAGATATATAAAGATTTGCTGAAAACCCCGAAGTGCTTTGGAAAACACGTATCCAAAATGAGGAAATGTGTTTCTGATGAGGGAAGGCTGAAATCTGAGTGTCTCCACCCTTCGAGTTGAGGCAAACCTCCTGTGTGTATATGAGCCACAAAGATCATTCCTCCCAGGCCTCAGTTGACTGTACCATGATGTTTTAGTCGATGGAAAGAATATCACTGCTTATCAGTTTACAGCAATTCCTGGGGAAATGTAGAACCATGTTAAGGTTGTTGGAAGCTTCATTGCTAGGATTGTCTTAAGAAAAATCTTGCAGAGTTTCCTGCAAAGTGACCACCAGCTTGACTTTTGTAAAAGTGTGGATTACTAACATTAGCCAACAGGTTCATATAGTGAAAGGTTGCAAGAGGTGTTGGCCTGTTAACCTACCTATTTACTTACTTGTGCCAAACAGCATTTCCCCTTCTGTGGTCCTTCCCACTCCTATTACATCTTCCACAGCTGCAGGTGCAGTGAGCAGCCTGGACTGCAAATGACTTCCATGGCAGAGCTGGGCTGGTAAAACCCAAGCCTCCACTCAGGGAGTCTTAGGGGCAGATGCGTTAGACAGGCTTGGGCATTTAAATGGCCCATTGGTGAGCCTTTGATCTGAACTCCTTGTGGTTGTGTTGGAGGAAGGCAATTCTTTCTGGCCAGAAAACTGAGGATGCAAAAAGGTAAGAGTTGAACCAAGCGGGGAGAGGCCACTCGGATCACTCCAGGGAGACAACGAGGCTTGAGTTCCTAGGACGGGTTTTCATTAATTTTTGTGAATGAGGAAAGTCTGATGAGCCTTCACAGTGCACAGGAATCCAAACTCCTGGTCCCTCCCTGACTAGAAGTCCAATCTAGGCTGGAAACAAGTCATTCATGCTGTCTACCTAAACATTCTCATCTATAAAATGGGAGTA
Organism: Papio anubis; assembly: GCF_008728515.1. Classification (NCBI taxonomy): domain Eukaryota; kingdom Metazoa; phylum Chordata; class Mammalia; order Primates; family Cercopithecidae; genus Papio; species Papio anubis. The sequence continues at coordinate 128,245,467 of NC_044982.1, forward strand.
ATTCCTACCTCACACAGTGTTGGGAGGAGGCATTGATTAATTAATGTTTACAGTCCACTTTGAACTTGAAACGTCTTCTTGGGAAGTTGTTATTAAGCCTGTATCATTTTTACTTTGAGTTCTGGGGTGTGTCTAAACCTGAAACTCAAAGGAAACCTCACAGTCCCTCCCGCTCCCTCACCCTGAAGGAAGATAAAATGTAATAAGATTAATGCAAATTCCCTGAAAATGGTTACCCTTTAACCAGTAGACACTGTGCTCTTTTAAGGCTCTCCGGGGATCCTGACTCAAAAGGGAAAGAAAAAAATAGTAACTATCTTCCATGCAAAGAAGCAGGAAGCAGTTCTTTGAACTGAGAAGGGGTAAGGGTGGGAGGATTCTGTTTTTCGCTAAAGGGAGCTGTCAGTTGTCAAAAAATTTAGTTCCTGACCCCCTGCCTTCAAGTCCCTGAGGAAGCCAAACAGAAAATCTGACAGCCAGAAGAGTTTGTACTTAAGGCATTGAAGAATACACAATATAATTTAATTTTTAGCCCTGCTAATCCATTCTGTTGTCAACGGCAGAACAATCAAATACAGCCAGTTGTCTGCACCAAGGTAATTGGGTTGTAGTATGAGGTTAGGTTTGCCACATAACCTAAGGTAACGCATGGCAGAGGGCACATTAAGGGGCAAGGGCTCTTTGGAACTCGGTGGGGGGTGCCCTTTCGTTAGAACAGGGAAAGAAAGGCAGGTCCTTTTGCATGAGGAAAAAAAAAATCACAGTAACCTAATTCCTTTAGAAAGCCATCAGACCCGTAAAGATTAAAAAAAAAAAAAAAAAAAAAAAAACCTGTGCCCAGCTGTTCAGTAAGCCACATCAGAAATTATGAAGCACATTGATCCCTCAGCACTGACCATTCGATAATTGTTCCTTGCTGAAGAAACAGCTACCTGTGATATGTATCAATACCGGGCCTGCGCGTTTGTGTTACATTTTTTCTTGCCGGAGGCTATAGCTTGAGTTTTAAGTCAATCGAGTCTATACAATAGAAGCTCATATTGACTATTGGATTAAACAGCAAGTCAATTTATTTTTCTGGGTTCAATATTCAAGGATGCAAGAAAGCAAAGAGATCCTCCAGATGTGCTTTTGTGAGGCAACCGTAACCCACTTACATTGCTGTGATGCTTTTTAAGCCATTTGAAATAGTATTTGCACACCCCTTGCTCAGCAGTTCAATACGCTCCTCGACTATCGGTATTTTACTCTTTACTCATTCCCTGTGCCGCCGAGATTGCGGTGTGATGCTCAGTTCTCCGAAGTGATTACTGGGGGTGAGCACCTGGACTCTGCTGCATGTGGGCACTCTTTGGACTTCACCTCTTAGAGTAAATGCCTACCGTGCTGAGTAAGGATGTTGAAATGAAGGTGTAATCCATCCGGGGACTGCAGCCCACGGTGATAGGAGGCAGGGCATGCAATTTTAATTTCTCTCGCAGAAATGATCACATTTAGGTAGTGGGCTATTTTAGCATCTTAATGGCAGGTAGGACTAGGTAAGATTATGCCGTTTTAGAGACAGAAGTGATGAAATGAATACACGTTAAATATTTGAATCGAATCAAACTTAACTGGAAAAACTGAGGCCCAGAGAGGCAAGGTGATTTGCCTAAGGTCACACAGATTTATGCAAAGCTGGGACTGCAACCAGGGTCTCCGATATCTAGGCCGTCAATTTTCCATGATACCATGAGGCTGCTCCTTGTGATGTCTCCGTATCTGTGTTTCTTCCTGAGCTAATGTTCTGGGTCTCATTTTGTTTTGCATTCAGCTTTTCACTTAACTAATTGGAATATACTTTGTTGGAGAGGACTAAATTGTGAACATTCTTATGCTTTGTTTCTGCGTAGTTATTTTGGCTTTGTTTTGGTTCGTCTTAAAGGGCTCCTGATGTTTTAGAGTATGGGACTGCTTGTAAGGAGTAATAACATTCATTCATTTATTCAGTAAATATTTATTCAGCACCTATTATTAACTAGGCACTACTCCAGGTACTAGAGATATATCAATGAAGATAAACAGACAATTACTCATGTCTTTGAGGAGCATATATTTCTGCAGAGAGAAGACAGACAATTAGCAGTAAATACAAGAAATAAATAAAGTGTATAGTGGTACAAGGTGATAAGTGCTAAGGGAAGAAGGAAAAATAGGGCAAGGAAAAAGGGAGGCAGGTTGCAGGTTTAAACAGAATGGTAAGGATAGGACTGCATAAATCCAAAGACGGTAATTGCACTGTTACTGATGCCATGTCTAGACAGTCGCTGGTACAGAGAAAGATTTAAGGACTCTTTACAAGAACTCCACTCCCCTAACCAGACCTGGATCCCCAACCCTGGGGTCCCCATACCTTGTCTCTACCTTTTACAGCCATGGCTCAATTGCAAGCTTCTTACCCTTTTAGTGGAGGATCTGTGCTGTGCTGTGCCTATCTCAGTTTGGTTTGCATAATTTAAAAGGAGCAGAAGAGCACATGTACTTAAATAAAGCCTGGTTGTGAAGTCTTTGATGCTCCTTCCTTTCTTTCTCGCCAGCACCCAGCTCTCTGTTGCTCACTGGCTTCCCAGCCCTTTGCTCCCCACCAGGCAGCCTTTTGCATCTTTAAATGCCTGGACAGAGTTTCCCCTGTTTCAGTTCCCTCCTCTCCTGAAGACCTTGCCAGATTACCTAGCCATCTGACAGACTAATCCAGGATGAAGGGGAAGGGGCTGATACTCTGTAACACATCCCTCCTGCCTGGCATTTGTATTTGAACAATAACAACAACAGCAAACACATCATTCCCCTTTGATGTGTGCCAGGTACTGTTCTCAGCATTTTTACAATATCAACTCATTTAATACTCACAGCAACTATATGAGAAAAAGATTGTAGTTATCCTCTTTTTACCGTTGGTGAAATGGAGACACAAAATAACTTACACAAACTCACACTGCTTTTAAGTGGTAGAGCTGGGATTCAGACCCCAACAGTCTAGGATTATTCCATGAACCCAGAACTGTGAGTAGGATTCAGGTCCCATATCAACTCCATTTGATTGGTAGGAACTGCTTAAAGTACTGTGGTGAGAAAGATTTGTGGGCTATTTGTGTATTAATGGGAAAGAGTTCTGTGATCAATTAGCAATGTCTGCCATGGGTTCAGGATGGGGAAAGGTCAGGTTCGGCATGGCCAATGAGGGGCTGGTCTTTATTAACTCATACTATAGAGTCTAATTTACCAGCTGAATCCATTTTTATTCTCTTATTTTGTACTTTTCCCCCCACAAGAGTGGGAAGAGTGAGGTCGGGAGCACAGAGGATTCAGTCTGAAGTGTGTCTAATAAGAGTGGCGGGGAGAGAAGGGGAGTAGGAGTTGGGACGAGGCCTGCTTCTGCAAGCTGGTCATGAGTGCCTTCACCTCAAGCTGGTTGGTTATCACAATATCATGGGTGCTGTCTAAACTCAATTCTAGCCGAGCCAGCAAAATACCTTCCCCTTCAACAAAGTTTCGGGTTCCCATCGAATTACCGATAAGGACTAAGCCACAGAATTGGAGGTTGAACTAGTTCACACACAAATGTTGCTGACTTCTGCAGATCTGACGCCTCCTCTGGCACTTAGGGATGGAGGAGATGGAGTCAAAGGGTAGAAGGAGTCGAAGTCCCAGGTAGGGGAAGTTTTTCCCCTGCCGCACTGTATTCTATAATGACCCAGCCATGAAAGGACGGGGTGCTTCACGAGTCAATTCTTCTATGTCAGTAATTTTAAACCTAAAGAGGTTTGATGTCCCATAAGCATATTCATCTTTCCATGTTTATTAAATTAAGCCCTCCATGAATCTGCAACAACATACTGTTCATTAATAGGAAAAGAGACCATTGTTCCCCCCAGGGAATATGTTGGCTCAGATCTGTTCCAAGGTAGGCATAAATGAATCGTGCATGTGTATGCACGTGCCTTGAGTAGGGGGTAATCAGGGAAGGGAAAAGAGCAAAGACGGAAAGAAGGAAAAGGGATCTTAAAGCTTAGACCAGAAATATCCAAGAAGGATTTTTATCAGAACTAAATTTCAGTAATCCTGGCGGAGTGCCTAGCAAGATATTAGTTTTTATAAAGAGAAAAAGGAACGTGTAATTGTAGTGTCTCCATAGGAAGAAAACTGCAGATCTGTTCAGGAGAACCCCCACGCAAATTTGAAAACAGCTTACATATAGGAAAATCAGGGGTTTTTTTCCTTCTAGCAACATTAACATAGTCAAACAACTGAAGAGAGAATTCTATTAACGAAGTCAGTCCCATCAAGTTAAAGCCTAGCAATACCACCATCAGGGCTCGGTAGGGAATCTAATCATTGGCAGCTTGGACCAGAATAACAAGGAAAACCCATCCGTTACTACTAGTGCTGAAGGCAAATTCAGACCCAAGTTTAGGGAACTTAAGAGAGAAGGATTGAAAGAAGAAAGAATGTAAAAGATATTTTGGCAGCCGCATGAATCATAGGTGAGAAATCTTAGACGTGTGGGGTGTCTTAGGCCTCACTTGTTTCAGGACAGCACACTTTCTTCAACGAGTGTTACAGTAACATATTCAAAATATCAGTCACAAAGGAAGTTGAGGAAATGTGTTGAGTAATCGTGAATTGATACTATAATTACCCTAAATTTTCAAGTTTCCAGTTAAAGCCAATGGTTGTTTTGTAACAGAATCTAAGGAACATGGTTATACTGTGGGTTCAACAAAAGAGAAAGCTTTCGTTCTCAATTCTTATGCTCTGCTGTAGGATGAAATTACCACGGAAGTGGCAGACTACAACCTTTAGAAACAGACCAGCAAATGACTTCTGTCCATTCAGAAATACTAGCGGCCAATGTGGTATATCTCAGGACTTTAGCATAAAGGAAGATAAAGACTGTGGGTGTTTGTGTTACCTAGATATGGGTGCATCCATTAGGACTCCCAAATACTACTAAGACTGGTAGGCGCCCAGGGCAGTAAGCAGGGTAGGGAAAGCAGAGAGGGGCCTTCTCTTTTTTTGGCATACACTCTTCTAGCAGAAGCAGGAATACCCACAGCCATATGAGGAAGAGTCCTTAGGAAGGGATGTCTGGTGGAGGATCTGTGCAGGAGATTGGGCCTCTGTGATCCTTCTGAAGTCTCTGTTGATGGCCTCTCAGGATAAAGCCATTTCCAGTGTTGGCTTTTGGATTAGGACAGATTCTCAGATGGAGACATCACAGAATGGAGCAACACATTTGACGATGCATATCATGACTGGCCTTGATGTTGAAAAGTACTACGCAGACTCACCTGACCCAGATACTCTGACAAAAGCCCACCCATTCAGAGCAATAACATGATCAGGTTCCCTGAGGTAGAAAGCAGGGAACGGCCCTATTAGGAATCCCCAGAAGCCATGGCTGTGGGTGTCCACCAGGTCCTCCAGTCTGAGTCAGGCCAAAGGCACGTACTATGATCAAAAGGTCTCACATCTGTGCCACGTTAGTGATCTCCACTCTGCTGCTCAATGCTCCTGACTTATGCCTCTCCAGACGGCCAAACGGAATTCCATGAACAATTCGCATCTTAAAGCTGGGAGAAAAGAAGTATTTCAGTGAAACAGGTATAGCTATCATCAAGTCTTTCTTATGTGTCACATAAATGTGAAGCATACCTTTTCAAAAACAGAGCTCTTGGCCTCTGCCCTTGGGAAATTTCCACATCTAGGTAGGGTAGTGTCAAGTCTGCTTGGCCAGGTAGCTCTGGATGTTTCCAGAGTGGATACTGACTTGACCTTCCTTGAGTCTTTATGCGCGTATCAATTCAATGGCTACAAGTTGCCCGTGAGTGCTTGAGTTTGTCTGGACTCTTTTGCCACTGTGTGACCTTCACTAAATTACTTCTCTTTTCTAGATCTCATCGCTTTACCTCTAACATGGAGAGTTCTCTTGCTCTCAATTCCCACCCATTTTTTGTAACCAGACTTAATAGTTATTGGGTATCACTTAGTGAAGTAGATTTTGGAGTAAATCAGTACTGGTAAAAGTATTGGTAAAATCAGGATCGGTAAAAAGTACCAATGTAAATTTTTGAAGTTCATAACTCAGCTGTGGTTATATAAGACATTCCCATTCTCGGGAAACACACACTGAAATGTGTAGCGCTAAAGGACCATGTATATACCGTATCCTCAAACGGTTCAGAAAACAAATATGTGCATCCATGTAGAGCAAGAGAAAGAGAGAAAAAAAGGTTTTGAGTAAATCACTGAATGATAAAGCCAGCACCGAGTATATAAAGATCATTCTTCAAGTCAAAGTTCACTGTCGATATTTAAAGCCAAGAGCCCGCTGGAAAGCCTGTGACTCCCTGTGTTCCAGTTTTCATAGACTTGTCAAGATGGATCAAGGTTTCATCCCCCACAACCTTCAGGTGCAAATGAGCTGTCAAGGGAGGTTTTCAGAAAGCAATAAAGAGCCCCTTCCTTAGAGGCCAAGAGAGTCTGGGTCTCCCATTGTAGTCAAAGAAAACTAAATGGAACTTGCAACTCAAAATATGTAATGATTCACCCCATGGTAATAAAGCAGCCCTGGAAAACTCCCTAGCGGGATTAATCTTAATCGGCAATTAAGATAAAGTCTGGGCACATGCTAATCCAGGGCTTAATCGGAGACATTTTAATGTGCTGCTGTGGGGTGGATATAAGACTGGGATTCCACTAATTGAGCCTGGAATGGGAGTGTAAGGAGGAGGAATCGCAGTGCATGGGTTGCCTGTAGATCCAGCAGTGAAATGAGGTTTTGCAGGAGTGTTGGGCAGTCTTGGCTAAGACGGCCCCTACGTGTGGCTCACCTTGCCGTTAGGCACATGGGTGCGTGAACGCCCTACCATCTTTCCTGTAGTGCAACAGGAGCAAAAAGGAAAAGCAAGTTCCTAACAAGATATACAGTAGATGTCTTGCTTTACTCATGTTTTGAAAGCCCTGGTGCATGAGATGATGACTCACACAAGGTAGGTGTGGGGAACCATATGAGGAAAAACAAGAGTTTTTTCAAAGAGAAACATTTGAAACAGTTTTTAGAGAAAGTTAAAGCTGACCTGATTACTCTATTGTATTTTGCCAAGAAATTTACTTTTTGCATATTTCTAAAATCCAGGCAATCATATGAGGTAGTTTGTAAGTATAAATTTCCAGTGGCCAAGACTTAGTACCCTAGGCTAGCAGGAGAATCCTGCCACCTGCTTGCCAGCTACTTTTGTCTCCGTTTGTGTCATTTAAAAAAATCCCACCTTAAATTGAACAATGAGAACACCTGGACACAAAGCGGGGACCATCACACACCGGGGCCTGTCGGGGGATGGGGGTCTGGGGGAAGGATAGCATTAGGAGAAATATCTAATGTAAATGACGAGTTGATGGGTGCAGCAAACCAACATGGCACATGTATACCCATGTATCAAACCTGCACGTTGTGCACTTGTACCCTAGAACTTAAAGTATAATAAAAATAACTAAATAAAAATAAAAATAAATAATAAAATAAAAATCCCACCTTGTCAGCCATGATTTGAAAATTTGATGCTGGCATGTGCCCTGAAATTCTCATGAGAAACTCAAGCATCCAGTTTAAACAGAATATACTTAGAGAAGTTTATTCCATGTTCTTGGCCTCATCACTAAATGCACTGCAGCACTGTGCTACCTGTGTTTTCCCAAGATCTCACATATTGTCATGATCCTGAGAGGTAGCAGAGGAACCAGGCCCTTCTCCGAGATGAGACAACTGATCTACAGAGAGAATAAGTGGCTTGCCCATATAAGACTGGGTTTTGCATTACTTATTATTCACTTGTCCATGAGAAATGAATCTGGCTATCAAGTTTTTAATGAGGTGTATGATGAAGTTCATGTATGGGGTTCATGCTCACATTGTGGAGAATGGGTTGAGCCTTCCCTCAATGCAGGGAAATAAGTGTGAGAAATATGAAGCTGCAAAAGAGAGCAGCTCGGTGACAATCAATAGTGGCCTTTTCTATCAGTAGGTGTCTCGTGAGCACCAACTATGTGAAAGGCCTAGTACTGGACACTGCAAAGCACACAAAGAAACGTAAGGCAAGGTCACTGCTACCCAAGAGCTTGTGTGCTCTTGGAAATAATACAGTATAGAGATGAAATGATAGCTAAGTGCCCAGGCAAGTGTGTGAGAGGTACCAATGAATGGTCCACACAGAACAAGCTCTCTGGTCTAAAAGGACCAAGAGATTTCTTTTGGCTGAGTGTTCAGGGAAGGCTTCCCTGAGGAGGCAGTCTTGAATAATCCAGGGCGAGAGAAGGAAAGAAAGCATTCCAGATGGGAAAGTAACGCAGACTCAGTGGAATGGAGGTTGGGAGGATAGGGGGAGTTGGATATAGCAGAAAATAAGGCAGAAAGAAAAGGGAGTCAGTCTGTGGGGGACTCAGAAGGCCTACCTTAAGAGTTAAAGCTTGTTCCCTTATGCGCTGTGGATAGGGTTGCCAGATTTAGCAAATAAAAATTCAAGATGCCCAGAGAGGTTTGAGTTTCAGATAAACAAAGAATAATTGTTGATATAATTATGTCCCAAACATTGCATGTGACATACTTCTACAAAAATATTATTTGGTGTTTATCTGAAATTCAAATGTAATTGGGTATCTAGTATTTTACCTGACAACGTTAACTGTGGAGTTCTTGAAGATTCTGGAGTAGAGGAGTCCCATGAAATTAAATCTCTTCCAAAAAGAAGCCTGAGAATCATACATCAAGAACTGTGAGAACTAACCAGGCCTGGTGAAGCACTCCTGTCGTCTCAGCTACTTAGGAGGCGGAGGCAGGAGGATCTCTTGTGCCCAGGAGTTTGAGGCTGCAGTACACTATGATTGGGTCTGTGAGTAGCCACTGAGCTCCAGGTTGGGCAACATAATGAGACTGGGTCTCTAAAAAGCAAACAAACATAAAGGAGCATGAAACCTCACTCATCCTACACTTTCCTTTTTGGGAAAACTTATTGGAAATTTGATGCCCCATCTAAGGGGTTCCCTGTAGCTGAAACTCATGAATTACTCATGGTTATATCTCATGGTTATGAGATATAAGCTTAATATGAACCATGAATTCAATAATGTCGCAAATGAAGCAGTTGTCCCTGGGAAGGCTGGTTAGTGTAGAGCTGAATTGGTCTTTGAAAACATCATTTCTTACAAACCCCTGACTTCTAGGCTTTCCACACCTGCCTATATGTGCTGGTCAGTTAAGAAACACAAAACGAGATCAGACATAATAGGCACGACATTAAAAACATAATAGGAAAATTACATTGGACTACTACAATTTTCATTAAAATCTTTTTTCTCCAAGAAAAAAGGAATTTATATTTTTTGAACATTTGTAGTTTTTAGAATTTAAATGGGCAACATTCAGAAACAAAAAGCCCTTTAACGAAGGTGTAAATTGAGCCTTTTTAAAATGACTTTTCTTCCCTATCCTAGTACCCACAGTAATGAACACTCCTACCCAATCAAAATATGAAAACAAAATTGGAGCTGTGTCAGCATCTTGGCTGCAAATAAAACTCAAAACAGGTTATAGCACATGCTAGGAATACAAAATAAGGTTAGAAATAATGCTTCAGCTGTGAGTTCTTCAGGCTGTGGAAATAATAGAGCATAATTTAGTAGAAGAGGAACTAGGCAGTCAGCATACACAGGAAAAATGAAAGAAGCAAGAAAAATGCAAGGGGTAGGAAATAGGGTTGGAAGAAATTGGAGGGGGACAATGGGTGGCTAATTATTAGAGGAAAAGAGAGGCACAGCCTGGTCAGAGAACATTCAGGAGCATAGAGGGTGGCCTGCTTGAAGAAACTGCTGGTAATAGTGAGTTTTCCGAGGTGATTCCAAATGGATATCAGACATCAGAGAGGCACACTCATGGCATAAGAGTTTATAACATCAATGTCTAACTCCCGATGAGACCAGAAAGAAGGAATCCACTGAGACCTAAGCAGGCTTTTGCTACCTGATGACTGGAACATTCAAGGATGGTTTATTTTATTAGTCTAAGATTATCCCCTAAACCCTAACCAAATTTGCAGAGCAGCTCTGTAATTATCTTGGCTTACAGGTGCATATGTCAGCTCACACTGCTCAACCAAATGGGTTTTTTTTGTTGTTGTTCTTTTTGCAATTTCATCAAGATAGTACTAGTCCAGATTCCCCCTACCATGTAAGAGCAGCCAACCCTGGTGAATAAAGACCAGACGAGTTAACAGGTTTTCTGCTTTGTATTATATTTGCAAGAGGCTTATCGAGACAGTTATCTCAAATAGCAGTTTGCACATGTACTTCCATTCTAACTCAAAGAGTATTTTTCTTAAATATTTATCATGGAAGTTCATTTGCCTTTGCTTTACTTCCTGGGACTAACAGTTAAGAACCTGTTATTAAGGGAAAGGGGTGGCCCTGCTTTACTCTCTGTTCACCCCAGGGAAAATAGTTCTAAAATGGGGTCACTAGCATACACCGATCTTGAATAGGACATTAGTTGCCTGATTAGGATGATGACTGAAGTTTCATAAGCTGTGTTCACTGTGCCCTTTTTAAAAATAACCACACATGCAGTGCATATTCAGTGAAGATTTGTTAGGGAGGAGAAATGAAATAATGCCGATTGAAACTCCCGTAAATGTACTACAGCCTCTACTCTGCATCCTTTCTGGAAATAATCATTTTGTGGAGAAGACACATCATTGCCAAAGTCAGCTCCTCCCTCCCACCTGGTCAGTCCTTTCTCATTGTCTGCCTGTGATGAGTTCATTAGAAATAACCAAAATCTATTTTATCAGGCCAGCCTTCACCTCTGTCTGTCAGTGCACCTGCTCTTAATTTTACCGCTTATGATTCAGTTGTGAGATGGATTTTAAGCTTTGGTCTCTGGTTTGGTTTATTCCACGCTTGTACTGCTCCATATTGATTTTTGTTAAATGAGGCCTTTAGTGGTTAGCTGCAGAGGCAATTATTTAACACTTTCAAAAATAGTATGGGAGTGGAAAATAAAAACTGAAAGTTCAGTTGAGGTCCAGCCAGTGATTTGGAGGCATATTGGTTTCCCATAACCCACATGAGAAAGACACATTCAGCCAGCCTACGGTTCACACCTGGGCAAACCTGCCCATCTTTCAGGTACGTTCACGGGCTCTTGGTGGAACTGTTTCTTTCTTGATTAACTTTACAGCCCCATCCATCACGATCCCACAGTGCACATATGCCATTTCCTCATTACCCATTCCATGCCCAGCAAGTTTCTGATGTGTTTCAAATTTGAAGTCGCTTGATGGATGTATCTGGGTGTTGGAAGTAGTGAGTGCATTGCCATCTGGCAAAAGAGGGGGGAGCGGCAAAGTCTTGTTAAGCAGAAAGTTTGGAGGATAAGCGAGGGTGTCATGATGGCGGATGAGAAAACAAATGAAAACACCAATGGAATTTACTGTTGACCCTTCCAATTCAATTTCACTTCCCCCAAGGAGACCTTGATAGGTGTGTGATTTAGCCCGGTAAACTCCACCCATAGGCCACGCTGAGTGGAGTACTTCCTGCATATCACGCATCTGTGCAGGGCATGGTGGTGTAGAGTGATGAACGAGATGTGGCCCTGCCCTTAAGGAACTGACAGTCCAATGAAAGCGACCAGTATATGAACCTTTTACCATGAGACACTTGAGTAAAAATGGAGGCTCTAGGAGGCCCAGTGTTAGAAAAACTGACCCAGGGGTCATGAAAATCTTCATAAAGGAACTAACAATTATTCTTGGTCTTGCGAAGCAAGAAGGGAGTTTGCAGGTACAGAAGGGAAGGTGACAACAGGGAATAGAATACCCAAACACAAGAAGTGATCAAATGACCAAGAATATCTAGGGTACAGTGAGAAGTGTGGTGTGGTTAGACTAGAGCAGAGTTGAGTTTCGGCTGGAGAAGACGATGTGGGATCTGGGAGCCCATGTTGCACCCTTCCTGGGGACCTTCTTGCCTTTCTAATTGGAAAGAAGGATACTTCAAAGCTGATAGCTCTAGTTCCAACACCCAACTCCTCTATCGTCAGCTGTGTGAAATAGGGCAAGGTACTTAAAAACAGAAAGCCTCAATTTTTCATATGTAAAGTGAATATTATAATGGCAGATTTGTAGATGTGTTTGGAAGATCAAATGAGATGACATATTTAGAGTACCCGCTGGTGTCCCCCAAATTTTCCAGTTAGTACTATTTGCCTTTGTGCGTGTCTTTACTGTGGACTACAGACTCAAAAGGCCAGTGTCCCAGCAGGTAACATCAAGATACCAAGAAAGCCAAGGCTGAGGTGCTTAATGGTATCTGTCCTACCACTTCAGTTTAGAAAAAAATATATATCCCAACTAAAACAGGCCCCATGCAGGCAGGAAGCCCTGTTTAATCACCCTTCCAATTTTCCAAGAGAAGCTTGAAGCACAGATTTCTAAGTGAAATTTCCCATCTTTTCTGTGTTAGTTACTAATCTGAATTTAAAACACAGTGTACGCAAAACAGGGCATGTCTTTGGGCCGTACACAACCTATGGGCTGCCAGTTGACAGCCTATGATCTCTATCTTCTCTCCCACCACATTATAGGCTCTTACAGGGCTAGTGCTGTGGTTGTTAATGATTCGTATCAGGGCTGGCTCATGGCAGATGCTTCGTGGTTGGAGGGCACTGACTTTAGCCACATACAGACATCGACACCAGGGGCGAGGAAAAGCAAGCCAACAAGTGAGGTGTTCAAAAGTGCAGAATTCAAAGAGTGACCCAATGCCATAGCACAAGCCCAGGAATGAAAACTTTTAAAACTCGGCCCCAGCAAGAAGCTCCTGGGAGAGGAGCAGATCCTTGGGAAAAAAAAAAATGTGCAGTCTGTGAAGGGCAAAGTTTGGCAATCTATTAAACAGCAAGTTACAATAGGCGAGTGCAGAGATCACAGAGGCAGGGATTAATGTACACACATCTATACAGGGAACTTTGATGCTTTCAAATGCCTCCTCGCCATCTGAAAATCAGGCAGCAGGCATCGCCTACATATTTCACAGCAGTCTACCTGTCTGGGTGTTTGGGCTTGACAGCAGGAAACTCTTTGAAATGAGGCTGAGGCATTTCAAACACTTCTGCTTGAATATCCAGTTTGTATATTCTGTCGATGGCTTTTTAAATTGGCTTTATTTTACTTTATTATTTTTTTTTTTTTTACTAATTTTGGAATCTCTTATTAAGTCGAAAGTCTGCAAAAGAGCAAATTACAAAGCCAGGATGGCTTTTGACAATCTCAAGTGAATGATACGGACACAGGCTCACAGGCTCACAGGCTCACACACAATTCCATGTAACAAGGAAGGAGAGAAGTTACATTCACAGAGCAGAACTATTTTCAACAGCAGTCCAGTGAAAAGTGCCAAATGTTTGAACCTTTTGACTCCTGCCCAGATAATATCATAATGGTTTAGAGAGAGCTGTTTACAGCTTTCTATGCGTAATAAATAATTTAGAAGCCATTCATTAAAACCTTCTAAATTACAGACACTGCAGGCAAATTCCTTCTTTTAAGAAGGAAAGGATGACCTGAAAATTGGTCCCCAGTTTCTTGCCTTCTTCTCTTTGATTCTTTTTGTTTATGCTTCTTACTAGAAGCTAAGTAAGTACCGGTATTGGGGGTGTTGGGTGGGGGTGCGGGTTATACCACTATAAATACTTAGAACCACAGTGCACATAAAAATGAAGCTGGGCTGCCTTGGCCTGGTGAAATCATGCGATGGAAATCTGAAGATCTTACATTTTATTCTGAGGTCCACACAGAGGTCTTGTTCATGCTTCTCTGCTCATTTTAAAAAGGAGGTGCCCATGTACTGGCAGTGAGGAGGAGAGTGGAAGGATTTGCATGAGGCAGGTTCTGTGACTCAGGTTTTCAAAGCCGCCTCATGGAAGGCAAAAAATACTGTCCTCATCCGAATCGTGATGTAGGTGTGGTAACTTGGCTATGTCTTCTAACACCACATTGCAAGGTCTTGATTGTGGGGTGTGGGAATCTTACACAAGACCCAACCAAGCCAGAGAGGATTAGCTTTAATTTCATTCAAAAGCTGTAAGTAGGAGAAAAGCCTGTCAGTATCCTAAGGCAATACTTAGGAACAGGTAGAATTAGGTAGGATTGTTTTGGGAGTGACAGAAAGACCATGATTCTGACTTGATCTCAAGAACTCCCAGGCCAGGCTCAGTGGGCACACATTGAATTTGTTTCCCTTTGGTTTGGTGGGGGATCCTGGGAGCAAGCTACTTTGACTCATAGATGTAAACAGTAAGAAACCAAACTGTTGATTTGGGCCAAAGTCCTTCTCTTTCAAAAATAGCCTGTACCAGGGAAAGAGAGAATGGGGAATTAGACATGGGCCCTGGGTTCGAGGATATTCCCAGTATAAAGACATCCTTACTTCTCATGTAGGCATTTCAGATTCCCACGGTTTTGTCATCCATATTGAAATTTGGGCACCAACTTTCCAATTCAATAGCAATCAAGGCAACACATGGCGCTGTCTTTTGTGGTAGCTGGCTTCCTTTTGTGGAGGTATATACCACGTAGAGGACAAGCTTCGGGTTCCAGGCACAGAAGCCATCTCCAGCTAAATGGTGAACTCATTTTTAAAGACGTCCTTTTTATGGTTTCTTAAATGACAAGGCATTTCAAGTACAATGTGGTAAAGGGGCACGATCATAAAGTAATGTGGTTGGAAAGGAAGGGATTTCATTGTGAGCAAGGGTGTCAAAGCAGAGCTTTATCAATGAGTGGAATTTCCTGTAAGTAGAAAGATAAATGAATTAGTAACTCAGAGTAATTTTTAAAAAATACATATCCAGATGAAAGCTCAGATAAGTTTGATCCCTTTTAGCCAATGAAGTATGATCTCTAATTAGGTTTCCATGCAGACAGTGCAGCCTTGGAGTACATTTCTGAATCTAGTTGACCTTTTCAGCTGGAGAAGCCAAATGATTTCCATTCCATGCTCTTTAATTCTGGAGGAATTTCTAATTTGTTGCCAGAGATAAAAAAACTCACTCCAAACATGAAAAAAGTTTTAAATAGTCCAGAGCCCCATTTATAGAATATTAAAATTTTAGAGCTGAGAGAACCCTAAGAGATCATTTTGTTCCATTCCTTTATTTTCCTGATCATAAAATTGAGGACCAGAGAAAAATCAAAGACTCGCCCAAGGTCACTCGGGGACTTAGGACCTAGGATTAGAACCCATGCCTCCTGCTTCCCACCCCAGCGTCTCTGTGTGGCCAGTCTCTTATTTGCCTGCCAGGCTTTTTTTTTATGTGGTCCAGATGTTGCCGCATCAAAGGCCCCTCACTGAACTCCACCATCAGACCTGCTTTAGGGAAACTTCCATGGGCCAACACCTACCCTCTTGCCTTTCTTAATTTCTTTTGGAAATTCTCTATTCTCTCACCTTATTAATGTTAAAACAAAACGGGTTCTTTTATTGCCACAGGCAGCAGGAAAGTGAAGTTCTTGATGGAGGCAAGTGTCTTCCCTAGTGAGAGCAAGTAAATTAGTTCTGAGGTCCTCTCACTCACTCTAACTGTAATGAGAGACGCCAGCCCTTCTTCATTAATGAGATGCCAATCACAAAGGGAGCAGCCTCAGAGAGCCTTTGGGGAGGGGGGCGGCGGGGGAGAGAGCAGTGATTGGCACTGTACTAAGAAGGGAGGAAGCAGAAAATAAAAGCCTCCAGAGGTGGGAAAACACACGTGGATGATCTCAAATCAGACGGGTAGGTCCAGCGGGAACCCGAGGGGCTCCTGAATGGGCGAGTCAGCATAGTCTATGGCAAACATCTTTGGGCAGGAGAACTGGGGAGCTACCCCCCTGGCATATTTTCCCACATATGCTTTCCGAGGCAAGATTGTGTTCATCCTAAAGTGTGTCCCACATGGAGATCTATATGATTGGTGACAGTTGGGGCTCCTTAATGTCTGGGTTCTCTTGGAAGGTTGGCAGCAGCGAACCGCTTCCATCCTCTGCCTTAGATCTCGTCAAGAGTTTATCATGCTGTGTAACCTCCTAAACCTTGAAAAGGAAACTTTCTAGAAGAAAGTTAAGGAAAAATAATTTGATGCTTAAGGGAACTTTTTTTTCCTTGCATGAGATAATTTCCCTGGTAGGAGACACTGTTCTTAAATTTGTCCAAGGACCGGTTAACCCAAGACCATGTTTCCAGGGCGGGGGAAACATCTAAATCATATTTGTACAGCTCTTGCTCTCAAAAGTGACTTGAGAATAGGTTCTGCCCCTGACAAGATGATGCTTGCTGTCTTTCCCTCTCAGCTACCCAGAATGGCATTTGCAGCAGCGTTGAGAACGTTTCAGGAAAATATCTGTGCAATTTTCCCAACTCAGTTTTCACCATCTGCAGCCTGCCTTTGCTTTGGTAGGTTGGTTTAAAAAAAAAAAAAAATCTGCGCATATTGGAAACAGTACTTTTATTTGCAATTAAATGCCTTTTTCCCTATTATTTTTTCCCTGAAAGCATTTTTTTATGAATATGGGTCTATATGAAGGTTAAAAGACTTTCAGCACTCAAAACAACTTAATAAAATGTCTGAGCACACAATTAGGCATGCTTATGTCCTTCAAGAATCAGGTAGCGGAAGTTCTAATTGGCAGAGCAGCACCTTGAATGTCATTTTCTAAACCCATTAGACCATGTCTAACAGAGAAAGAGTAGAAGCAGCGGCAGTTTACAAAATACCAGTAGTGTCCCCCTTGGAGACATAATTTTAGGGTAGCAGTTAGATGATACTGAACTTGTAACAAAATGTAGCTACAAAGCCACAGTAGCTTCAAGTAAAATGACATTTCTTGAGATCATGTGTAGGCTCACCTAGTAATAGTAGGAGTCAATATGTGTATAAGCAACCTGGAGATGCTCCTTTATTCCCTGTGTGTGTGTGTGTGGTGTGTAGTGTGTGTGTGTATGTGTGTAGTGTGTGTGGGGTGTGTGTGTGTGTAGTGTATGTGTGTAGTGTGTGTGTGTGTAGTGTGTGTGTGTGTTGTGTGTGTGTGTGTGTGTAGTGTGTGTGTGTTGTGTGTGTGTAGTGTGTGTAGTGTGTGTGTGTTGTGTGTGTGTGTAGTGTGTGTAGTGTGTGTGTGTGTATGTAGTGTGTGTGTGCTTCAAGCACTTCTTTAAAGGCACACAGTCAGCTGTAATATGTCCTCCTTTCTCTGAAATCTGGTGACGTTTCACCATAGATTGGGCAAGGCCCAGGCCTCTGGATTGATAGAAATACAGCACATCTGTCTTCAGTTATTCACATCTGATACCATAACCTTCGTGTCTGGCTGCTTTGGGTCTACCACCATTAAAATTTAAATTAAGAACCAGAAGTTTTTAATAAATTCAAGCCAGAGCTGAGCCTCCCGGAGATGTTATCTTGCCTGGAATCCCCTCCTTTTAGTTTAGCAGTACTTTTGGAAAATCTGACGAGACTCACCTAGAAATTCCATTCTTTGTTGAAGACCAAAAAGGAAGAATCACCATGGAAAATAAAGATTCATAAAGCCAACTGCATTTTATTCTAGACGCTTTGTTTCTGCTAGAAACCTGTTTTTCAAAAACTTGGTTGACAAAGTCCCGTTTGTATATTTTTCCCCTTACGTTTTAGACACCTGGGTTTTTAAGGATAAAATTCTTGCAGATGTTTTGGATTAATCTGTTTTCAAAAGTGCTCAAGAACTTGATTTCCAAGTACCAGACTTTTTTTTTTTTTTCATTACCAACTATTGTAGTTTGCAAAGAGGGAGAAACTTAGCTTGCGATTGGCCTGAATGCAATAGAATCACACACTCTCCTGGTTTTAAGGAACATTTGAAACTGAACCATGTATAAGTGTGCCACCTGAGTGAGCTTTCTAAAAAAATATTTGTCATCTTTATCAGACCAAACTTCTCATATAGTGTTTGAATTTAATTAGAGGCATACCTAAATGGTTAGGGGAGAAGGACAGAAGTCTACCCCAGAAATGGCTCATAGGAAAATGAGACAATTTCAGTTTTACTTACTCAGGCACACCATAGGAGAGGTACTTCTCCAAGCTGGTAAGTGAGCCATTTTTGCAAAAATAGAAGCAACATTCTGGGCAAGTGCTTGAAAGTAGAAAAGGCCTGGGATAAAACATTATTTTTTAAAAAACATATCATAAAAGAGAGTTGCCCAGCTCTTTCTTAACTAGTGAACTAGCTCTTCTACACATTTACCATAAGATAATTGATGTTTGTAATGCTGCCCCTAAGGCACTACAGGATCCTAAAGTGCCTTCTGAATCATCAAAGAATGATTCATTGCATTCTGGGTGGTTTTCTTGTTGAGTGTATTTTATTGTATACTAATCCCTTTGAAAATTGATAATACATCTGTGATGGGTACCAGAGGTTTGCAATCAAGAGCACACAGCCACAACTGGTGAGTGGGAAGTGTTTTTGGTGTACAGGCTGGGTGCCACCCCCACATCCTCCATCCTGCCGCTTCGAAGAGGCAATGTCGCCCATGGAATCTGCAGAAGTTGGTCTCTGTGAAGGTTTCATTCAACTCCTCCCTCTCCTCCCTTTCCTGCTCAGCTTGCTAGTAGGAGCCCAAGTGTAAACAGCAATTCCATATTCCCACCCCTCCCTGTGCCCGAAAGGAGAAGGGCCAGAAACTTACGGTGGCACTAATTAGGCAGCATCATACAAAAACTCTGTTATTTGACCACTTTTTGTCTACAAAAGTGACAATCTCATATGACCAGTCGCAGTGGTTACAAATATCAGGCACCTGTGTGTGTGTCTGTGTGTGTGTCTGTGTGTGTGTCTGCGTGTACAGACATGCACACACCATTCAGTTACCCAGAAGACTTGATTAACAAGAACACCAAAGCTCCACTGGATCACACGATTGGCTGTCCCCTGGTTTGATAAATAACTTTTTCCTTCTTTGCTGTTCCTTAGCTGATAACCAGGAATGGAACCCCAGCATTTTCACAGCACTGCTATGTATTAGGTGAAAATGGCCTTCCTATTTCTTGGTATGCTCTGTTTATATTTTAATGCTGTTTACAGATGAAATATTCTATAAATATTCATACAGTGCCTGTACAAAGGAAAGGATCCAAAGAGCTCTTTATTAACAAGCTCCCTTATGTCAGGGTAACTATGGGAGAAAGGGCTTTAATCCATCCTCCCGAAGTTCTCAAACAAAAACTGAACTATCCTCTTTACACATAATATTGGGGTGGTCTGGGATTTACCAGCTAAATTCGCAGCTAAAAGTGTCAGCTAATGAATTATTCCAAGTAAATTAACAGACTAAGGGAATCCTTTCTTCAGTCCCATACCAATGCTCCCTTCATTAGCAAATACGCTTAATGTGGGAGAGAGATCAGCTAGGTGCCAGAGAATATTTAGCCCACATTCATCCTCTGCACAGTTCCTCGACCCCAATGATCAATTGACATTTGTTAGAAGAACATTTTTTTCTTCCAAAGGAAGGCTCAGAAACATTAGAAAAAAATAAAAATTTAAAGCTCAGAGAGCTTGTAATGAAGTAAATTAAAACCTTTTAAAAAAACACACATACAAATTGAACTTTTTATAAAGTACTCAGGGGCTTCAAATTTAAAACTATAAAAAAAAACACATACACTTCAAGGTTATGCTTTTAAAAATTTTAAAATACTGAGTTGAATGACTGACAAGTCCAAAATACTCTCAGACTAATCTTTGTACCAAAGAAATTAAATGTAACAAATTATTTTTTATCTCCTCGATGGGGGAAAATAGGATAGCAAATTGTATTTCCCCCTCCCATCTTTGTATCAAAGATGGTTAAATATTTCTTTCCATTCCATCAGATTGTCTCAACTGGCAAGATAATACTTGGAAAAGAGTAGGTAGAAGGGAAAATGAAACTGGCAGCTCCTGAGATCCACAGGGCATCATTTGGCACGCACTTCTTTGAGGCCTACCCAAAAGTGGTTAATCAGAGAGTAGAGACGATGTCAGATTACATTAGAGGCAGATTTCTCTATGTTTATGGGCAAATCTGAGACGGCCAGTCTTTCAGGTCTGGAGCTGCGGTTGCACGCAAAATGTGATCCTAAAAATGAAATGCCAGTATTTAATCCTTCCAACTACTCAGCTTCCTCATTATTCTCTTGTGGGAATTGTGGTTGCTACTGACTCAAAGTTGCCCCCCGTTTGATGATGTATTCATTGCTAGAGGTGGCCCCCATGTCCCCCTCAACCTGGATTCCAGTTGAGGATCCTATAGTGAGAATTCAGTTAATCTCAAGATAAAATCCAGCAACAAGAACTTTTAAGCCTTGAAATGCACAAAGCTGTCTATGTATTTATGTGTGTTATGTTGTCCACCCTCAAACATAGTCTGGGCTGGCCTCTGAAGGGCAGGACTCTCAGTGTGTTCTCTCAGGCTCTCCTTGGGGAATATTTCTTAGCAGAGTGCATTTTTGTTACATGAGGCCATAGATGCATGTGGCTACTGAATCAACCATTTTGACGTCAGTTAGTTCTTTCCAGTTGTCCTAATGACTATTCATTCAGCATTTGATTGGATTAGGATAGGTTGATGCAATTCAACTGAATCAAGGTGTAGCAAGGAGAAAACCCACTGGATTGTAAATCTAAAGAATGGTTTGAGCCTCAACTCAGCTGCTAACTTGCTATGTGGCATTCAGATCTCTTGACCACTGTGGACTTCAGTTTCTTTGTCTGTAAAGTGGTAAGTGTCTGGCCTCTCTTATCAGTCTTTCAGAACTGTTAATTCAGATTAAATGATCTGGTGGGTGTGAAAGCTTTTGAATTCATCTGAGTTATCAGCTGGAACTTTATAGCGTTAGTTGGCACAGTGCTTCAGGAGATAATTTGAAGATGACTTTGCAGGGAATTTCTATGCCAGTCAGAAAGTATTCTTTTCTTATGGACCAATGGCTGTAGAAAAATGAGAGAGATCATTATATCAGTTAGACTCACTTGATCATCACCACTTTAAAGACGAGCAAAAAGTAGTTGAGAGAGTTGTGGCAAATCCTTGGCATTAGCTGTTACCATGGAGGTGAAGAGGAAAATTCCCACTCCCCAATTGTATTTGAAAACAGAGAGGTCTAAAGCCTTGGAACAAGTTGTGGCAAATGGACAGGATGTCCTAGAATGACACCCTAGGTGTAAATAAATCACCGGAACTGATGGCAGCCACCCAAGAGTTTTGAAGGAACTCAAGGGTGAAATTGTGAAACTATTGGCCAAAACGTGTAACTTGTTACAAATGGGTACTGTGCTCAAGACCTGGCAAATTGCCACCACAACTCTGAAAGAAGAGACGCACAAATAGGTGAGCCTCCCTTTTATACCTAGCAAGCTGGTGGAGACTATCTGAGTGGGTAGTGTCACTGAATACATGCTTACTGTAGAATGGAGAATTACTGAGCATTCACCCCGTGCCAGGCATTGTGCTGGATGGTGGAGGTGAACAAATGAAAGTGTCCAGAAGGCTGTTTGACAAAAGGGTCTGAAAACTCCAGTGCTGCAAACGTAGATTTGGGAAGTCATTGACATATAGGTCAAAGAAAGCAAATAGCCTTCACCTAGAGGTGCTGGTCCTATCGATTGGAAGATCCTGTCTTGGAGCACCATGCACACTAGAGTATCCTGAAGAGAGAGCGGAGATCTGCTAGCAATGTCTGCATTGCTGGGCTGTACCATACTCTATGTTTGCCATCTCCATATAGGAGAATGTTGGAATTCTGAGGGTGACGGGTGGCTATGATAACCCAACAAGAGTGTGCAAAGGAAGAAGAGAAGAAGTTAAAAGGCAGACTCCTGCACAAAGCAAGAATTTGGGGGTCGGGAGAGAGGGAAGAAACCAGCAAGGGAGGCTGAAAGGGTTCTTCATTTATTTGTCTGTTCCTTTATTCAATAAGTAAACATGGGCTCTTTCTATGTGCCAGGCACGATTTTACACCCTGGAGTCACATCCAGGGATGTGCTCTGTTTTTGGAATAACAAGGAAAGTGTCAGATAGTAATAAATACTCAGAATCAGAAGAGGGATTGGTTGGGCACTGTAGCCTGGTTGGTCAGCTGTGACAGGAGTTGAAACCTGCATGGCAGGACTCAGCAAGTGACGCAAAGGATTGTGAGACGAACATTCTAGGCAGAAGAAACAGCTAGTGCAAAGGCCCTGAGGCAGAGAAAATGGCAGAAAAATACTCTTTCCAGAAGTTTGACTATGTAAGGTGGCAGCTTGAGGGAAGACAGGACTGGGAAGGAGGTTTCCTGATGCTGTGTGTAGTTGGTTGGCTGGCTGTGTGGAATAGAGAGACCTGATAATGTTTATGGATTTGAGGAAAAGAAGAAAGTGGAAAAAGCAAGACTGATGATGCAACAGAGAGAAAGGATGATCAATGGTACTGAGAGGGACAGTTGTCTTAGAGAAGGTGCGAAGATGGTAAGGGCAAGGGCAGATACAAAGATTCTAGAACAGCATTTCCCAACCACTTCTAAACTTATGCACTCATTTCATAGTAATATATATTATTTGAACATTTTTTTAAACATCTAATCATTTTGCATGTAATGCAAGATGAAGTGAGTTAATGTTTTAAAATGTATGTGTCATTTAAATAAGTATATGTTAAAGATTTTATTATAAAATTAATTGAATACAGTATTTACTAATATTCATGGATTATAATAATAAATTGTGAATGAGTTCCATCTAAAGTGATGCCCATGGTTTAATTTACTTTAATTATGTGAGAAATGACAATTTATGAAACATACATTAAAATGACATATATTAGTGTGCTTAGTTTGGCAACTAAATAAATATTGAACTGTGGGTTAAAATTTAACTGTGTCTCATAGTATCAAAAGTAGACAAAAACAGACAAAATCTGCCTTTAGTAATGGTAGAAAAGCTTACGTTTTGGGTAAAAAAAAATGTGATTTATTTTTATTCTTTGTTTATTTCTAGTGAAATAAAAGAGGATTTCTGGCTGCTATTAGTAAACACATCTATACAAAAATTTAAAAGCCAAAGTGGATATAAGCAACACCAAATTTTCTATTATTAACACTAATTTTTGACTTACGGAGACATCTTAATGGGTTATGTGACAGGTAAATGCAATTCTGAAATCCAGTGAAGAATACCTTGACATATATTTATAAAGTTACCATCAGATTTACAGTCTTCATAAACTTTTCAGATTTTTACTTCAGAATTCTTCTACTATTTTTCTTTACCAAAAACCCACTCTGGGTAAGAATTAGAAAACTTAATCAATTCAACAATTAACCAAATGTAAACATTTTAAATTGGCTGGTGGTTCAGTTGCCACAATAACTGGTAACATTCAGCTCCTCACCCAATGGTGGAGTGTGACGAAGTCATGCACAGGTAGCTGATGCCAAACTCTGCTCTTTTAAATGAAAATCATATGTAAGTATTCATTACATTCATCCAGTTATTTAAGTAGAAATTAAAATATCTGCTATTATCACCTTTAATGACATGAGCACTGCAGAAACTTTTTTGTGAAACCCTGGGTTTCCCTCCGTTTGGGAGCTGTTACTTAGGAGAAGGTGGAGATATTGAGGGATGATAAGCTCCACAAAGGTAAGAATTTCATTTTGTTCACTGCTACATCCCCTACACCAGGATGGTGCCTGGCACAGCGCAGACACTTTGCAGATATTCAGTGAATAAATGAATGAGTGAATGAATGAATGCAGGTTAAGCAGAAGTCAGAGTTTTCCGCAGAGGTGTGGAATGGAGTGGACATGATTTGCGTGGAGGAGAGTAACTGCTGTAAGAACAAGAGAGGGAACCAACAGGAGATGAGTTAGCAAATAACCTTGGAGGTGAAAAGGCAGATCGTTTCCATAAAGAACAATCATTTATCCCAAAACCATTTCTTGAACAGCTACTATGTGTTGGGCTTGTGAAAAATGCTGTGGGATTCAGAGATGAAAAGGACTCAGCTCTCATCTTCAAGAAGTGCACTGAGTTTATGGGGATAATAAGAGAGATATCCGTTCCAGACTGAGCATACACAACCCACATTCCAGACATTAGAAGGAAAGGAAAAGGAGTCTAAGGGAAGTGCTAGCTTCAAGAAGCAAGAGAATGGAGCCCTAGTTCCAGCTTTGCCACCAACTGGAAAGTCATTTGCCGTCTCTGGATCCTAGTTTCCTCATCTGTATAAGAAAGGACTAGCACCAGAGCTCCTCCAATGTGCCTGTGCAGCAAACCTCTGACAGTCTATGGGGTTTGGAAATTCAGAGGAGGTGGATGTCAGTATTGGCAGAGGTATTGTGGACATGTATCCTCAAGGATGTGGAAGTTGAGTTGTCCCTGAAGAATGAGGGAAGGGTGTCAAAGTGGGGGGTCAGGCATTTCAGGTAGAAGAACTAGCAAGAAACTAAGCCATGAGACTAAAATGGTCCAAATAATTTGTTGATGTCCATTTTATGAAGTAAGAGAAGTATGAACAAGCAGAGTCAGATGATATGGGTTCTACAGTACAGTTGGAATGAGGAAGAGTTTGTTTGAAATGAAGGGTCAAATTCATCTAATCGGAGTAATCCCACCTTTGGAAACCCCATATATTGGTGTTAAGAGCAGTCTTCTAAAAGAGCTAAGTGAGAGGAATGTACAATGAAACCTCTATGGTAGTGAAATGATGTAAACAAAAGATGATGGGAAAATGTGACACGTTCTCATAAAGTGGAAAAGCAGCCGATGATTTTCAAAGCAGACAAATGTAAAAATACCTCATGCTATATTGCAAATATGAATTTCTACCCAAAAAGGGATGCCATTGGGACCCAAAAGACCAACACAACATAGGAAGTATCCATAAATCTATTGAGGCCAAAATTGAAAACATCATCCTTATTCAAACTCATTGAGAGGAGATTGAGGATGAAGAGCAAGTGGGCAGCCACGGACCAGTGTTCCAGGTCTGGGTTAAGGGCCTTCGCCAGCTGCTTAATGTTGGTCTCTTCATCTGTCCAGTGGGAGTAATAAAACTTGCTCCACGTGTATCACGAGGCTGTTACAAGGATCAAATGGGATAATGGAAGTGGATTTGCTTTAAAAAGAATCAAATGCTGTAATCACTGGAATAAAGCAATAGAAATTCATGCATTTGTGATGTCTGTCTAGTATATGAACAGCTTGTGCAAACACACTTAAAGTAGTTCCTTGTATTTGCAGAGTTCTTTAGAGCTTGTCAGGCTCCAAAAAATATAAAGGAAAGTAGCATGGCTTTAAATTCTGAAGACCTAGGTTTGGATTCCAATCTCATTACTCGCTAGTGTGATTTGGCAGTGTTATTTAACACATCTGGGCTCAATTTCCTCATCTGTAAAATAGACATAGAGATACCTATGCTTGCATGGTGGTTGTGAAATTCAAACGTGATAATGGATGAAAGGTAGAGAGGTCAGTGCCTGCCCATGCAGGCCCTCAGAGCACAGTGACTGTTTTTATTTCCGTCTTCTACTAGGACATAAGCTCCTAGGGCTGAGACCACGTCCGCTGGTATTCCCAGTTACCGGCAGAGTTCCTGAGACAGAATTGGTGTTCAATAAGTTCTTGTTGAATGGATGGATTAACGGAATGAACGGATGGGTGAACACCAACCCTGTAATAGAAATGAAAGACGGTGATATCTGCTTTCTTGGGTAGGAAAACCAAGGCTCAGAGAGTTCAAATAACTGTCGAAGGTTTGTGTCAGAACTAAACTGCGAGTAGAACTTAAAGGGGTCCCTTTTCTAAGCCATCCACGTTCTGCTTCCTGTTCTGAACCTCTCACCTTTGGCGGGATCACGGGCTAGTTTTCTGAGCTGTTATTGTCATATCTTTTAGAAAACCAGAAGCAATCATATTTGCCTCTGCTTTATTTTTCTGGATTTTTGTTCAGGGCTCACAGGGTAAAAAAATTCAAGTCAACTTTTACATTCTTTTTGTTGTTTTGAAGAGGGGCCAAAAAGCAAAGCAAAGAAACATAAGCAAAATCTCAAATATCTTTGGTTTTGACAGTCCCTGGTTGGCTGGACGTAGCCCCAGGAAAATGGATCTAATCTGCACTGAAAGGTACAGTCTGTTTCTTTCTCCCGCAGACAGACGGAAATGTGTGTTTGGGAGGCTGATTCATCCGGTGGCCCCTGCACCAGGCCTGGGACCAGCGCTATTCATTATTTGCTCTGTTCCTCTTTCGTTTACAAGGTCAGAGTCGATGTTTTGGTTGTTTTCCCAGCAGTGCTCTACTGACCGACTTCGCTCTAATCCCTTGATGTCACTTAAATAAACTCGAGGCGGGTGGGGGTGGGGGGAGCAATTTGAGAACTCCAATGATTTCCTACCGCTGTTGTTCTCGGCGGCAAATTAATTTGATGCTGTTATGTAAGTGTAATCATCCTCTCTAATCACATCACAGGATTGGGAACTGCCAGAAATAACAGAAGGGAACATTGGAGATATCAAAGGGGAGCCACTAAAATAGATTGTTTATTTAGGTACCAAATTGAAACGCTATTATTGGGAGATGGAAAACAACCCTCGCCACGCTTTCCTTTCACACGTCCCTGTGCTTTACATACTGTATTTGTCAGGGTGCATCAGCCAGAAGGAAAAGGAAATATGAAATCAGAGCTTCCAGTTGTGCCATCGGGAAGGAAATGGGGAAAGTCAAAGGTATCTGAGCATCAATGGGCTTTTGTTGGTGCCCGAAATTTTGGTTGTGATTGCTGCTCTACGAGGTTTCTGTCTTTGCCTGATGTTCTTTCCTGACGTCTGCCCTCTCTCTTCCTCATTCTTTCCCATACTGGCCCATTGCCTTCTCCCTCCCCATTTTTTTAGCAAGTCAAAGAAGACTCAGTCTAGCTCGGAAGACCCTTCTTCACCTCCTTATTGATGGCCCTTCTCTCAAGTGATGGGGACCCTGGAGATAGGTTAAACGCATACAGCTTCCCTATCTCCTCACACATGTTGTCTGATCTCTTCCCAAATTCTGCTGCTTCTACCTAGACATGGAGTCATAGGGCTGAGAAATGAAGTCCCATCCTTACTCGGAGTGTTTCACAGACTGGTCTATGCAGTTTTGGTAGAGGAGCTTAGAGGCCTGCTTTTGTTCCTCAGCTCTGTTCCTCCTCCCTGGGCAGATTGTTTACTGTTTCTGAGTGTCGGTTTCTTCACCTGTAAGAAGGGATAGCGACACCCAGCTCAGCCTGGTGCCGTGAGGATGCAGGAAGGTAACACCTGTGAAAGCCAGGCACGCGGTGGTCAAGAAAGCAGGCGCTGGAGTCAGAGTCTACAGTCAGAATTTGGGGTCTAAGTCCCAACACTACCACTCACCTGCCCAGGACCTTGGTTAAAGTACTTATTTCTTTACACCTCAACATGATTTGTAAAGTGGGATAAAGAAAATACTGATCAAAATAGCATAAGGGTTAAATAAGCATGCATATTTTAAATGATTGGCATACTACCTGGCCTACTAAATGCTAACTTATCATCATTATTATTATTCTCGTTGTTATTATTTATTGTTGTAATAGCAAAGCTTAATTAAATAATAATGATACTGATGATGATGATCCGTTTCCTGCTAGTCCCACTTCTTATTCCCACCACTCATCTTCACGCAACTGCCAGTTCCTCCTGATGTTGTTTGCCATAAGTGATCAATACATGACAACAGGGTTGGAATTGCTGTTGAAGGAGGCAGAACAAGGTGAACCACGGACAGGTTGTGGAGAGAGATGCCCCACCATGGGGAGGGAAAAGACATTCAGCTGAAGGCTTTTAGGAGACATACACCTTAGGGCCTCTGACTCTCCTGGAGGAGAATGGGCTCTCCCTGTTCTCCTGGTCTCCCAGGCCCTCAGCTCTGTCTTGGATTCTGCTCCCCACCTGCCTTTCTTCCCTGCTCTCCTCACTGCCTGCCTGAAAATGCCTTCTGCCAGCCAAGTCCTCACAGTGGAGTGAAATAATCCCTTTATCATGGGGCAACGAGAGGGACGTCCAACCTGGAGTTGGAACTAAGGTGCTTGAATCCTTCCCTGCCCTTCGCCCCTCAGATGACTCTGCTTATGGACCTAGGTGGCTTTGTCTATGAAGCATGCACAGTACAGTGCCAGCCAATTCCCTCTTTCTGAAGCAACTGCTAGAATACTGAATACCTTTCCTGAAGGTAAAATACAAATATTTTTAAGTGAAAAATGAAAATACATTTCTGAAACTGTTTTCTATATGCTGATCACACAAGGGATTAGATTACTATCGATGGGCTTCTTTCACTCTTTTTCCTCTAATCTAATCTCAGTTTGATGTCCTCTCTCCTTCAAAGATTATATACATGGAGAGTCTAATTATTAGGCTGCCCAAAACAGCTGCTATACCTGGACAGAACGCTCACTGAGGTTTGGTAACCAGATTCAGACAAGGTTGAACACAGTAGCAACAGGTACAAAAATATGCTTGCAAAAATATATTGAAACTGAAATTTTAAAAGGGATTATTTTTCTGTTTCTGTTTTCTAAAGAAAATTATCTGCACAGTTGTTCTCTGTATGTCACTTCATTCGACATGAACTTTTCAAACTCCTGGTTTTAGCTAGCTAGTTTATGCCTAAAATAAAGGAAATACTGATTGAGGAGACCAGCGGCATTGTGGAGAGTGAATCTTTTCTCAGCTGTAGAGATGACCTGGGTCTCCTAGGCTTTGGAGTCAGACTTGGCTGTGCCACTTTCTGGCTGTGTGGCTTTGGGCAAGTCACTTAACCTTTTTGAACTGTTTATGGACCTAGATGGCTTTGTCCATTTCCTCAACTGTAAATTGGAGCTGATGATAGTATCCATCTGTAGGGATGTAGTGAAGATAATATGAAATAATAAATGAAAAGTACTTGGCACATAGAACGGTTTTGATTAATATTAGCTATATTGTTGTTAAGACAGAGTCTTGCTCTGTTTCCTGGGCTGAAGTGCACTGGTATGCTCATGGCTCACTGCAGCCTCAACATTCCAGACTCAAGCAATTCTTCCACCTCAGCCTCCTGAGTAGCTGGGACTATAGGTGCACACTACTATGTCAGGCTAATTTTTTTTAATTTTTATTAGAGACGAGGTCTCACTATGTTGCCCAGGCTGATCTTGAACTCCTAGGCTCAAGCAATCCTCCTGCCTCAGCCTCCCAAAATGTTGGGATTACAGGTATGAGCTACTGCACCCAGCCCTAATATTAGCTATTATCATTATTGTTTTTGTTATTTAGATTTAGATCTTTAGGTGCCCAAAATCAGGGAACAGATTTTCTTTCTGTCATATCCCCTGGTAAAAGGAGAAAGTGTCTAAGTGTGCTAACAGACAGCCTGCAACATTTACCTGGGCAATTCTGGTTTGCATTTACTTTTTCCCGCAAAGTTTAGTCCATTAAGGCCAGGGTTACTTAAATTGATCATCAGCTTATTCTCCCTCTCTTAGCTAGTATAAAAATAGCCTTTAAATTAATCTCCTAAAATAGCTAAAACAGTTCAATATTTGACTACATATCATAACTCACTGCCATAGAATATTAGTTAGAAAAAAATAAGCATTTACAGAAATCTCATTAATTTACATTTCATCCCTGCTTAGAGCAATTTGCGGTAATTCAATCTGGATCAGGCTACGTTAACTTTTATATCTATGTTTTATAGAAATAATTTACTGGAAGAATTAATGGTGCAAGTGAGATTGTAAGGGATATACTAAACGTTTAAAGACAGTAAATATTTTTATAACGATAATAGTCTGTATGAAATTAAAATTTGTAATTTATATATGGATGTTGTTCAATGAAGGCATAGAACCATGTTTCTCAAAATTCCATCCAAGAGAGAATAGGGGGAAAACACCCCACAACTTCTGAATCAGGATTCCTGGTGATGGACTCTAGGAATGTGCATTTTAACAAGCTCCTGGGGTGATTCTTATGTTTACTAAAATTTATGATTATCTGTTATACAAAATATGACAATCACTTATACATTGATTAAGGTAACCAGGAAACTCCTTCACAGCTATCTAGAGTTCCTCTGTGTACTGGAAAACACTCGAGCTTCCTCTTTTTAAAATATTCTAGAATTCAAACGCTCCCACTAGTGCAAACTGATCTCCACCTTAAACAGGGAGGTGTTGCTGAAACATACACCAACTTCCCATTATCAATGCCATGCTTCTTGCATTATAACCCTGTAATGGAAATCCATACTGTCTAAAAATTAGGGTGGTAAGAGTGGGATTCAAAGAAACCAGGCTGAGACCTGGGGGGCCTAGAAGGAGAACCAAGATAGAACTGAACAAGGACTCAGTTACTGAACCAGGGGCTGGATTGGTCATAAGGGACAGGTCAGGAACCTAGTTAAGAACCCAGCTCAGGACAAGTTGACTAAGAGGCTGCCTTAATTTGAAGCCACCGCACAATCCACCCATGAGTTGACATATAAATCAAAGAGACGTGAAACATTAACATGTCTAAGAACCACGTAAGGAGGAACTTCTTACTTTATTTGAATGCAGATGGTTCAGTCTCTGGACCCATTCCCTTGTTAACAAAATAATCCCTATGTCTGAAGACAGTAGTAGTTTATATCTCCTTATGTGTGTGGTGTGTTTTTTTTGTTTTTTTGTTTTTTTTTTTTTCGGGGCGGAGTCTCCCTGTGTCGCCCAGGCTGGAGTGCAGTGGCGCCATCTTGACTCACTGCAAGCTCCGCCTCCCGGGTTCACACCATTCTCCTGCCTCAGCCTCCCAAGTAGCTGGGACTACAGGTGACCGCACCACACCCGGCTAATTTTTTGTATTTTTAGTAGAGATGGGGTTTCACTGTGTTAGCCAGGATGGTCTCGATCTTCTGACCTCGTGATCCGCCCGCCTCGGCCTCCCAATAGGACTACTTTTTTCATCCATTTCTATATAAACTATATGATATAGATGTGCACACACGTGCAAACACACACATTTTAGGCCAGCACATATATGTGCATACTTAAAATATTTTAAGTTAGGTTTTGACTTAAGAGCAAATCTTTTCATCTTATTTTATAAGGGCAAAGGATGTGCAGCAAATACAAAGTTGACCCAGAGGTTCATTTACGCCACTGTTTGCCGGAGATTAAGACCGTGGGGTGAGCAAGTTTGCTTGTAACTAAAGCACAGACTCTTGGCTATTTGCAACATTTTAAACTTTAACAAGTGGGCAATGCAATATAAATGATGCTTTAAACATTTATGCATTGGGTGGGAATCTATATTAATTATAAAACAAAGGACCAACTCCTAGAAACAAAGAAGCATTATTTTTTTTCTTCCTGAGTTGCTTTACTAAGAATTAGATCCCTAAAGGAGAGGCGTAGAAACAAGAAAGGTTCTACCTAGTAGATTTGTAGCTTAACTGGGAGCCCAAGACAATTCGTCTGAGAGCTTACCATGGCCTGTTTGTGTATTCTACTCCGTGCCTTGCTTGTGTCCTCCAGCAGTCACATACTGTGCATCTCAAAACCGCCTCTCCTTATGCACAGTAGTCATTCCTGTGGTCCACATGGGAAAGCCTTACCTATTCTGAAATTCTGAAATGGTGGAAGCAAGTCCAAATGGTGGGAAGTTGATAAAGTGTCTCTGTCAGGTGATTGGGGCATGTTAGAATTTTCTTTCTGTATATTCGTATGTATTCTTCTATTTAATAGATCGAGGCTAAATAAAGAGATGCCAATTTTTAAAAATCTGTTTCATTATCTTTGCTCTATTTCCAGTCACTCAAACACTACCCTTGATTTACAAAGTAAATCAAGTTCATCTGTACACTCTCATCTCTCAGGCAGTGTTCTCATACTCTCTTGAAGGTGGTGGATAAGAAGCATTGAACATGTCCATCTCCCAGTTAAAAAGATCTTCCTCACCAGCTTGCCTTGTTTCTAAGGAATTTGACTTTTTTTGAACTCTCCCTTAAGGATTAAAACATTGCTGTTATCTGGGAGGTGGGCCATACTTAGCTGTTCTCACCTTAACCAAAATCACTTTATTGGTTTCTTAGAGAAGAGATTGAGCAGGGGGATATTCCCCAGCCTGGGGTGCTGCCAAGATTTCGTAGAGGGTCTCTAACATTGGGGGTTAAGAGGAACAAAAGGGGAGGGTCAGAAGACTGTGAACACAAATGATAATCAGTTCCCAATTCAGCCTGAGGCTGACACTAACGAGCGTCGATCAGTGAGTTTCTACTCACTATTTTATTCAGAGTAATTTGATATGGAATTCGACTCTTCCCCTCTGGAAATGAAGTCCCTAGTTCCTTGGGTTTAACTAAGGCAGGCAACCTACGGCATGAAATTGAAATAATAATCTGAATTATTTTTTCAAAAACACCTAGGGAAAGATATTTTTATGACCGCATATTTGAGATGGTCTACGCAAGACTAAGTATCCGTGTAATTGTACACCCTCTAGTTCATCTTGTCTGTCCACACATAGTCGTAGCAAGACACAGTCATGTACAGTGAACCCAGGCTTAGAATTTTTACCTCTTCTGGAAAGTCAGTAGAAACTTCTGTTTCCTTGGGTTTGTCTTTCAAAGGTTTCAGTTTTCTCTTGGGATCGGCTACCAGGAGTCTGCATCATTGATCACAGGTAGTTTAAGGTCAGAGTGGTTTTTTTTTCCTCTCCCTTTCCAATGTTTAACCATCCTTATACTGCAAGTTCTAAAGACTAGAATTTATGAATCTCAAGGCTCATAAACCACTCTCCACCCACCTTGTAGTTAAAGCGGTAGCTATACACATCTGCAGGGCATACCTGACATGTTCAGCATCTGAAAAGCTGCAACTGGGCAGCAAGCTGGAAGATCAAACCTCCATTCATTAAATTAAAAAAAAAAATGTACATGGCCCACCACCCCTGAAAGCTGGCAGCCTATATTTTACAGCTGGGTTTTAACTTAACACCTTTTGGGATGCTGTCTTCCAAGAGTATGGATTTGTGCTTTTCAAATCTGACTTTTGGATTTAAAAAAATGGAGCCCAGAGACTGTGTTGGACACATACTTATAAATCCACGAAGGCTTAGCCTACAGAAGCCACAGGAAATACTATGATATTTTGGAAAAGGTCGGGTTTCATGGATTCTGTAAGGCACTCAGCAGGTTGTAATTATTTCTTTTATTTAAAAGCCCTCCAGATATTTTTTTCCAGAGGGTCTGCAATTGAGGGTAGTAGACATTTTTTTCATACTGTACATTCTTTTTGGCTGAGTGCTGGAAATACACAGGAA
Organism: Papio anubis; assembly: GCF_008728515.1. Classification (NCBI taxonomy): domain Eukaryota; kingdom Metazoa; phylum Chordata; class Mammalia; order Primates; family Cercopithecidae; genus Papio; species Papio anubis. The sequence goes on from NC_044982.1 coordinate 128,278,919, forward strand.
ATAAAGTGGCTTTAAAAGACCCAGCAGCAGCCAGTCCAAGGCATGAAGTCACTGAAACAGAATGGGAGATCTCCAAATCAGCAGCATCAGTTTTTGGCTGCCTCTGTTCCTGTCCTTGTGCAGGAGGGAAAAAATGAAGCAGGTGAACACACTGACCTGTTCTGTTTTAACAGAAACCAAATGTCACCATGTCTACGGGCATGGCTCAGCAGCTGGAATCGCTCAAGAGGTTTAGACACAGGCCAACAAGACAGATGTGTTGAGGCGGCCAGGAAAGTGAAATGAGTTGCCTGTGTCTTTATTCAAGATCCTGGTGCTGCTTTGGGCCCTGGTCTCTCTGGCCTGGCTCGGAGTGAGGGCAGAACTGGCCATGCTGAGGCCAAGGAAAGCAGGCCAGCTCCTTATTGACCAACCTCTGGGCTGCCTCTTAGGAAAATCAGATGCAAGGACTCTTGCCTCAGACCAGAGACAGAATCAGCCAAGTTTTTGGTCTCAGCAACTAAAAACAAAAAGAAAAGATCCGCTTCTGAGGCAGCAGGTAGATACCGGGACATGTGTCTGACTACTTTTGCACAGGGAGGTGCAGATGCTGGGAGTGACGGGAACGTATGGGGAGAGGCCTCCACAGAAGGTGGGCTCTCGGCTCCAACCTAGCAGTTGCCTCTGAGATTGGGTGAGATTCTGTTGGAATCCTGGAAAGCAGAGAAAACTCACCTGGAAACAAATTTGGAGTGTGCGAGGTCTTCACTCACTACTGTCTCGTTTGGTTTTCTTCACTCACTTCACTTCACTACTGTCTCGTTTTTGGCTGCTTTGGGCTGAGTAGAGTTAATTTTGAGCAAACAACTTCAGCCAGCATGAATGAAGCACTCCCAAGACGAGTCACAAAATGGCCTTTCAGAAAGAGCCGTCCATTGAGATGGGAGCCAGCGGGTGAAGTCACCATCAGCACAGGGCGCGGTGGCCAGGCATAGGCTGGATTCAAGAGAATCCTGGCCTGGGCCCATCATGCCCTCTGGCATTTCCATTTAATCAGTGGTGGAGGCCCCGGGTGAAATGAGGTGGGGAAGTGGTCCAGTTCCCAGTAGGTTTCCTAGGACTGAGTTTATTCCTCCCTGGCTCCCAACTCAGAGAAGATACCAGGAAGGAGTGGAGTAGAATTGCTAATGGCCCTGGGCAGAATCAGTCTCAGAACCATCGCAGCCACCATTGTTATCACCAGGACAGTAAGTTGCTGAATATCATGCTGTCCAAGGGGCCTTACTCAGTGGAATGATTTGGGTGGCTCTTCACAGTCCTCAGAGCAAGCTGGCATACCCTTATCTTACTTGATTCTCATAGAAGTCCAGGGTGCAGGCAGATAGCACCATCCTTGCCCCCCAATTTACTGGTGAGGACACTGAACTTAGCGAGGGTAGGTGACATGTCCTGGGCCACACAGCTGGTAAGAGGGAGAACCAGAACTCAAATGCAGGTCTTCAGGTTCCTACACCAGAGCTTTTGTAACTATGACAAGATGCCTCCCTGGATGTAACTGAATCAGCTGCATGGGTATGGGTGTCTGTCCTCTAGAAACTGAGAGCCCTAAGCAAACAACACAGCTGTTTCTACCTCATTTGTATGAAATGGAGCTGCCTCGTGTCCCCCTTGTCAGCGCAGTGTCATTCCCAAAGAAGCACACATTGGTTTTCAAAAATAATTTAAAAGCAATGTGTATCTTTATTACAGTCTTTCAGAAAATGCTAAAAGAAGAGTTCCATCTACAGCTTACAGCAGATTTTCGGAAAAATCTCTTTATCCATCTATCTCCTCCAAATTCCACCTGTCACAATATGACAGCTGCCTTAATCAATCCTCCTTCTCAAAAAAAAAAAAAAAAAAAAAGTTTCCCAGAACTTTTTTTTTCAAACCTAGGGCTTTCTGATGTTTATTTTTTTCTCACCTACCCCTTATCTTACAGATCTAGCGTTTCCCCTCCTGTGAGTCTAGTTTCTCTAATGGAAACCAATCAAATGGTCTTGGCTGCTTTTTATTCTTCTCCTTCATCCCCATTCCATGACTGTGATTGGAAAAACAAGGCCCAGGATAAAATTGGACAGAGGTTCTCTTCTCCTTAGAGGACAAGAGGGAAAGAGAAGCTGCAAATCACTTTTTCCTTGTCACCTATGCATGTAACAGAGACAGTGACCGCTAACCTTAACCCAGCCCAGCAGTACATAAGATGTGGCGGCAGAGCCTCCCACTAAATTTGGGCTTAGAATCAGAGTCACACTGTCTGGAGATGGGCAGAGAGACCGGCAGATCCACTCACCATGCCTTGCGGATGCTTCTTTTGTGAACCTCAGTCATTCTTTTACTCAAACTAATGGTTCCTGCCTTTATAAGACTTATCAGTGTCTATAGCAGAGTGACAATGGGATCGAAGCTCACACATCTTCCACTTCATGTAGATATGCTGTTCACTGTTTTCTTATAATAGTCTTAGTCAAGCTTAAGGTTTCCACTTAAGCCTAAAAATAATTCTTTCATGTTAGGCATGTAAACAGGACCAATTAATAAGTAGCTACTTACCCTTTGCTATGGAAATTAGCCTCAGTTTAATTTTTGCTAGCGTCACAGAGCCAATATCAGTCATGAGTAAATGCATTTATGGCTGGGTGCAGTGGCTCATGCCTGTAATCCCAGCACTTTAGGAGGCTGAGGCAGGTGAATCACTTGAGGTCAGGAGTTCAAAACCAGCCTGGCCAACATGGCGAAACCCTGTCTCACTAAAAATACAAAAATTAGCCAGACATGGTGGTGCATGCCTGTAGTCCCAGCTCTTCGGGAGGCTGAGGCACAAGAATCACTTGAACCCAAGGGGCGGAGGTTGCAGTGAGCTGAGATTGTGCCACTGTACTCCATGCACTCCAGCCTGGGTGACAAAGTGAGACTCCATCTCAAAAAAAAAAAAAAAAAAAGAATAAATGCACTTACATAAATAGGCATATCATATAACTTGTTTCTGTGTATCTGCATCCCCATGTTCATTGTAAAATTGCTCACAATAGTCAAGATATGAAATCAATCTAAGTGTCCATCAAATAGTGACTGGAGAAAGAAAACGTGCTATATATACACAACAGAATGCTATTTATTCCACTTTAAAAAGAAGGAAATCCTGGTCATTTGCAACAACATGGATGAACATAGAGGACATTAAGCTAGTGAAATAATGAGCCAGGCACAGAAAGACAAATAGTACATGATCTCACTTATATGTGGAATCTTAAAAAGTCGAACTCATAGAAGCAAAGAGGAGAATGGTGTTCGCATAGACTGAGGATTGGGGGGATCGAGGAGACATTGATCAAAGGACACAGAATTTCAGTTAGATGGACAGGCGCGATGGCTCACACCTGTAATCCCAGCACTTTAGGAGGTCGAGGCGGGCGGATCACAAGGTCAGGAGATCGACACCATCCTGGCTAACACAGTGAAACCCCGTCTCCACTAAAAATACAAAAAATTAGCCGGGCGTGATGGCGGGCACCTGTAGTCCCAGCTACTCGGGAGACTGAGGCAGGAGAATGGATGAACCCAGAAGGCGGAGGTGGCAGTGAGCTGAGATCGCACCACTGCACTCCAGCCTGGGCGACACAGCGAGACTCCATCTCAAAAAAAAAAAAAAAAGAATTTCAGTTAGAGTAAGTTCAGGAGATCTACTGAACATCATAGTGACTACAATTAATAATAATAAATACTTATAAATTGCCATCAGAGATTTTAAGAATTCTCATCACAAAAATGATATCTGGGAGGTAAAGCATGTTAAACAGCTTGCTTTAATTTTGCCATTTGACTATGTATACATATATCAAAATATGTTGTCCACCATAGATATATACCATTTTTACCTGTCAGTTAAAAAGAAAAGTTGTCTCTGTGTGTAGTGGGGTTTGTGTGATTTTCACATTCTTCTGACTAGATTTCTGCACTTACATATCTACCTGTTTATGTGAGCATATAACATTTTTGTCATCACTCAAACATTGATGTTATTTTCACTTTTTAAAAGAATAACAGCATTCAGTGTGGGTGACAGTGAGGAGACACCAAGAAACTTGTTGGCTGTTGAAGATAATAACTCCTAATACATACACATATATATCTATATGTACATATAGAGATAGATAGATAGATAGATAGATAGATAGATAGATAGATAGATATCCAGTTGTAGTCACAGGAATTATTTGCATTTCTCTCTAATCAACCTACAATGGCTTCTTGGAGAAGGTTGGGTTTTAGAAGTTACAGAAATGCTATGAGAGAAACTTTTGTCCAGTGGAGAGGGAAGGAACTCGCAGGCGCTGTCCTGAGGAGGCTTGGCAGGGAGTGGCGTGTTGCTTCACAAGGAGATTTGCACAGTTGGTCTGAGGCGAGTAAGGGGATCAGCTGTGGCCATGCAAGAAGTGTGGAAAGAAGACAAGGTTGCTGAGGCCTCCCACTTGAATAATGAAGAGATGAAGACAGTGAGAAGGTCCCTGAGGCTCTAAATTTCCAGGGAGAGGGCTGCACCTCCTTGACCAACTCCCCAGAGTCCGTTAAGCCAATGAGGCGTGGCTCCCATGCCTCTGCAGTAAGGTTGGGGAACTAGATCTGCTATTGGGAATTATGGGGCATTTACTAATGGCCCAGGTGTAAACCTCTACATTTCCAGGTCCAGACAGGGAGGAACCAGCAGCAGTCTCTGCCCTGGAACACAACCCTCTGAGCAGTGTTGATGAGAATTTTCAGTTAGTCTGACCCTATCCTCTGCTTTATTCCATTCTCTAGTAGCTCTTACCCAAGGATGCATAGACCCATCTCACTTTCTCCTGATCTTGGTTTTCATAGCATCAAGAAAGAACCTCTGAAGCCCATGGCCTGTTGAGTCTCTTATCATCAGAGATCATATGAACAGAGTAAACAGTCTTTCTGCTTTGAGGGAGGGGGAAGCCTGGGAGTGCACACAGCCCCTCTAAGGTGAAGAAAGCCTCAAGGTCGTATTAAGCAAGAGCCACTGTTCCTTAGGACACTGTCTTCTGTGCACCATGAAGTTTCTGGCTGGGAATTGAATTTGAGTCATTGGTTCACTGAACTTTCTCTTCCTGTCCCACATTATTTGTTAATGGTCAGTGTTGTAAGATTAGTCGCTTGAAGCATTTGGAGAGGATTTGGGGATAACTCAAGCAGTTTCTCACTGACCTGGAGCATGGGATGTCCATTCACTCTAAACCACACCATTGCCACTGACCAAGAAGAATGCCTAGGGCTTATATTTTGCAATCGTTCAACACCAAGCAGGAAATACAGGTGAACCAATTGCACAGCCTCAAAAAGTGCCACAGCTGCTTTCTCACTGGAGTTTGCCCAACCTTTCGGGTCAGTCTGGTAGGTTAACCAACCCACCCTCTGTTGATAGCAGTAGGATTCTGCTAGCTCCTTCAGTATGGTCATAAAACCCCCAAAGTTGTGAGAGAGAGAGAGAGAGGATCTACGAAGAGCAGAACAGTTCAAAGAAATACATCATTTGGTCCTGCGGATGTACCCAGCAATGTCACGTCTTTTTAAAAGTTAACCAAAAAAACCTAAGAGATTTATGGCTCAGAGTGCCACTGCAATTTTTTTATTATCATTTGTGGTGAGAGAAAAAGTCTTCCTGGGATGGTTTCAACAGATCCTCCACATAAACTTCAAGCTCTTCATTTTTGGCATGCACACCGTCAAAGCCATTACTGTTATTTACCTCTGCCTGCTCAGAGAGAACCACTTCATAGAGATAGTCCAGCTTTGGACACAGCCTCACTGGCATTGTCCTTGGTGCCTTTAATGTCGTAGGCTCCAATTCACATCCAGGACTGTGAATGGTTTTGCCAGATCCAATTGTGTGTCTGCGAATGAGCTGGAGCTTTTGCAATTGAAATGGACAGGCAAAGTTCATGTACTGTTTCAGTTCTCGCTTGATGGGCCTTCTCGGACTGTGCGGCTTTATTTGACTGTTTTTGTGTGAGGTGATTTTTCTTCTGAAGTGGGGGGTAACGAGCTGGGTAGCCCACACATTGTTGGGGTTTATAGAATCCTTTGATAATTAAACCATTGAGCCACAGACTGAGAAAGAATTCAGAGGCCTTTGTTGCCATGGACTGATAGTAACTTTAAAAAAACTGAAGCACAAAAAAAAAAAGAGAGTGATAATCTCAAGTATCTTTTCCAGTTTCCCCTGCTCCCTTTCTCTCCTTTCTAATAGAAGAGAGCAGTCGGGTGAGGAGAAGAGAGGTTGGTGTCCAGGGGAGATGGACAAATCTCTTTCTTTGGATGGAAACTCTTTCTTCCCCCTCTGTTTCGGATTGTCAGTTAAGACCCAGGGGCAAGCTGAATGTTTCTTTCAGGAGAGGAAAAAAAGCTAAAGTTAACATGGGGAAAAGAGCACGAGACGTACATGGCCTCCATGAAAACCAGATTTCTTTAAAAAAAGAAATCGTTTCCTTCCTCAATACCTAGCGGGGCTCAGCTCCCAGAGACGAGCGGTAAATGTGCAGGATGAAAAGCTCAAGGTGGAGGAAGGTTTGCTCCTAAACCAGAGACTGGGAGGTCCCCGAGGCAGGGCACTCGTATGAAGCAGGGCGTTGAGAGAAGTTCACCTTCCCCCAGACCGAGTTAGTCCACACAAAATCTTCCTGGAAGTGTGGTGAAGTATTTCCTTTAAAAAAATTTTTTTTTTTTTGAAACAAGGTCTTGCAGTGTTACCCAGACTGCAGTGCGGTGGCACCATTAGGGCTCACTGTAGCCTCTGCCTCCTGGGATCAAGTGATCTTCCCCACTCAGCCCCTCGAGTAGCTGGGACCACAGGTGTACACCACCACGCCTGGCTAGTTTTTGTGTTTTCTTGTAGAGATGGGGTTTCGCCATGCTGCCCAGGCTGGTCTCAAGCCTGGGTTCAAGTGATCTACCTGCCTGGGCCTCCCAAAGTACTGGGATTACAGGTGTGAGCCACTGCGCCCAGCCCCAAACCAAAAATGTATCTCCCACCACCCCTGGGTGTTTATCTCGTTTATGATGCTACTGAAGACCCCGGGTTTCTATGTTGCCTTCAGAATCTCAGAGAAGGTCCTTGAAAGAAGTAACTCTTTCATGAGATACAAGGCCACAGCCCTGTGTTATGGGTTGGACTGTGTCGCCCTCCTCAAAACTTATATTTTGAAATCCTAATCTCTAGTACCTTGAAGTGTGACCTTATTTGAAAACTAAGGCTGTTCAGAGCAATTAGTTAAGTTAAAATGAGGTCGTCATGGAGTAGGGTGGGCCCCTCATCAGACATGACTGGCGTCCTTATAAAAGGGGGAAATTTGAAGACAGACGCACACAGGGAGAATGCTTTGTGAAGATCAGAATTATGCTGCCACAAGACAGAGGACTTTGAGAAGCTAGGATAGAGGACTGGAACAGATTTTCCCCCAGCACCTTCAAAGGAAGCACGGCCCTGTCAGCAACCTGATCTTGGCCTTCCAGCCTCCAGATCTGTGAGACAATGCGCTTCTGCTGTGTAACCCACCAGTGAGTGGAACTTTGTTCCAGCAGTCGTAGGAAACAACCACAGGCCCACAGGACTTTTAGGGACCAAAGAAACTATTTTAATTTTTATTTCTTTTCAAATCAGAAGGACAAAATGAATATAAGAATAATGAATACATAATGATGAAATCCAGCCTGGATTATATTTGTCTTAATAGCAACGAAATCATAAAATGTAGTTTTTATTTATTTTTTATTATGGAGAAAGGGGCCTGTGAAGGCAAAAGTGCCCAGGGCCCACAGAAGATGTGATGTGGTCCTGAGGCCCTGAATTGATTTGGAACAGGTGAGTGGCCCCTACATCCTAGGGCAGCCCAGGAATTTGTGGTTGCAGCAGGAGTTAGCCCCAGGACCTGGGAAAAGATAAAAGTGTAATAGTCTGTGTAACTGTGTTGTAAAGTATTCCTCAATCTTTGCTGATGCTCCTCCTTCCTCCTTACCTCTGGCATATTGGAGAGTTGTTTTTGCTTTTAATATCTGTGAGAGGAGGACAGTTTCAAAAATGTCTCCATTTGGTACATTGTCGATGTTTGGTACAGCTGAAGCACAAAGTGAAACAGAAGCTGCTACGGTCTCGGCTTATCCCTTGTGGAACTGCTTGCTTCACTAAAATGAGAAGGTAGAGCTTCAAATGAAGTCTGGGCTCCCTCATTCCACTCCCAATAGGTCTTTCTTTTCAAGCGTCTCTTCCCATTCACTTTCAAAAGCTATATTACTTATTTATGATCCAATCCAGTAGAAATAATATGCACTTAACTTGCAGTTGTAACTGTTATCCTATTAATTACTCAGTTAAAATCCATGAAAGTGGACGGCTGTCACCGAAGTCTCTGCTGGAATTGTCACTAAAAGGAGGAGCTCTTGGCAAATTTATTAATCAGGATCTTGTGTATAGTTCTTCGAAGTCAAATAGCCTGAGCTTCCAGGAGCCCAGTGGCCTGTGAAGATTGTATCCCATCCTCTCCAATTGACAGTTCACACAATCTATGGAATGCAGGGGATATCTTTTCCTAAACAAGCAGCGATAAACAGAAGAAACCTAAGCCAAAAAAACAGGTGATTCTAAATTGACAACTGATATATTCACAGGACGCTCATAGCCCCCATTCTATAGACCAGGGGTTCTCAAAAAAGTGAGTGTCAGAATCACTTGGCGGACTTGTTAAAAGCAGATTGCTGGGCCCATGCCCAGAGTTTCTGATTCAGTCAGTCTGGGATGGGACCCAAGAACTGGCATTTCTAACCTAGTTCCCAGGTACTACCCATGCCACTGGTCCAGAGGCCGCACCCTGAGAACCACTAGTCTAGATGTTAACCTTCCATTGGTCTTTTTGCCAATAGGTGGTGCTCTTCCGAGAGCACTATCCTGCAATTACTAGGGGATGTAATGAATTTTAGACAGAGGAATTGGCTGCCTGAAATTATAGAACTTCCTTTCCTGGAAATAGGTAGAAGTAGACACCATCACTTTTCCAGAAGGACTGTGTGCAGTTGGACCACAAGACCATCCAGCAGCAGTGACAACATGATCCACCTGATTGTACCCTCTCCTGTTCCATGCAATTTGATACCTTCCCTACCCACCCACTGGCATCCCCTCTAGTGATGCTTAGCTATGAAATGGTTGTAGCAGGATGGTCCAGGATAAAGGCGCTGCATGGGTTCAGGTCTGAAAGTACATTTGGATGCTGAGGCATTTAGGAAGAGCTGCACAGATGGGCTCTAGGAGAGGACACAGTGGTAAGGAGTGGCAGTAAATAAAGGTCTAGCAAGACCTCAGTCTTCTGTCTTCTAGGCAGTGGGAAGGTGGCAAGAACTTGAATTCTCACTGCCATGTTCCTTTAGCCAAGGTGTATCTATTTATTCTCCCATCCAAGTACTGATCAGGCCCGACCCTCCTTGGCTTCCGAGATCAGACAAGATCAGACACATTCAGGGAGGCATGGCCATAGATGCCTATACCTGTTTATTGAATGTTTCCCCAGTAGAAGTTTTTAGACTGAGCAAGGTAGAGAATGTTGAGGTGACTCATCCAGAGTAGCTGATGATCTGGGGAGAGTGAGGCAGACCCATAAATCGTTATAATACATGGTAGACAGGGCCACACAAACAGACTCACACTTCCTCAGAGATGCTCTGGAAATCACCATACCTCCAATGCACTTATTTTTCAGGAAGAAAAAAAATATAGCAGATGAGAGTTTGTTCAGGTCACAGAATATCAAATCAGAGTTCATGAACTGAGAAACCAAGGCCAAAAGTCTTAAACTGATTGCTGGCCTATGCAAAGGTTTTCCTTCGGGTGCAGGAGTCCTTTCTCAAATATTACTGAATCTGAAAGGCCTTCCTGATTATTGCTAATTGGAAGAGGGGGACAGAATGGGTTGTATCTTAGATATTTTCCTTAATAACTCTGACTTCTTGATATGCTGCTAGCACCTCTGCCATCTGCCTTAGGTTCCTGTACCAACTGAGATTGCCACCATGAAAACTCATAGCCCAACCAGAAAACACTGTTCCAGGATACTTTGGGACCAGGGGGAAAAAAAGGAGAAGACTGAATCTGGGCCCCACTCTTAGCCAGCAGTGAGCTGACATCCCTAGTGAGAATCCCCCAGCCCCATTAGCTCTTCAGCCCAGACTCAGTCCTGGCTTCTGAAGGCATCTGCTTGATCCCTAGATAACTCCTTAAAACTGACAGGTAAGCAAGATAATTGGGAGAGGTGACAGCTGAAATATGTGTTGTGAAGGGCATGGGTACATCTAATCTACTATGTGTTTAGAATTGGGGATGGAGGATTAAATTGGACTTGGCCAGTTAAGTCAGTAAGTCTGTCTCCAAAGGTGAGTTGACCTTCCTGCTGGTGACAGTTTTGCTGCTTCCCAATATTTCATCCCAAATGGAAGTCAGGGATTGAATTTTATCTTCAAAACCACTGAGCCTTGAATCCATTGTGCTGCTTTGCTTGTGTTTCCTGCCAAACGGCCTTGTGAAATTTTACCCACTGAGCAAAGTTCATCTCTTCTATGAAAGCTTCTCCTGCCACATTCCAATTCACATGGAGTTCTCTAAATACAAACATTTTTGAACTCACCTTCTGTTTACCTTGTCTCTTCTGGAGGCCAAAGTGCAACCTGTTTTTTTTTTTTCTTTTTTCCCTATGATGTTTAGCATAATTCTAAACGTGGTAGGCTCTCAGCAGTGCATCTGGTTTTATTTCAATTAAGTAGCATTAGTTTCTATCCCTAAGTAGCAAATTAGGCAGTTACGACGGAGGTGTCATATGCTTTCCCAGGCACAGATTAGAATGGTGTCTACCACGGATTTAATAACACTTGCTGTTCTCCCTCTTCTTAGAAGAGCTACAGAAATAGTGTTTGGCAATATTATATAAAAAAACAACCTTTTATAAAGCAGCTATGTTTAGTTAGGGGTCAAATAATGCTTTGTTCAGTATGTCTTGTCACAGATGTCTTTTATCATAAGCAACAAATCTTTCTGTGTTGGTGAACATCTCTGAGGCAGATGTCCTGTGACCCAGGGTGGAGGTTTATTCTTTGTTCTGTGATATATTTGCCTTCTCTTGAATTGCAGGCTCAGTGACTCAGCTTCTTTCTCTCCTCTGAAGAGATGTCAGTGACTGTTGTTTTGCTCTCTGATGCTTTGTACTTCACAGAGATTTGCTTTTGTAAACTGCGTGGCTAAGGTGCACACCTTAAATAACACCATTAAATAACTCTCTTTTATACCCAACTGTGCTGCCCACAGTTATCTGCAAGTCAAGTCTGAGCGCAAATAGCAGATAAAATGAAACAATAAAAGCAGGCTAGAAACAAATACCAGATTGATGTATTAGAAATGCAGGAAAACAGTTTAGTTAGCCATTGCCAAAAGTATCACAGAGATTTCTAGCCCCATCTGTCACCTCAAAGTCTCTACATGATTGCCATCACATTATACACCATGCTGAATAGTCTTTTGGAAGAATATACTGTATCTTTCTGCAGCATGTTATCAAAGTGTGGATCTCTCTCAAATCAGGGAAACCTACTTTTCTGTAAGTGTGTGAAAATGGAGAAGTACCCACCCAGGACATGGAGAGGTCAGGGGTCCCAAGAAATCTAATGGTGGGCCATTATGTTGGTGACTGTCTCCCATTTGCAAAGACAAACTTTCGGCTCCGCAGACTCAAAAACTTGTCTTTGCAATGTTCAGAGATGACAGAGCAGATTCAGATCTCTCAAGCTCCCACAACTGATGTATAAAATAATCAGTTCCTGTGTTAAAATCAGAATATTACAGTGTTTATTTAAAAAGAGAAATTTCTCCAGCTGTTTTTTCAGTGGAGCTCCAGATGTGGTAGTTGGCTTGTGTTTAGGGTAGTGGTTCCCAAAATTCATCATGTGTCAGAATCACTGAGAGAACTTGTTAAAATACAAATTGCTGGGCCCCACCTCCAGAGTTTCTGATTCAGTAGGACTGGGGTGAGACTCAAGTTTGTATTTTAATAAATTTCCAGGTGATGCTGATGCTGTTGGCTCAAAGACCTCAGTTGGAGAACACTGATTTAGCGGTCACGTTGAATGAACAGCAGCTGTAATTAAACACTAAAATTCCTGCTGAGCACAGAGAGATGTTCATCTTCTGAGAAGCTCAAGAGGCTGATGAAGGATTAAGAGTCACCTCTCTCATCTCCATCTCACTCTCTGTCTCTCTCCTCCCACTCTATTGCCCTCTTTCATTTCTTATTCCCTTCCTCGTTCCCATCTCAGTCCTCTCTCTCTCTCTCTCTGTCTCTCTCTCTGCCCCTATTCCAACTGCTCACCTGTGTGCGGATAGCTGGATACACATAAGTTGGGCAACTCAACTTCCCAGCCACTGGGACCGACTGATTGGGTCCTTAGACCTGAAAAATCCTAGCAGGCCATTGCCCATGTTTGTTTCCATAACTCTCCTTTCTCTCTGCTTCCATGGCCATGCTTGATTATCATACCTCTTTCTGATGGATTTGTTAATTCAGGTAGGTTCCAGTCAAATTTTGCCTTCCAGGAGCTCCATAAAGTGACTTTGCATATCTCTGCCATTCCCTTTTATTGGAGATCATACAGTTTAACTTTCAGATCATGGTCTTTTTTCTTCCTCATTAATGGAACTCATTCATGGGGAATACCCTCTCTAATCCCTCAATATTGACAACATTAATATTTGCATTTTAATTAAAACTAAAGATCTCGTGTCAAATTGTGTTATTTCCTTGGTATCTCACAGTAACACTGCTCACTCTTCAGTGGCATCTGGCATGACATGTGTTGGCTTGGCCCACGCAAGAACTGTGTGCCCTGGGGATTTACCCACACAGACTGGTCATACCCCTATGTAAGACTGGCATTTGTGTCCTCCACTGTCCTTATCCTCCACTTTCCTTATTCCCATCTCAATATTGTGCCTCATTTTTGGCCTCTACAGTCAAGTCGTTTTTACTAATTCAGAGAAATCACCCCAAGAAAGCAGGGGGGAAAAGATTGAAATATGAGTGGGGGAGGAGGTTGAGAAGGACATTGACTAATGCATTTCCTTATTTAGCTCCATTTCCAAATTAGGGAACTCATAAGAAGCATAATTGAGTGTCCAACTTATAAAAGTTCTGAGCCAGAATTCCTCCAGAGGAGCAGGCTAATGCCATCTTGGCAATAAAGGGGCCGGCCGCAGAGCAGGTGTGTGCTTATTTTCCACACAGTCCCCGAGGCCTGATGTTTATGAGAGTGTCCTTTCGAAGTTGGAGATTTCTGTCAAAAGAAAGTAGTTTTTGTTTAGAAAGAAAATACTATGATGGGAGATGGGGCAATATTTGAATCTGAAGGGTGATAACAAGATAGTCTTTATAGGAGCGTGTGTGCATGTGTGTGTGTAGCTGAAGGTATGTGAGTGTATGTGGGTGTGAGTGTGTGTGATCGTAAGTATGTTTAAGTGTTCATGTGTCAGGGTATGTAGGGTTGCGTAGGTGTTCATGTGTTGATTGTGTAGAGGGGGATGTGTGTACACGTGTGTATGTCTGTGGGTGGATATGTAGGAGTGATTAAGAGAGAGAGAATGAGAATGATTATCACATCTCAGACAAGCTGGAAGGGCTTGCTCAACCTCCCTCTGACACAGTTGAACTAAGCTGGCCAAATCAGGTTCAGGCTTTCTAGATTAATTTGCTTAATTTTTTTGAGGGCAACTTCTACACTGAAACTCCAAGTAAGCCTCCTGAAATGTGGTGCTAGATGTGGTGTGTCCTGAGCCCAGGGAACTGACTGTTTGCTGAAGGTTTCCCACAGAGAGAAAAGCTTTGGCCTGACTTCTGCACAGGCACCCTGACTTTGCTGCCTCTCAGGAATCTGGAAGGTGCTGGCTCACCCGCACCTACCTTTCCATCTTATATAATCCAACAATTTGACACTCACATCCTCTTCCTGTTAGATTCAGTCTCTGTTTTCCTTGATGGTTACTATATTTTAAAATGTTACATAGTATTTTTAGATAATAGAACCTTTTAAAAATAATCTAATTTGGGGGTGTATATGCAGAAATGGCCCTATCCAAATAAGACATTTTAAGGCAACGTCTTTTTTAAATTCTTGAAAACTCTGTATACCCAGCATCTGCTAGAGATGCATCCTATTCCATAGCACAGTTGATTTAGATGGCCATTCAACTCAGCCTCTAAGAGGTTGGATACCCAATGCTCTCCCTTTGCCTGCTCGGAGCTTCTAGTCTGGTATGGCAGGATCCTAAGTCATTAGCTAATAGAGACCTCCTATTTTCCCTGGGACGTGTCCTCCTCTGCAGATACTTGGCTGAAAAAGAACCCTGACAGCAACTTTAAGCTTATGCAATTCATGTCTACTTGTGAAATTCAAACTCATGGTTGCTAATAATGGAGATGATGACTGCCATGACTGAATGTCAAATTGTGTTTCATTTTGGGTACTAACAGCAGTCAGTTGGTAGTGGCTGCCTGGAGTACCGAGAATCCCACAATAGATTAGTGATGTCTGCTATAAACAAGGAGTGGGGGTGTTGCTGTGCTTGCTCTACTTGCCTCCTCTGTTCTAGTTCACCAAAGAAACCACTTACCTTTCTAAAAGAGCTAATGTTATTCACCTGAAGTTAACTTTTCCTCTTAGCAGTTGCGGCCATCTCTAGGCAGGGGACTAATTCTTCAGCTAATTTGGAATCCTTGCTGTTTTGACTTTTTTCTGTTTTCTTCTTTCAGTACATCTTCTCTATTTTGTGTCTCCCTCTCCCCCGTGTTAGAATCTTCTTTCACCAGAAACACTCAGTGTTCTCAGATTGAATCATGTTTTCTGGAAAGGAAAGCATCCCACAAACTAAATTGTTGCTTATCCCAAACACATATGCATGTTTAAACAGAACGCTTAGTATTGGCCGTGTTTAGACCAAAGGAATGAATTTTTGTTGGTGAAATTCAAGGGTATTGTTTGGGGGTTTGGGGCATCATTCTTTTCTAGACACACCTGCTTAAATGACCTTATTCATCATCACTGAGAGTTTTACTCCATATGGCTCGCCAGAGTTTCACTAGCTTCTTGAGTTAAAAATGCTGGGCTGCTTTCCTGCTTACTGGGTTAGCCTCAATATATGACAGATTATTATTAAGAAGCAATGAAGGTGGGAGGAAGGAGAAGATTAGGAAGAATAACTAAGGGTATCAGGCTTCATACCTGAGTGATGAAATATTTTGTACGACAACCCCCCGACACATGTTTACCTATGTAACAAACCAGTTGTACCCCTGGACTTAAAATAAATGTATTTTTAAAAAGAAGCAATGAAAATACCATCCTGTCTGTCAAAAGAAACATTCTTTTCCTATATGAATAGCTCACTGAGATTTTGTTGAGATACAAAGTTTTCATATTGTAATATACCTTTCTATTTATTCCTTGTAACCAAATATAGATATATTGACTTGGAAATGAATCTATGATATAGTATTAAGTAAAATGAAATGATCGCAGAAAAACATGCAAAGAAAAATATAAGTGAGCACACACATACGTGCATCTGTATTTAAGCATATATTTAAAGCACAGAAAGTAGCCTAGAAAAGGTTACATTTAAAAGTTTGACCTCAAAAGAGAAGAGAGGGATTAAGGAATGCAGGGGAAGTGAAAAGCTCCTTTGATATGTATTCTACATACTATTGCATTTTTAAAGATTTTTCCAGCCAGGATGTATTATTTCTATATTTTAAAGAAAGAATGGTGGGTTTAAATTAATTGGAAGATATGACAACCACAAAAGAAATCAGACTATAAAAGGTTAAGACCATTTGGCCAAATACAGTTCTTCAGAATGAGAAGAATGGCATTTCCTACGGTCCTTGGTAACCTCAAAGTTTCCAGCTGCTAACAGTCATGTCCGAGGGTCATGTGTGCACACCTGAAACCATGTGGGAGGAAAGCCATCTTCCTGTATACAGGAAAACGTTCCAGCATCATCTAGTGCAGATCTTCTCCTGCAGTCAACTGAAGGAAGACAAGATGCTTGCAGCCTCGTTTGGAACTGTGGGCTATTTAAAAGTGATACCACGGTCTACTTTTAAAAATTGCTTCACCAACATTCGCTGTTTACTCTTGTTCTTGGTTTTATTTGTGCTAGCGTAACAGGAGATAAATGTAAAAAGGGACAAGGGACAAGTCGTGACAAGGACCACTTTGATTTAGTGCTGCTAAGTGTTGCTATTTCCAGAAATGGAACCAGAAAAGAAGGAATCTAGCAATTTTTTAAAAAAACTAAATCTATTGTCCACAACTAGCCTTAAAGCAGAGAGGTAAGATGTTACGTAGAAAATACCATCCCTAAACCTGACCACATAAAGTATAAGTTGGATTAGACTTCATATTTTAGATTTAATACACAGAAGAACAAATCAACTAACAACTGTATAAATGATTACAATCCAGTTGGGTTGGAGTCAATGCCATTGGTTGGCACAGGTCTTGCCTCAGGACAAACTTTCCCGACTCAAGGTAATACAGACAAGGTTCCTGTCAAAAAGATTCCCTTGCACCTCACTAAAATTCCCTCTCATGATTGTATTTAAATGTATTTGCATAACTCATGAGAGCTTTATATTGCATTTTACATACTCAGAACATTGGGAGTCTGCTATTGGTGAATTCTAACAATGGAGAAAATGGAGGCTCAGGTACATAAGCGGATTTGTCCAAGGATACTATATTGAGTGACTAATCTGGGACTAGAATCCAGGACTCCTGACTCTATTGTCTCCACCTCTCCTAAGATGTAGTTTCTTTTGGCCAAAGACTCATCTCCAGAACACTCTGTTAAAACATGTATCATTGGAAGTTGGAATAAGGAAAGTGAGACTGAGCATTTCCAGTTAATGTGTTGTCCTCTTTCGTGGCATCCATGAGGCTCTTTGGCAATGACGTTTTGATGGAACAGAACAGAGGTGGGAGGAACTCAGAATATGGGGCGGGGTGGGGGGGTGTGTGAGAGGGAGCCCAATGTTAGGGCCCGTCCTCTCAAAGGAAGGGACACCAAAAACTGGGAGGTAAAGATCAGCATCAGCTTCAGCCTCTATTGGCTTCCAGCTCCCATCCTGCTAATGCCAATTACACCTAGAATAAAACCCCAACAAAGGGAGTTGTAAATATCCCGCCTATGGATATAACAAAGTATTTGCTGTGTGTTCAGATGGGATAACTCAAGGGGAGACCTCTACCAGATGCCATTAATAATATCTTACATTTATTTTATAATTTTATTATTGTATAAAGTTTTTAAAAATCTGCACCTTTCTTATAGTACTGTTCGCACTCTGACTTGCAGTTGAATGATATGCAAATGTGAGTTACCTCCGCTACTACACTTTAAGTTTTTTTAGGGCAGGATCTGTGCCTGGCTAACCCTTAGGTGTTGAGAAATGAATAGCACTTGGCATATACTTGTTGCATTAATGAATGGAGCAGGGATGGTCCTGCAGATCCTTTTAGTGTATTTTACTGGTAAATGCATTTTACTTATAAAATTTTTTAAATGGGAGACTTATAATCTTTTCTTCATTTTTAATCCAGTCATTCAACTTTATAAGTGAATTGTGTGTCTCTGTAGGTATTTTGGATGACATGAATGATGATTTATTTAGTAGGGATATTTTTTAAGTGGAAATGAGCTAATGTCCTATGTTTTTCTGTGTTAATGAGCTGTAACTTGCTATTCAACTGAATAGGTAACTGAAGAGGAGCAACCTAGTCCCTACACAAGCAGGGTCAATATAATTCCTATCCTGTATTGCCTAGGTCCAAGGGTGAGTTGGGAGGGTGGGTATATTACAGATACTTAATATTGTTGAATGGTAAGAGAATATTTGTCTCTTGGTTATAGATTCTGTTTACAAAGCCAAAAAAGTATTTTAGCCTGGGTGACACAATGAGACCTGATTCTAAAAAGATAAATAAATAAAAAGCAAAAAAAAGAAGCATCTTCTTATCTTGTTAAATTCTACATGAAGGATAGTCACCCGGATGGGAAGTAGAAGTAAGGTTTTTAGTTCCAAGAACATGCAAGGAAAAATGAAAGAATTCCTTTGGCATTCGTTCTTTTGATACAGAGGAAAAATGCTAGGCTCAATGTTTCACAAACCTTGGTGTCCCAGTCTCTGCGTTAAAGTGGGGATGGAGCCCATTGTGAGCAGGCAGACCTTTCAAACACGTCCGCTGTGTATTTGCCAGGAGGAGGTGAAGCCAGGTCCAGGAGTGCATTCAGAGGAGACGAATACCTTCAGAGTGCTGTGAATGTCAGGAGTGCCCGTGAACCTCTCCTACAGTTTCACTTGGCAGGCAGGTGCCCCATTGAAACTATCTCCCCAGGGATCTCATGGGATCTGAGATCCTGCTCCTTCTCTTACTAGGTGGGATAAGAGCGATGGCCGGTTCATGTAAGGACAGGGACAGATTCTTTTCACTTTCAGGCCATTTTTTTTAAGTTCCAAACAACCCGTTCCAGGCCCTTCTCCCTTTGTGCACTGGTCCCAGTTGCTTTGCCTCCGGATACCCTGGGACCCCTGAAATCTATAACTGTCTGCATTCTTCCCTTGTTCTGTTCTGTATCTGAAATTTTCTAGTTGACAATTTGGAGCTTTGGTTCATAAGGGATCAGCTGTCAGCGAGAGGAATGTGCGGCTCTTATTTTGGCCGGGATTTGAGCAGAGTCCGTCTGAATCCTTGCTTTTGTCTGGAAACGTTAAGAACTATTACAGCAATGTGTGCCCTAGGAGTGTAGGTAAATCTAAGCAGGGGTCTGTTCACTAAGGAAGGTATGTTGGGAATTCAGTGGGTGGGTTTTGCAACCGTGGGATATTCCAAGTCATATTAAAGGTTAAAAACGAGCATAGGGAAGCAATTGCAAAGAAGGGGAAGGAGGCACAAGGATGGTTGACTTTCGAGCTATTCTTGCCAATAAACAAAACAAAATGAAAGCAATGGGCTGAGTTCAATGAAGCAGTGGACTTAGCTGAGGGCAGAAATATTTGTCTTGTTGGTTATGAACAGCAGTGTAATCCCCCGGCTTGCTGGGGACAAAAACCAGCCAACCTGTGAGAGCTGCTGTTTGTGAGGCGTTCACAGGAGTTTGCGATCAAAATGATTGCGAATGTGAAAGTTATTACTGCTCAAAAAACACTTTATATCAGGGTTAATTATAAGGAGATTCTGTAGTATAATTAGTGTTCTTTCTATTGAGGATTAAGGGCCTCTCCTAAATGGCCTTTTTGATTGCCTTCTTCCCTTTTTTAATTTCCTCCTTGTCCTTTTTGATTATCTACCCCACGACCCTCAGGGCTCCTCAATGTAATACAATTAAAATAACATTTTTGTGTTAGAGGGTTTTATTTTATGAGCTATTAACCCCCTGCTTGCCTGAAGTCTGGATTCCTCTCCCGCACACCCGCCGGCCCCTAGACACAGTGGCGCGTCTGCAGCCCCACGGGAGGCACGTGCAGACGAGGCTGTAGGCGGGGCCCACGCAAAGCAAGGCTGAGGAACTACCTTGGCTTGGTCTTTCAAGAGATGATTGGATGCTGACTTTTCAGCAGCAACGAAAGGGAAATGAGTTCTGTTGGCCCAGCTGGCTTTCACATAAGCTGGAGCCTGGATAATATGACCTTGCCCCGATTCTGTTTGTGCCCTGTGCCGTGGCAGACTGGCTTGCACACAGTAGGTGCTCAACACCGGCCTTTACTGACCTGCTTAGAACCCTTTGCCTCCTTCGTTTTTGCAATCCCGAGACAACAAAGAACGTAGGCATTTCCACTTTCCTTCCCCATTGGTCCTGACCCTATTCATTTATTAGACTTGCCAGCATGACCTCTCATTAGCCTTCATTTCCTTCATTCTGAACGTAAAGGGGGATTCTGGACAGTGCATGCAGTGAAGAGCGAAGGCGACTCTGAAAGCAATATAGGGGAAACAGTATGATTTTGGAGTCAGGTAAACCTGGAGTCACACCCCAACCCCATCACATAATAACTATATGGCCTTAATTATGGGTAGAAGGGGAGGCAGCATTATGTCAACATCTGAGGGTTATGCAGATGATGAAGTGAAATCAAGTGTGTAAATCATTTCGCCTAGTACCTTGTCGATGTGGCGATTCAAAAAATGTTGTGTGCCCCCTAAACCACCACCACTACCATTCACCCCTTGCCTTTCTTGCCTTTCCCTTGTGACCAGAATTTCTACAATTCTGACCACAATTCTGCCTGGAGACTGCTCTATATGGCCTACCCTCCACTTCACTTGTGTGAATGACCCAGTGGTGGACGTTTAATTAGGTTTATTTGAGGCACATAGTCTTTGATGAAATTTCACAACCTTTCCCGAAGCACCATGGAACCAGTTCTCAAGTGACTAGATCCCAAGAGGCACAAGTCACAATGATCTCTTGTCAAGAAGTTTTCATGGGAGTGGGTACAAAAAAGAATAGTTAGAAAGAATAAGACATAGTATTTCACAGCATAACAGGGTGACTATAGTCAAAATAATTTAATTATATATCCTAAAAGAACTAAGATTATAACTGGATTGTTTGTAACACAAAGGATCAATGCTTGAGGAGATGGACACCCCATTTTCCCTGATGTGATTATTACATATTGCATGCCTACATCAAAACATCTCATCTAGCCCATAAATATATACACCTACTAAGTACTCACAAAAATTAAAAATTAAAAACAGATTTCATGGGAGATAGAAACATGGGTACCATGAACTAACAAAACAGGAATTAAATAACAATTGAGCACCATGATGCATATCACTAAGTTACACATGATTAATCAGCAAATAGATAGTCCAGGTAATAAGAGCACAGAAAATACGGAGAAAGACCCATGTGAGAGTGGGAAAGAGAGGGGTGCTGGCATTGTGCTAAGCTGAAATCGGGGGAAAAGAAGACATTGAACTGCCTGAGCTCATAAGATAATTAAAAGTGCCCATTCCAATTCTGAATGTGGCACTTCTGAATATGGTAAATTAGATTGAAATTAAGTCAATTTTATAATCGCTAATCAGAAAGACCTTTTTCCTTGTAAAATGTGCTTGCTTTCTACTTTGATAAAATCTGAATGCATAAGCTTTACCATTCACAGATTGATAGTTGTTTAATTTTAGAAGCATCACCTAGCCAGGTGGAACTCACCAAGCACAGGCAGATGAAGCTACAGAGCTATCATGAAGGGCCCAGTGTGAGGAGTCTGGAGGAGGGAGCCAGGACCTGGGAGTGCCTCTCTGGGAGGGTGGCCAGAGGATCTCAGGCACAGTGTTCACCAGAAAGTGGTGGGACCCTCATTCATTCAGTCAACACACACCAACCTTTCTTAAACACCTGCTATGGCTCATGTATGCCTCCAGGTACTCACAATTAGAAAGTGAGCAAGACACACTCTTTTCTTAAGAAGCTTGCCCTCCAGAGACACAGTACTCAGATATGGGAGCTCCTATTAAACCGGCCACAGCATTAGGGAAGATGGGGCCAATATTCAAGAAGGTCCCTAAGACTAGGTAGGACACAGCATCAGAGTCCTAAAGTCAAACAATAGGGAAAGCTACTGAGTCCGACCAGGAAGCAATGGGGCGTCTGTCCCATCAGGAGACCTGGAGAGCCCGAATACCTGGATAAAACACAAGGAGCCGCTCCACACTCAAAGTGTGTGGGTTCAAATGTTGATTCCAACACATACTAACATATTACATAAGCTCTCTGTGCTTCATTTTCCTTTACTATGATAGGGATAATAATTGTAACAATCTCAAAAGATTATTGTAAAGAATAAACAAGAAAATACATGTAAAGTTCTTGGAACAGTACTCAACACATAGGAGCCCTCAATGAAAGTTACCTGTGATAATAAGAATTACCATCTTTGTTATCATTGTTAGTGATCTAGTTGGGTGATTGTGTCTATCCTTTAAGAATTTAGACCCCTTTATTTCCCAAGAGGATTTGAGGTGGCTTATAATACCACATAGAGTATCCAAGATAAAAATTGATGAATAAGTCAGGGTGGAAAGAAAACAAAGGTAGGAATCATAACATGAAGCCAGAGGTAAAGTCAGTATACAGATTGCACGCTATCAGATTGGGTACATTTGCGAAGCCTTAAGGGAATTAACATCTTTACCTCAAGCACTTAGTTTCTCTAAGACAAGGTCAAGGGCTACAGAGTTGAACATGCCACATCGATCCGTCTAGTCTCTGGTGTGCTGAAGAAATGTCTACACAACTGCACATACTCCAAAGGTTTCCCTTTCTCTCACCCTCCTTGTGGACTGAGAGCTTGCCTTGGTCCTTCTTGTAGCCTCCAAACCCCAAGAGCAAGATCTTGCACATAGTAAGCACTCAATAAATACTTCTTGATTTGTTATTCGAATAGTTGAATAAATGGATGTGTGGATGGCAGGATGGATGAATGGAGTTGTGTGTACTCCTGGCTAGAGTCATAACTCTGACCCTGATAAACTCTCATGAGTTTATTCCATATTTGTTTTGGTGTGAAAACCTCCAGGAAGAATTGCAGAGAATCTACTGTTTATTTTATTTAGGGGGATTTGATCTTTCAAATCATTTCACTGAGAAAGTACTCAACTAGTTTAACTTACCTTCTCTTTGCTTTTTCCCTGCGTCTGATGTGCCCTGAGGGGAATAATTTTCATAAAAAAATGTAATTTTCCACAAATTTTCAAAGAACATGGCCATTTCATGTGAATGGTGGGGAATGGTTTTGATAGGATCACATTTGTCGGTCTCAACCAGTTTTGAGATAACGGTCTTTGTTTTTCTCTTTCAGCAAACCTTTTTCAACCTATATGCGCATTGAAACTAAGGGTTGCTGCTACTGCTAAAATAAAACTTTATTTGTTGAGCCATTTATGTATAATGGTTAGCCTTTTTATTTTTTTTTTTTATTTTATTTTTATTTTATTTTTTTTTTTTTTGAGACGGAGTCTCGCTCTGTCGCCCAGGCTGGAGTGCAGTGGCCGGATCTCAGCTCACTGCAAGCTCCGCCTCCCGGGTTTACACCATTCTCCTGTCTCAGCCTCCCGAGTAGCTGGGACTACAGGCGCCCGCCACCTCGCCCGGCTAGTTTTTTGTATCTTTAGTAGAGACAGGGTTTCACCGTGTTAGCCAGGATGGTCTCGATCTCCTGACCTCGTGATCCGCCCGTCTCGGCCTCCCAAAGTGCTGGGATTACAGGCTTGAGCCACCGCGCCCGGCCAGCCTTTTTATAAAATCTAGTCTTGACAATATCTTTCTTGGGTAAGGAGTCTCTATGTATTATTTAAATAATACGTAAAATTCTTAGGTATTATTATAATTATTGAAAATCAGTGAAGTTCAACTATCTGCATGCCCTTGAAAATCTCAGCAGCCTAAGGACGGAACATCCAGAGAGCTGGGGTTTCTTGCAAGCTAGTTTTTTTCTATCTTTGCAGAGATCTGGTAAGAAGTTAAACTCAAGGGTTAGTGGCAACATGCTCACCTGCAGAACTGCTTTAGCTGCCCGACTCACTGCACCCTGACCACTTCTCTGGGAAATAGACTTGGTGTTTGTGAGATAAGGAGAGGGAAGGATGAGAAATTGGAAGGAGGGTCTTCACATCTTGTGTTGGATATGTTCACTAGAATGACAGGGTCTCCATTGGCCAAGATTGTGGTCCTGCTGTCTAGCATTCTTCTTGGATGACTTCAGGACAAGACGGGCCAGGAATGAGCGGAGTCCAGCCTTGTTTGTGAGATCTGGCATGGAGCACAGGTCAGGGCAACAAGAAAGCAAGTCCAGGAAAGTCAGCTGAACCAGAGAACAGCAGGTGGACATGATGTCTTTAGGTGGAACTCCTGATTCTTCTGAAAGACAGCTTTCTGGTGGTGTCAGCAGCCTGTTGCATGTGGGTGATCCACATCCTTCAGGGGCTAATCAGAGCCAGAGGAAGGTCAGAGAGCTGCACGTAAGTCCTCTACACAAATAAGGCATAACGGAAACACTCTGTTTATTTGTACATATGTAAAGATAAAAGTTCTAAGAAATAGTGCGGTGAGTGATGGGGGTAGGGGACAGCTATTTTAGCTGCACCTTAGTTTGTGGGGTTATCTTTGGGATTTTTCCTCTTCAGTTTCACTCACTGGAATACAAGCTCAGTTCTTTAATGACATGTAGAAAATTTTATGTACTTATGTGAATGATGTACCATATGTTGATAACACGTGGAAGTCTTCTTGAAATTCAGAACATAAGAAAATAAATAACAAACTGAAAAGGAAGAGAGTTAAGGGAGAAAAGGGTAAGAATCGATAATGGTAATGTGAACTGATGTTATTTCTTTGATAGGTTTTCAGTAGAAAAGGTATTGGTATAGTTTCAGTAGTTGTGATCATTTAGACTCTGGCTGGGCTAAATCTGTGACAAAATGATTTGCTAAGCAAATGAATACAGGCATAGTTTGTTTAAACAACTGATGTGTTTCTAAAGGGTTGGTTGTATTCTGTCTAGGGTGAGTCCTTCAGTAAAATGAATCACCATCCAGTGAGGAATGGCCCTGAAAGAGAGAGACTTGGTCTGAGGAGCAGGCACCTCTTACTAGAGACGACCCTCTGCAGAAATAATCTTTGCTCAAATTGCAACGTGTTTTGCTTTTTGTTTTCATAAAGAACACTGAGCCCTGATTTTATCTGTTTTAGAAATGCTCCATATATAAATATTTCCTATATCTGGTTTGTGCAAAATAGCCTTGTGTATTGAAGGTGTAAATAAGTTTTCCAGCCATTATTTTTTCTTACTAGAAGAGCAACTTGTTTCCTAGCAGTTAAGAAATAGCTATTTACCAAGTTCTTCGAGGGTACCCAGGTCTGCCTGCCCCACGGCACTTCATATTGTGAATTCCACGTAGCAGTACTCAACAAATCTGGTCTGAGTAAATAAATATATACTTAAATAATGTGCATGAGAAAACGTAAATAAGAATATTATTGTAATGGAAGCCCAGCCTTGCTCTCCTCAGGGAGGTGCTTGGCTACTGTGGTTTCAATTTCCTCTTATCTATTTGTGACTTAGAACATACTAGGCAAATTTATTTGTCTAGCTCTTGAGATCATGTGCAAAATAACAAAACTGTTTTCTGATCACTCTGATTTGGTGTTCCTTTGGACTGCCCTCCCCCCCTGGCAATTGGTGCAGCTTAATGATGTCATTTTTCTGGATCCACTGATCTGTCTGTGAGATGTAGAGTCAAAGAACCCACGGCCTCTGTTTCTCTCTTCTGCCCCTGACTCATTCCCTGACCTTTAACACGAAGGCAGCGCTACCCCAGGAAAGGAGGCTGTATTGATTGCAGTTGAGAACTGAGGTTTCTGTGTTTCTCTGTTTGTTTGATTGATGGTGCATGATGCAGGGAAAACAGTGAGCGGGGAGACTCTCAGGTGTGGGGGCAGGAAGTAGTAAGTTCGAGAGTACCACAAAGTTCTCCCAGCTGAACCGAGAGCTGGCTGGGGGTTTTGGTTACATTGTGCTTGAAAGCGCTAGCAAGCCCCCAGATGAAATATGGCAAATTCAAGTGCAAGGAAAGCTGAAGAAGTCATACCCACAAACTCTGGGAAATTACAGCCGACCGTTATTAGTCATTCTTACGGGCAATAGGGTGTTGTTTTAAAACATTCAAATCTGGTGCTATGAACAAAGACCTGTTCTTTCCTGGACCAGATAATCACTGCCAGGATCGATTCGAGAAATTAACCAGAGGCCTTGTCCTGTGCTGCCGGCAACCTTGTTTCTTGTCAGGTGCAGCCTGCACACAGTATACCATGACACGTCCTTATTTACACACAAATACAGAGTTCCTGAGGGAAGAGGGAAGGGTGTGACCATGAATGGAAGCAGCCACCAATGAGGATGGTTAAATGTACGCTTGATAAAAGGTGACTGGGTCCATTCCAGTATTTTTATTGGAGAGTTTGGGTTTTTCAGCGGTTAACTTAGATTGTGGTAGCTATCGTCTGCCTCTTTCTGCTCGCATTAAACTTTACCACCCAAATAGGACTCTTGCATGCCGTCTTGCCGTCAGGGAGAGGACTACAGCCTGTGGGGTGATGGAGGCATCAGACTGGCTCCCATATCACAGCCCAGGGACTCAGGTGTATTAGGCCCCAAGGGATTCAAGAGACCTTCATGGGTGTGAGATGATGATCCGATGTCGCAGAAGCAGCACCTAGGGCAGGTCATGGCCTAGTGTTTACGGTAACACACAGCAGTAGGAGAAACTCAAGTTTAGGCTCCTGCTTCCTGCTTAGTGCTTCTTCCGTCTTCAAAATGCTGCCTCTTTCTATTTATGACAAAGACTGGAAAAGGAACAATAAAGGCTGGGAGGCGGGGCTTTGTAGACTTGAGATACCTCTCTAGCGAGGCGGTGTATTTTGCATTGCTGAAAGGCACCACTGCAAGGTAGCTACGCCCCGTATATTTAGAGTGAGCTAGCTTCTTCTGAAGCATACGACACGTTTATTTTACCTGTGAACCTCCACCCCCACCCCCAAATCAATTTTGCCAGTACCCAAGCACCTCCACCAACCCTTAAAGTAGGAGTCTGCAAGGTGAATTTCCTAACAAGCTGACTTTTCAAAGGTTTTTCAGCTCTCAAAAACATGAAAGCTGTGTTTAAAAATTTAAGGGTCTGATATGTACCAGTTCTGTGGAGCCGCAGCAGGGCGAAGCTTTCTGCAGTGCCATGATTCCCCAAACCCCAACTCTTTAAATTAAGATGTTTATGACAGCTGCTTGTGCTTAATGGAATGCACATAGGATTGGCCATTAATTATTGCCCTTGGGTTTTTGCACCTATTCTCTGCATTTCATGGCAAGAGTTAGCATTGTTGTGTAAACTATTTTTAGTGCTTTTTAAGAAACCCTATTTTTTGTGGGTTGGATTTTTAATCTTTTATTGTGAAAATTTCCAAAAATACTCGAGTTGAGAGAAAGTGCAGTGCTCCAGTGAACCCATCATTCAGCTTCAATGACCATCAACGTTTTACTGTCGTTGTTACACCTACCCCTCCTGCTAACACACACACACACACATTTTTTTATTTTGCCAAAGTATTTTAATGAAAACGTCAGACATCATGTCATCTCAACACTAAATACTTCTTTTAAAAACATGTTTATATAACTATAATGCCATGATCAAACCAAAAGAAAATTAATAATTCTTTAATGTTATATAATATTGAGTCCATTTTCAAATTTAGTTGATTTGATCAAGTAAAGACCTAAATAAGGAAGAAAAACATTGAATCATAACCAAACAGTTTTCATCATGTCTTTTTGCACCTTTAACTAGAGATGCCACACACACACACACACACACACACACCACACAAAGCTGATTATCTTTTTAAAAAACTCAAGGTCAGTCCTTGAACTCTGACCTCTACACCTCACTTTCAGGACGGAACAGGAGCCTATACTAACCAGAAACTTTGCCTCGGTAGTAATATGGTACTCCGTATCGATTGTGGAAATCCTTCAGCTTTTAGAATGATTTTCTTGTGGTAAATATTTGTACAATTCCTTTTTATTTCCATCAGTGAAAGGCACAGGGTCTTGGTGTGCCTTTGAGAGATCCTTTTCCACATATTAATGACTTCCTCATCTGCTTCCTGCCAAGTTTTGTACTTTGGGTTAGAAGGAGGTCAAGACATGGATGGTTAGATGAATTCCTTGCTACCCGAGCTTTGTGTATTAAGTTCTCACTACTCCACTCTGGCTCTAGTTATTCTTTTAAAGTCAGTTTGCAACATGGTGACAATTTTGACAGGAAAGTCAAATTTAACTAACAACCGTTATTCAATTGAATGTGATTAAACCACAGACAGATACCTTTCGTTCATTTAGCCAGAAAACCTTCTTATAGAGTGTTTTTTCTGTTCAATTTGTAAATCTAACATTTTTTCATTTACCGGACTTGTTTTTAAAAGTGAGGAGTGACCACTTTTTAGGTGAATGTCTTTACTTTTCTGCTGTCACCTTCACTTTGAATTCCCCAACAAGAAAACCGCCTTTAGAATGTTGGCAGGTATGGTGTTTGCTTCTGAATGCAGCGTCAGGAATGAAATGAGAAACTTGAGCATTCTAGCACGATCCTTCTACCAGTAACTGACGAACGTAGAAGAATAAAAACTCTGCCGAGTGATGTCCAGACCATCATTTCTTTTGCCTATATGTCAAACTAATTTTATTATGCCAACTCTATCATATTGATAATAACTTTGCTGTTACGAAGGTCCTATCTGTAGAACACCAAATCTTAGAATGAAAATGCAACGTGCCTATAATCCCAGCACGAGGCCAAGGTGGGTGGATCACTTGAGGTCAGGAGTTCGAGATCAGCCTGGCCAACATGGTGAAACCCTGTCTCTACTAAAAATACAAAAATTAGCCGACGTGGTGGTGCATGCCTGTAATTCCAGCTACTCAGGAGGCTGATGCAGGAGAATCACTTGAAACCTGGAGGTGGAGGTTGCAGTGAGCAGAGATCACATCGTTGCATTCCAGCCTGGGTGACAGAGCGAGACACTGTCTCAAAAAAAAAAAGAAAAAGAAAAAGAAAAGAAAGAAGAAAATGCGAACTTTTAATCAATTATCCAGAGTTTTTCTACCAAAACTCCAGCTAATCTGGAAGCTGGTGGCATTTGGAGATTTCATCTGTATTTTTGATTCACTGTCTGGCACATAATAGGGGCTCAGTAAAATGTGTTAATTAATTGACAATGCCAAATAATACCAATTTAGGGGTGATGACAGAAGACCAAAAAAAACATAAGAAAGGTTTTATAACTTACTGCCAAGAAAGGAAGATTGTACCTTGCCTTCTAACTGCCAGTGCCATAGGAGTTTTATTATATGCTGTAGGTTATACAAGCTATGCCCTCTAGTCTGTCGTGCTGGGACCACACATGAAGAACTGACTTGGGGCATGAAACTTGAAAAGAAAGAGGAGAGGGTGCTGCTGCTTGTTGAACTGTTGCGTTCAAGGCACTGTTCTGGGTGCTGTACATTCTCTCATTTATCTACGATAACAAGCTCAGGGGTGGGTTTCTACTTTGGGAAAAATTCTCACAAACTGAGTTTTCCCTCCACATACATACCACTGCAACAATAATCAACACAGAAGACCTCTGTGACCAAATGTGTGGGAGATTTTCCCATACACCAAGCGGCAGACACCATCTGGGTACCCTTCAATTCAATTCTGACACTGTTTACCTGGAGATGTTGTGAGATCCCGCAGGTTGAAGGCTCAGTCCCCACGACTGCCCCCGCCATGCTTTCAGACACCAGTTGCAAGTCCAGGCCTCCAGAACATCTGGCCAACCAGCTTCAAGTTCAGGATCCCACCACCCTCTCTTTGGGTTCAGTTAATTTGCTGAAGTGGTCCACAGAACTCAGGAAAACATGTTTTCCAGTTTATTATAGAGGATATTGCAAAGGATACAGATGAGGAGATGTTTAGGGTTAAGTATGGGGAAGGGGAACGGAGCTTCCATGCCCTCCCTGGGGCACCGTTCTCCAGGAACCTCCGCATACTCAGTTCTGAACCCAGCCCTCTTGGGTTTTTATGGAAGCGCCATGATATCAACATTCTCTCCCTTCAGAGTATAGGGTGGGATTCTCTCTAAGGAGGGTCTTAAGACTGACAATCAGAAAGGTGGGGAAAGAGTAGCGTCCTGCTTTGGGGCAGGTGACGATAGGGCAGGAGAAGATCAGAGACCTGTCCCTGAGGCCTCAAACAATCAACATTGTAACAAAAGACTGTAACAAAGGATATGGGGGTTATGAGCCAGGGATTGTGGATGAAAACCATTATCTATCATCACACCACAGTATCTTAGCTCCATATTATGAATGTGGCTCAGAGAGAATTGCCTGGCTTGTAAAAGTGGTATTGATGAAATTCAAACCCAAGTTCGCATACTTTTCTCCCTGGACCAGTGCAACAGGCTGTCTCCTTTAGCTTTGCAACTGCAAGTGCATTCAGAAGAGAAGGAAGAAAGATGATACAGAGGGAGGTATCTCTGAATGAGGGGAAGATTCACAGGGAATGTGGCATCTCATAGAAGCCTACCATCCTAGCCATAAAATTGGCTGTAGCCCACTTCTTGCCGTAGTGAGAGAACAGTGTTAAGTGGGCTTGCTCTAGAATCTTGCTACTCAAAGTTTACTCCGTGGGCTGGAAGTTGTGGCATCACTCAGCAACTGTGAGAAGTGTAGACTCTCAGGGCCCACCCCAGACCTACTGAATCAGAATTAGCATATTTAATAAGATCTCCAGGCAATTTGTATGCACATTAAACTTGGAGAAGCACTGGCCTGGAGGCTGGTGGGAAATGATAATTAAAGATGCTGACTGAGTAGTTCTAGTGTAGCAAGATCATTTCTGGGTGAAGGCAATTCTCCTACATTAGGTTGAGAGGAAGAATCATAATTTTTTTACATAATTCATTGCAGCGGAATTTCTCCCAACTGTGAATTTTAAGACTGACGACTTGAACTGGGAAATGGATCTTTCCTTCCCCTAACGTTTTAGAGTGCTTTTTGACCACTAAATGGTGAATGTGTTTGTGCATGTGTATACAGTTGTGTACATTTACACAAGCACAACTGTGTACACCATTAGAAAAAAGCTAGCTCATGACTTTCTTGGAAACTACTGTTGGGCACTGTTTGGAAAGCTAAAGGAACCCCAATTGTGTTTTCATTATATTCCCTTTCTAAAAATAAATTTTTGATGTCGTTTTTCAATGTGCAGAACAATTTGCGCAATTTCTGTGAATGCAAACCTTCAGGAATGAATGAAGTTGTGGTTATCATAGCTTTGCTGGCCCAGGCTTCTTCTGTTCTCCTTAGACAATCTCCAAGGAGTCTCTTCTCAGTCTGCCATGAGACACCACGTGAAGGTCTTCGGAGAAACACCATGAGAGTTGACCACCAGCCTGTTGCTGGGACACTTTGGAAGAAAGCTAACAACGGAAGAAGATGTTTTACAGCTGACTGTGCCACTTCATTGTGTTCAAAGAAGTTTCTCATTATTCAGTGTTTTTGAACTTCCACCACTGAAATTCTTACCCACTTTCATGCCTCTTTGCTCCTCTCTGTGTCCTTGTATGTTGGATTCCTGCTCCTTGTATGTCTTCCCATGGAAATGATGACGCATTTGGAGGTATGGCCAAGGCCCTGCATCACAGGCTGCTCGAGAATAAATAGGGTGTTTGTGTAGTTATTAAAGCTCATCCTCTCTCACAGGAAGAGCTAGAATCAGAAAGCCTTGCAAGGCTCAACACTTTCCAACAGCATAGTCATCCAGCCTAGCTATCAGAGTTAGCTTGGTGAGATGAAAAATTCATTTGATGGGAAGCCAAAAGACTTGAATTCCAGCCCCTCACTTGATTTTGGTCATAGTCTCTCAACTCTGAGGGGTTGGATGGCTCTTCTGTAAAAAAGGGCCTCATACAGCCTCTTCTGGCCTTCTAGTCTGAGGATGATTACATTATTCAGTCTATAAAATAATTTATAGACCACATTTCAAGTGCAGCAATGTTCT
The DNA here is from genome assembly GCF_008728515.1 of Papio anubis. NCBI lineage: Eukaryota > Metazoa > Chordata > Mammalia > Primates > Cercopithecidae > Papio > Papio anubis. The sequence continues at coordinate 128,310,698 of NC_044982.1, forward strand.
CATTAGATGGTCACACATCACATCAGCAGATTTTCAGACTGAAAGGCAGAGCCCATTTTGACATCCCAGGATCCCCCTTAAACACAAATTTTCTATGTGGGAAGAAAAATCCTTGTCTAAAAGAGATAATTGACCAGTGGCTCACAACTGTAATGCCAGCACTTTGGGAGGCCGAGGTGGGCAGATCACCTGAGGTCAGGAGTTCGAGACCAGCCTGGCCAATATGGTGAAACCCCATCTCTACTAAAAATACGAAAATTAGCTGTGCATGTTGGCAGGTGCCCGTAATCCCAGCTACTCGGGAGGCTGAGGCAGGAGAATCACTTAAGCCCGGGAGGCTGAGGTTGCAGTGAGCCAAGATTACACCATTGCAATCCAGCCTGGGGGACAGAGCAAGACTCCATCTCAAAAAATAAAAAAATAAAGAAAGAAAGAAAAATGGCAGGATGCAGTGGCTCACACCTGTAATCGCAGCACTTTGGGAGGCCGAGGCAGGTGGATCACCTGAGGTCAGGAGTTTCAGACCAGGCTGGTCAACGTGGCGAAACCACATCTCTACTAAAAATACAAAAAAGAAATTTGCTGGGCATGGTGGCATGCATCTGTAATCCCAGCTACTTGGGAGGCTGAGACAGGAGAACTGCTTGAATCCGGGAGGCGGAGGTTGCAGTGAGCCAAGACCACACCATTGCACTCCAGCCTGGGTGACAGACTGAGACTCTGTCTCAAAAAAAAAAGAGAGAGAAAGAGATAATGAAGAAGGTGCTAATTCAATTTCTTTTGGATTTCTGGAGGCCCCAGTTTTGGCAAGTGAGAACACTTCACTCATTTGAAATGACTGGAGAGCTTCACTTTATCACTCTGCAAAGTCTTAGCTTGAAAGGCTAGGGTCAGCGGTCTGCCAGTTGGCAGCTGTTACTCTGTATTGCAAATCTTATTGTAATCAGGTGCTTTCCTTAGAAAATTGAAATGATAATAGCAGTTTATACGTATTGAGCCCTTCACAGATGACAGGTTCCAGGACTTGGCACTGTTGTTAACCTCACTTTACTGTTGTGGGGACTGTGGAATGGAGACGTTCACTTCCTTACCCAAGTCCTCACGGCTAGGTAGGGTGAATTGGGATTGGAACACAGACAGTCTGAGGACATTACATCACCTCCCTCCTGTGGGAATCTTCCTAAGGGCTGAATATGACTTGGTTGAGGAGGAGAGAAAAGTGAGGAGAGTGGAATGTACGGGGGTGTGTATTTTTAAATGTTCTTTTAATTTTGGATCTTTTCCTCCTCGTTGCCACTGTTCAGTCTCAGTTTCACAAAACTCCTCAAATATCCATTCAGTGTTCTCTGAGAACTGGGAATGCTGACAGTAGGAACCAAGAATTTTAAGTACAGAATTAAACATTCCCTTTGTCTTTTTGCCAAACTGATAAAAGGCGCCATTGGTTTTCTTAGTGGGTAAAGTGGGGGTAGGAGGAACTGAGGAGCCATTTCCTCAAACCAAGTGACCTCTTCAGCCTCAGGCTGTGAAGGGAGGAATGACTTGCAAGCGCCCGGGTTAGCCGGACACCCTAATAAGGGGGAACATTCCTGGGCTCCTCTGGCATGGATTGCTGGCTTTATGACATTTGTTTTCTTCATGAAGATGATTATATTAATAACTATCATCTACATAATTTACGACAATTTGGTATGATCTTTTATTGCCAGGGAAGCCCTGGCCACAGTCTGAAAAAAAGTAAAGGAAATGAAAAGTCTGTTTGCCTTGCTGATTAATGTAACCTAAATTGTTGGGTTTTTTTTCCCCTGCTTAAGCCAGGTTCAAAGTATTCGCTCTATTGAATAGGATATATGTCCAATAGCCATGAGCAGAGAGAGGTCAGGCTTTCTAGTCCAAGAGCTAGTGTTTTCATCTTCAGGGTTTGTCTCCCATAGAAAGACAAATCTGTTCTAAGTCAAGCAACTGAAGGACAATGTGAATTCTCACCGAGTGGTGTCATTAGTGCTGGCTGCTGGGGAACCCCGCGTCAGGGAACTAAAGAAAAGCGGAGCACCAGCGGTCACAAAAGCCTTCCTGGAAGCAGTAGAACTGTGTTGAGTCTTGTGCAGTGTGCAAGAAAGGCTTGCCTTCTGGCCTCAGGAATAAGTACCAGAGCTTGAATTGGGTCCAGTCCATCATATAATGCCTTGCAATACACTGGGGTCCTATCGCAAATGACTGCAGAAGTTAGGTGGGTATCTTAAGCTGTCTGGGTGCGTATTAAAAGGATAAGCCAAAATAAATCCAAACTATCAGGCAAACCCAATGATAAATGGCAACTGACCCATGACCTCAGTTCCACTAGACAATAGAGAGTGCTGTGGATTGTGTTGACCAGAGAGTTTGTGTCCTGGCTAAAGATGGCAGCCACTCGTTTAGACGAAATTTAATTGTATAATGCAGGAACAAAGGCCTTGTATTGCCTATTTTCTATATTCAACAAAACACGCCTTTTTAAAGAAAACATCTAGATGTTTAAATGTTGGAATATACTTCAGTTTTTAAAAAATGTTAGACAATCACTTGTAATCCAAATAGAATATTTAGGGAACAACTGGTATACCACCTATGGAATAAGTCTTCATCATCCCCAAATTAATGCAATGATATTTTCAACATATCTTATGTAGGATATAAGTCCCAACTGAAAGTATCAGCCACACTTGATAAGGTTTCTAATATTCACAGAAGAAAAATATACTGTCATTGACATTTCATATTTCATCTTTAAAAAAATCAATGTATTGTTAGACTACATATCTCAAAATAGTTTTATTGTACTGTTGCAGACAAAAAAAATTGAAACCACTTCTATTAGAATTTATAACATCTTGAGGGTGACTGTGGGAAGGCTAAGGGGAATTTGCTGTTTTATTATCATATAATTTGTTTCAGTGGTGGTGTTTTAAATGTTGGATCTTCCTAGTAAGTCTCGGGTGCAAAGGTGGGTTGCTGACAGGGTTTGAGAAACCTGGAGGTCCAACCAAAGGTTAAATCATCTTACCCAAAAGAAATATCATCTCCTTTAAACTCTTGAGCTGAAGGTAGAACCAAAAGAGAGAGAAGGTCAGAAAACTGAAGGATAGATGCAATAGAATTTATTAGCCACCACTAGGGGTGTTTCTCACAAGACAGAGGAAGGAGACCCTCAGCCTAGCCTCCTCTTCAACCATAGAATAACTCTCTAAAGGTAAACCCTTCTGGTTCACGGTGTGAGTGCAAGGAAGGAAGGACACAAAAATGGGGAAGAAGAGCCACCTTATATTACCCCTTATTGAAGTTGTCTTCTAATTAACTGCTGCCAGAAACTGTCCATCTTCTTGAGTACTGTAGGCAGCTTTTTGACATTTATTCATTATACATTCATTTATTTAATAAATATGTATTGATTACCTGTTCTATGCTGGCAGCTATTTGGACAAAAAGAAGTTGGCAGCTAAGAAAGAAAGATATGTAGACCTGGGCCTGCAGAAGTATGCAGTTTAGAAGTAGGAGTGAGGAGTGTCCATGAGTGACTAGTTCCAGGGAAAGTGAGAAATACGGATAGTCTTGAGGGTGCGGAGCCTGTGTTGGGAGCTACTCGAAGCAGGGACAGGAGTGACCCGTCCTTATGAGGCCAAACAGAGGCAAAACCTCTTTCGGGATAAATGTGCCCAAATTGGGCTGCAAGGGCAGAGCAAGGCTGGAGAAGCTCTGATGATGTGGAGTTTTAAAAGCCCAGAATTGTAGTCTCAGCACACCACTTCCCAGCGGTGTTAAGCATGGAGCTTCCTTTCTCATTGCCTTGGCTGTCCACCTCTAACTGCTGGAGTTGGAGGGATCATCTCCGAGGCCCCTTCTGCTGAAAGGCCTACAGGTCCTGACTGTTTGTGTGCCCTGGAGCATAGAGGACTGGAGGTTTGCCTGGGATTCCTCATGCAGGGCCCTCCCTCCCTCTTCTGTGCTCTGGGACCAGTGTAGTAAGCAGAGCCCTGCTTTTCAGAGGCACCACAGGAGCTGTCCAGAAAGCCCACCAACATCATCCCACTGCTCAGGAAGGAAATTGGGTTTCAACCATGAGAGTAAACACGCATGTGAGTAAATGCATGCCAGGTGAAGGCCACCCAGCCATTTCTAGTCAACTCCTCATCACAGAGCTCTTGCCTGGGTTGAGACTTGAACATATCCTGCACCACATCTTAGATGGTTTACTTTTCTGCACTCTGATTGAAGACTTACAGTGGCAGCATTGTCTGTTCTATTTTTTAATATAATAATTCTTTTCTTCTTTTTTTTTTTTTTCTGAGACGGAGTTTTCCTCTTGTTGCTCAGGCTGGAGTACAATGGCGCGATCTCAGCTCATCCACAACCTCCGCCTCCGGGGTTCAAGTGATTCTCCTGCCTCAGCCTCCCGAGTAGCTGAGATTACAGGCATGCACCACCAGGCCCAGCTAATTTTGTATTTTTAGTAGAGACAGGGTTTCTCCATGTTGGTCAGGCTGGTCTTGAACTCCCGACCTCAGCTGATCTGCCCGCCTCAGCCTCCCAAAATGTGGAATTACAAGCATGAGCCACCGCGCCTGGCCAACTAATTTTTAACATAAGGAGAAATCTGTCTTCCCAAGTCTAAGTGCAAGGCAAGATAGGGCTTTGTCCAGAGTGGCATAACCAGGATGAGAATCCAGTCTCTCTCCTATCGGGCCTCCAGCCCTGAGTGTTTCTGAGACAGTGAAACCAAGGTAAAAACTCCTGACAGACCAGACACATGATATTTAAGTTACTTCTTCCCTCCTCAGCAGAACTTTCAGCCCCCACCTTCTAAATGTAGCCACAGATTCACATGTGGCATACAGAGGCAGGGTGGTCTAAAGCAGCAGTCCCCAACCTTTTTGGCACCAGAGACCAGTTTCATGGAAGACAATCTTTCCACAGACTGGGGCAGGAGTGTTGGGGGACGGTTTCAGGACAATTCAAGCACATTACGTTTGTTGTGTACTTTATTTCTATTATTATTACATTGTAATGTATAATGAAATAATTGTACAACTCACCATCATGTAGAATCAGTGGGAGCCCTGAGCTTGTTTTCCTGCAACTAGATGGTCCCATATGGGGGCGATGGGAGACAGTGACAGATCATGAGGCATTAGATTCTCATAAGGGGAGCGCACAACCTAGATCCCTCACGTGTGCACTTCACAACAGGGTTCATGCTTCTATGAGAATCTCATGCTACTGCTGATCTGACAGAATCTAGAGCTCAGGTGGTAATGCTGGTTCACCCTCGGCTCATCTCCTGCTGTGCGGTCAGTTCCTAACAGCACCAGTACTAGGGGTTAAGGACCCCTGATCTAAAGGAAAACAATGGGCTTTAGATTCAAAGGAGCCTGAGTGTTAATCCTCAGTCTGTTACTTAACAGATATCAAGTTTTGCGTCTTTGAGTTTCTTAATCAGTAAAATGAGAGTAATGCTAACAGTTTCTCAGTGTTGTTGTAGAATTAAATGAGAGCTGTATAATAATAGCAGGCACATAGTAGAAACTCAGCGAATGGTAGTGGCTGTTAATTACTGCTGCTGAAAAACTTAAATGTAGTTAGTTCAAAGATATGTTTACATAAAGTTAATCAAGCTAGGGTATGTTACATCGTAGAATCCCACCATTGATCTTTCTGATACAAGTTTTGGGATGTGTAGGCCTGAGGGAAGGGATGGAAAATCAATGGTTTCCTGAAGGCCTCTGGGATTTTCCCCATGCCCATGGGCTCAGGAGCTTCCCTAGGAGAAGAATGACTACCTGCACACGTATTCTTCGCTAGCTATGCAGGCACTACATCAAGGCCTTGGCCCTGCCTGGCTGTGGTATTTGAGGTTCATAGTAAAGCTGACTGTAGAACATGGATTTTACCTTATCATCAGTACTTGTTTTCACCTTGACCCCTGGATGCCCTGTTAGGGAATAGATCTGATTCACTTCCTTTTCAGCATTCTACTGCATAAACAAGCCTGAACTCTGATATATAAATAGTTCTAACTGAATACCAAACAGACTTAGCTACTCTATTGCTGCTATACCCTGGGAACAGGGTCGAGGGGAAAGTGTGGGGAACTAAAAAGGCTTGGGAGGGAGGGGAAGATGTTAGGATTTCTATGAAGAGCCTGGGGAGTTAAGTGCAATAATTTTTGTGTAAGTATTACGGAAAATTCCTTCATAGCCCTTTATTCAATAGAAGCTATTTGCAAGGGTTTCTCCCACCCATCCTGGGACACACACAGGCATAAAATGACAAAGAACTCAACTTCTAATGCAAGCCACAGTTGAATGCCACTTGGATGTGAAGTTGGTGACTTTTTTTTTTTTTTTTTTTTTTGAGATGGAGTCTCACTCCGTCACCCAGGCCAGAGTGCGGTGGTCTGATCTTGGCTCACTGCACCCTCTGCCTCCTGGATTCAATCGATTCTCCTGTCTCAGCCTCCCAAGTAGGTGGGACTATAGGTACACACCACCATGCTCAGCTAGTTTTTGTATTTTTAGTAGAGACAGGGTTTCACCATGTTGGTCAGGCTACGTTTTGATTTAAAAAAGAAGGTAGGTACCTAGGAAAGTCCTAGTCGGGCTGTCAACACGAATAATACAGAGGGCTCCTCTATTGCCAGCATGCTAGGGAGAGGTTCAAAGGACCTAACAGATAAGCTCTCTATCTTGAGAAACCTAAACTCTAAGCCTCAGTCGAAGGAGGTGGCAGTTTGTTTGGAAGGAGAGGCTGAGCATACATCCACAAAAAAGGCCTGCAAATGGGTAGTAGACATGAACTCAAATATGTATAGGATGCGTTCTATACAAATCCTACAGAGTGGCTGAGAGGAACAGGATGAGAAGCAGATCTGGAAGAACTTAGTGTGTGCCCCAGTATTAAAGAAGGGGAGAGGCTAAACTTAGAGGGTGGGGTGATAGTCCAGGCTGGAGGATGGCTAGTGTACCAGCCAAGAACTGGACACAAATGGGAACTTCATGGAAACAGAGAAGAACTGTGGGAGAGGAAGAGATCAACAGGGTTATTAAAAGAGGATTTATGTGAGTGGGTGGCCTTAAGGACTAGTTGAGTGGCTTCAAGAAATAGATAACCATGGATGCTTAAAGGGAGATATTCGTGCTTGTATGAGGGGCAAGCTACAGTGAGAGAGCAGGCTAGAGTGAATTCAGGGGCTGGGCGAGATTTCTTCTCTTCGCAACAGCCAGAATGGAAGCTTCAGTAGAGGCTCACCTTTCTAGTGGCAAACCAATAGCTACAGATTCCAGTGGCCAACTGAGGGCCATTGAATGGACTTGTTAAGTTCCAACGCAAGTGGTGCCTTCCCTCAGAGTATGTTGTATGCCTCCATTTGCAAAATAAGTGACATTATTAGTGTCTTTCTCTTGTAAAACCATTATCAACTTCTCCTGAGCTAGGTGAGTAAGAATCAGAAGCTATTTGTTATCTCAACGTGTCAAAAATGTAGTTCACATCAGAGGCAACTAGTTTATTAATCTGACTGAATTTTCTCTTGGAAGCTTTTTCCTTTTTGGGAGGTGACTTTAGCTGAGCCCCAATTCCCCCAGCGAGCTTGTCAGTAAAAGAGTTTCAAGCTTAGGAAGTGCTACTTTGGCTTTTATTTTAAGGTTTGCTCACTCTTTGCAGAAGCACTCCTCTCCTGTTCATCAGGTATTGATCAAGACACTGGTATAGGCTTCTGTCTCCAGAGAGGATTCATGACAATGGGAAGCTCAATTCTGCCCATGGAATGTTTAAAAATGAAATGGGGCAGCACTTGCAGCAGGGCAAATACTTCCCTCTCTCAAGACTCTCAGGTTGTGATTTATCTTGATACAAAAGATGTAGACTTGTAGTGTATCTCCTATTGCTTCAACAGGAGTAGTGTATCTCCTATTGCTTTGGTTGAAGGAGATACTTCAACCAAAATAGATTATTCACTCCCCTGCCCCTTTCTTACCATACTACCTTCCTTCATGCCCCACCCCGAAAATACCCCATACAAACCCACTTTGCAGAGAACAATGGACAGACTCCAGACAACCAAACTTAAAAGGACAATGAGAAACAAAACCACAGCCACATGGCTAATGTGCTATTTGAGGATGCTGTGTCAAGCAGCAAATAGGAAATTGAAGCAATCCGTACTACCCATGCTATCCTTCTGAAGAAACCACTAGGCTGGAAGTCAGGTAATGTGGGTTCTTTCACTGGCAAATCTACTAAAACTCATGCTACAGGAGCCCAACTGGTGGAAAAGGCAAAGCATTCAGTCAAACGATCCTGTTCTTTTGCTCAAACTCGATTGATTCTTCTTGTCAATGAGTGGATTCGGTGCTTTGAGGTCACGCAGATCTAGCCTAAATAACTACACGTGTACCCTTTTTACCATGCTTTCTGTAGCTCCATTTCCTCACCTGAGACATGTTGATGGTGCCCATGAACCTTCATAATACCTGCCACTTCCCTTCCACCTGGGGACCCTAAGAGGATTAATTAGATATTATCTGTAATATACTTTGTACTCCTTAGAGAAAGAGTCTATATAAAAGCAAAGTATTATTATTTCTAAGAGAGATGATACTTATTAGCTCTTTGTAGGATCATTAAGCAAATAGATTATACTTCCCTTTAGAGAAATGATCTCTCAGTTTTCCTAATTCTTACAGTCTATAGAACAGTCTATATATTTTTTTAAAATGTTTTAATAATTTAAAAAAGTCGGTTGGTTGGTTGGTGAAGGGAATGGGGTGGATTTCTAATTCTAACCATAACTTCAGAAGCTTGTTTTTAAGGTCTTAGTTACCAAAGAAAATTGACACTACAATCACCTCTCTGCTTTTAGAAAATGCCCTTGTCTCCTTTATCATAATTACATAGTGAAGACAGCTCTACAGTTCTAAGTTTGTTCATTTTACGGCCCTTTGCCCCTACAATTGTTGAATCCTTTGATTAAATCCCATTGTAGTTAAGTAACTGTTCAGAAATCATAGGGTCATCATTACACACATACTTGTGGTGATAGTCTACAAATTGATAATGTAAGTTATGAGTGGAAAATTTTAAATCCAAACTCCAGTCCACAGAAATTTCAGGGAAAACTCAACCCAATATTCATTTTATATTTGCCTCATTTTCCACATTGTGTAAAAAATCCTTATGTGGCATTTAATGCAAGCCCAGCCTTCAAATGAAACCAGTTCAGCATGCCCTGTGTTTTGGATAACAATAAAAACCACCTAGGTTTTTTCACTGTGTAGGAAGGGAACTGCTCACTTTTTCTTTCTTTGTTTTTTTTTTTTTTTTCTGGCACAAAAAATGTCATAATGAGAATGAGAGTCTTACTAGGAGGAAAGCAAAACAAAACACAAAGCAAAATTTTCTAGAAGAAAACTCAGAGCAAACGTCTGCAGTGCTTCTGTGGGCTCACGAAAAGCATTGCCAACCCTCGGCAGTCACACGTGGAAGCTCATGCCAATCAGATCTTAATCCATTAAACTCATTCACAGTAAAATGTAATGTAGGTCAGAGTGGGGAGCAATGTGATGTCGTGTGCAAGCTCATTCACCATACAGAGCAATATGAGTCAGGGGTGCACACGTGGAGGACTTCAAGCCAATATTGTACAATACGGAAAGGTAACCATGCTCTGCAACTGAATCAATAACCAACAAGGCTTGCTGTGAGGGTCTCTAATATAGTATTCTGTGAATCAGTGCCCGTCCGACCTAGATGACGCATTTGAAGTACCCTAAACTTTAGTTCTATCTCTACATTCTTTCTATGGCGTTCCTGGTCATCTTTTTCAAGCTTTTATTTTATTTCCTTTTATATTTTATTTCATTCTGGGAGAAGGTTAACACTTGTCTCTGAAATATTTAAGCAAAACCCAGTCAAATACTGTGAACAGTCGGGGCAAGGAAAAAGAAGACAACAGAAAACCTTGCCCAACAGAGCCCTGGCCATTGTTTTTATATTTTTGCATTTCAGCTTCCTCAGCCCCACCTTCTAGGAGTGTGCCTCCAGCACCTTCGGGGAGCCACCCAGGCAGTATGACACCCAGGTTTGTGGGTTGTGTTTGCTCTTAGGATGGGTGTGATGCTGGGAGGGCAGCAACACCCTTCTCTCCTTGCAACCGCACGCTGGTGTGGCGCCTCCCACAACTCACCTCCAAACCAAACCATGAAAAAGCACCAGAGAAGAGCTGAGATGTAAACACTTTGGGAAGAACCTTAACTTTAGGCTTTGTCTATTTAAGCTTGAAGTGGCGTATTTTTGTCATAACTGTGTTGCCTAGAGTCAGAGGTAAAATTCCTTGAGGGTAATGAGGACTTTTAAAGCACATTTTGTTAGAACTGATGTTTTTTGAGAGCAGTTTTAGTAAACGATCAAAATCAAGTTCATTTTATTGTGCCCATCATAAAAGTAAAACAATACTCACTATAACAATTATGGAAAAGACCTAAAAGTATAAAAGGAAGAAAAATACTAGATACAATCACAGTTAAAATTTTGGTACGTGTCCTTCTAGACCTTTTTCCTTCCTTTCTTTCCTTTTTTTTCTCTCTTTCTTTCTTCCTTTCCAGTGCTCAAATATTTCTTAAATCCCAGGTAGTGTTTTCAGGTGCAAAGATGAGGTATCCGGCAATATATCGCTCTAATCAGAACACAAGGATGTGTAAGAATGCACCTTAAATTACGCCATAGACTTCTCCATTCATGTCATCAGAAAGGATGTGTGATGTGAGCTGGCACCTTCTCAGTCCCTGAAATAACCAGAGAAAATGTTAGGGTGGCATCAACCTAATCGCTATTAAGAAGATTAAGCCTCCTAGCTCTAGTGGTAAAACCGGCTTGTGACTGTCCCCATCTAAGCTGCACACCCCCCAACCTTAGATCCACTGCTGATTAATCGTGAATTTGTGTGCATTAAGGCAGAGGGATGAACACGTGTGCCCCTCTGGTCCTCTCTGTGCATTCTATGTTCATTGAGGAACACAGAGCCAAGTGGGAATGTGGCCAGCAAAGCAACTGGCTTTCAGATGCAATTTTCTGTAACACATCTTAGTGCTATATTTGTCAATGGACTTAGGGCCTCAGAGAACTTTCCAAGGTGAAAACCTAACATCGCTTCTATGGGCGTTGAGGGTAAAGCCCTTAACCCTGGGACTTAATGAGAACAAAATTAAGTGCTTCTTTAAGCAGCTTAGATTTATCTTGTCAATATATGTGATGGGAGGTTTCTTTGTGTGCTTTAGAAAAGAGATTGTGTGTGTGTGTGTGTTAATCTGAAGCATCGTCTCCTTGCTCCATTATGTCACCATCCACACTGTTCCTTTATGATAGACAGGGTTCATCTATTCCCCTGCTCTAAACTTAATTACTTTGCAATTAATTCTTTGTTGAAAATAGCAAGGCTCCTAAACTCGGAACGTCTCATTGTGAGAAAGGCTGTTTATGGATAGAGGTCAAGAGGACGTATTGGAATATTCCGCAGCACTGCCACAGATATTTTGAATGAAAATGGCAAGAGAGAAAAGGCCCATTCCACACAAGGTGACCATGGAAGAAGAGGGCTTCCTCCCACACAAACCGAGTTAAAGTCAGCCTTCAAGAATGAAGTTTTGTGGGGAGGGGAGAGGGATTGCATTGGAAGTTATACCTGATGTAAATGACGAGTTGATGGGTGCTGACGAGTTGATGCGTGCAGCACGCCAACATGGCACAAGTATACATATGTAACAAACCTGCACGTTATGTACATGTACCCTAGAACTTAAAGTATAAAAAAAAAAATGAAGTTTTAAACATAGCATCATAGAAAAATCTCATGCCAGTAATCTTAAGGAACTAACATTTTTAGGACCTACCGTGTGACAACCACTTGCAGATGTGTTGTTTCAGTTAATCTTTGTAAAATTTTCCAAGCTAGGTAACATTAATACTGGGTTATAAGTGATGTGACTTACTAAGGTTATTCTCATACCCTTAAAGGAGTTCATTCCATACTGGTCATTGCTTGATGGTTTGCAGACATAAGATCCTTGAAGCTGGCCAGGCACAGTGGCTCATGCCTGTAATCCCAGCACTTTGGGAGGCCGAGGCGGGTGGATCACTTGAGGTCAGGAGTTTGAGACCAGCCTGGCCAACATGGCAAAACCCCATCTCTACCGAAAATACAAAAACTAGCCAGGCGTGGTGGCATGTGCCTGTAATCCCAGCTACTCGGGAGGCTGAGGCAGGAGAATCACATCAACCCGGGAGGCAGAGGTTGAGGTTGCAGTGAGCCTAGATGGCACCACTGCACTCCAGCCTGGGCGACAGAGAGAGACTCTGTCTCAAAAAAAAAAAGATATTGAAGCTGAATTACAACCCTGTGAGAAGGGTACCATCATTATTTCAGTTTCACAGAAGAGAAAGCCAAGGCTTTGAGAGGGTAAGTGACTTGAGCTCAACGTTCCACCGCTGAGAAGCACTGATCCCAGCCTCAAACTCCATCATCTGCCTGTGCTCTCAGCTATAATCCTAAACTACCTCTCTCAAAGATCTTGTCTTTATCCTCCACCAGCTTGTGAAAACTACCTTTTAGAGCATTTCCTGCATGTTAGTTGATCAATTAGGTGCTCCTCGGGAGGATCTCAGACAGAATTACAGAAGTGTGACCTTTATGAGAAGTTGCTGTTGTCTTACAGTATTCCAGGCCTTTGAAGAGTCAAGGACTGATGTAGCAGTCCCTGATAACCTCCCAGCCTTTTCAAAACACTGCCTCATCCCTCTTGCCTTCAGACTTCTGAGGTCACTGGTGAGCATGTTTGCAATACAGAGGGAGAGGGGCACCATCCCTCTCTCTCCTATAGAAACAGCATGCGTACACAAGGACAAGAGCAGGAAAAATCACAGCAGACCGAGTCAGGGACAGGGCACTCCCCAGAGCATGTGCTGCGGGTGGAGGGCCCGGGCATTGTCAGAGTTCTGCATGTGGTAGGTGATGGATAAATATTGTGGTGAGTGATTGAGCTAGTGAATGCATTCTCACAGTTACAGGGGAGAGCAGAAGCAGTACATCGGTGAGTTCCAAATCCTTTGCTCACCGTACACTAAATTGAGAGAAACTGAATCTCCAGTTAGGCGTTTCTCTGTGAGAACCTGTGAGATACTGACTCACTTCCTCCGTAAACTTCTCCTAACTTCTTCAGTCCCCTTTGATCCGTGGTGGTTCTTGCCCATGTGAAGCTTTTGTTACAGTACTTCTAGGAAGCTAAGGCGTTTGCATAAAGCTGTACATTTCCTGAAGGCACATTTGATTCATTCAGCAAATATTCAAGAGATATTTTCCAAGAAGCTATTATGTGCCAGACACAATAGCAGAGACTTAGGATCAAGAGATAAAAGATATTGTCCGTGTACTTAATTGGAAGGAGTGATGTTCTATATTCTTTGGGAGGGAAGATAGTAGGGGATAAATGTACATGGTGGGTGTAGTGAACAGACAGACAAGTAAACAAGAGAATGGTAAGTGCAGAGAAGAGTAGGCCACCTTTGGGTGATTCTTTTTTTTTTTTTTTTTTTTTTTTTTTTGACGGAGTCTCGCTCTGTCACCCAGGCTGGAGTTCAGTGGCACGATCTCAGCTTACTGCAAGCTCCGCCTCCCGGGTTCCCGCCATTCTCCTGCCTCCGCCTCCTGAGTAGCTGGGACTACAGGCGCCCGCCATCACGCCCGGCTGATTTTTTATATTTTTAGTAGAGACGGGGTTTCACCGTGTTAGCTAGGATGGTCTCGATCTCCTGACCTCGTGATCCGCCTGCCTCGGCCTCCCAACATGCTGGGACTTTGGGTGATTCTTAAAAGGTGCCTCCTTCCTCGGGATGGAGGCAAACCCAAACCTGGGCACATGGCTTGGCAACTGGCGAATGAAACACGTCCCCACCCATCCCTTCACCCATGACCGTGGACTGTGACCAAGCTGCACAACAGACCACAGCAGGCTGAATTAAGGATGTGCTAGGGAGAGATAACCAGTATAGTCTGGGTGTGATGACAAACTGAAGCCCTGCTTTGGATCTTGAAGGATAAATGGGAATTAGCCCAGTCAAGAAAAAGGAAAGAGCATTCCTAGAAGAAGGAACAGAAAAAAGCTTGGAGGTCTTTAAAAACATGGAACATTTAGAGAGCTATAAAGGCGGAGAAGCCAGGTGCCTTTCTTCATTAAGTAACTTCCGTGATGCCTTGAATACAGCGTGATGTTGGGGAAATGTTTATTGCTGATGAAATACACCAGTGAAAAGATTCCTGACTTTTTTTCTTGCTTTGACTGCTGGGCTGTTCTTTCCCCCTCATGAAGTAGAGGATGAATGTAAATTATACTCATCCCCGTATCTTTGAGAAATGAATTAAAAACGTCCTTTGGATTCCTGTTTCCTATCAGTGGCATGAAAGATTTCCCTCAAGCGTCATCACATTGGCTCTGCTTCCTCCAGTTTCTGCAAAGCTAAGGATTTCAAAGATTTGGGGTATGGTCAGACAGGATCAAGGGTCAACTACCCTGCTGTCCTTCTCTTCAAGGAATGCATTGCTGCTGAAAATCATGTCCCATAGTACCTCTGGGATGGCAGATGTCCTAGCAAAAGGTAGTAATAAAGAGGGGTTGTTATATTTTAGACACTTTTGAATAGAGTGGTAAATTGTTATTCAAATCTCATTTGATGGCCAGTGTGCACATTAGTCTTCCCATGCTCCAGTTTTTTTCAGAAAATATGCACCTCCTTTCCCCTACTATTTATCCTAATGAGCACAATTCCCATATCTGGGCAGTGTGGACCTCTCTGGAGAAGAGCTTTCTGTCTCTCTGACCTCCCTGGCTTTCCTTCTGGACAAAAAACAGAAAGCTAGTGGAACCATCTCAGCAGTGTCATTTCATGTTCTATATGTGTACTTTGTCTGAAATCAGCAAATGAAGCCCTCTTAGCTTCTGGAATATAATCCTAATCTAAACAAGCTTGTATCAATAGCACAAGGGGTCTTTTTTTTTTTTTTTAATAGAATCAGCCCTATTTGGAAAACTCTTGGTAAATATTAAAATATCATAAGTAGTTGTTGTGTTAGGCAAAAACTAAATACAACAAAGATAAAAGTGAAACTTCCTGTTATACCAGTAATCTGTTACAGAAAGTGTTAAATATAGATGCTACCATACTGTGCTTCTCTTACTATAATCCCCATTTTACAAAGAAGTCAGGAAACTTGCCCAGGTTTACTCAGTAAAAACAAATTTAAGAAATAGATGCCCCAAATCTCAATGGTTGGCCTCATTTTCTAAAGAAGAGGTGAACCAACTCAGATTCTACATGTAAATTTTTTGGGCTAGAATTTGGCTCTAAGCCTTTTTGATAGTCCTGATTTTTTTTTTTTTTTCTGACACAACAGACACAGTGATATACCTCTTGTGAGAACAACGAAAGACATAAGATAGTTGGTGTGTTGTTTAGATTCAAATCTTGAGAAGTGGAGTGAAATAATTTATGTACAAGCTAAACTAGAGCAAGGAAAAAGTATATTTAGATACTTTTATTTGAATTTTTAAATTAAATATAAAAAGTAAAATTATAAAAATATTTTTAAGTATCGGTAAATATGTTTTTGGAACAAATACAGTCCTCATAGGCATGCAAGCAAAGGCAGAAACCATAAATAAAAGATTACTAGGTTGGATATTTTAAAGAAGATATTTATAGTAGAATTATTTTTAATAACCAAAAAGGTAGAAATTACATAAAGGGCTATGATTATCAGTAAGTGGTAGAGCTAGTTTACATACACAAGAAACAACCTAAACAGAATTTAAAAGAAAAACTGGGGAGAAAAGCAACATATGATTAACTATACAGAAGTCTTATAAATTAGTGAGTAGTAAAGGACTAATTCCACAATACAAAAACGAGCAAAGATTATGAACAGGCAATTAACAAAAGAGGAAATACAAAAGTCAAGAAACTTAGACAACAGAAACAACATTTTTTTAAATGCAGACAAAACAGCATCATATGTAAACAAAGAAATGTCAATTTTAAAGGGACACCTTTTTAGCCAATTAAATTATCAGGATTTATTTTTCATGATAAAGTTCTGTGTTGGGACAGGTGTACACTAATCTAGGAATTATAAATTGGTAAACACTTTTTACAGGACACGATATCTATTCAATGCTTTTTAAAAGTTAAACTTTCAAGACTGTACTTCCAAAAAAGAAAATAAACACAAATGCCAAAAGAAATCTATGTAACAAGGATATTTATAGTAGAATTACTTTTAATAACCAAAAACTAATAATGACATAAAGGGTTATGATTATCAATAAGTGCCAGAGTTAATGTAAATTTTAATTATCTCCTAAAAACATTTAAAATATTTTTCTACATGTCCTACAGTGAATATATAGTATTTTCAGTATTTAAATGATGATATAGCCTTCTTAAGAAAGACATTGGAGTGCTTTCACAGTGCCACATCAACGAGGGGCAGGCATGGGAGTGGTCGGCCCAATAATTTATTTTATCGCTGACATTACTAAGAATTGTCAGCACAGGGTCACAATGAAAAGCAAGCCAGCTTTTAGTGGGGCTTTTTTATGCTTTTTAGGTCATTGCCTGCACACTCCCACAGCATTCCCCATTCTTGAGACTTGACTATAGCTGCTCATGCTCCTGGAAAGAAGGAGGAACAGAAAACATCTCAGCTGAAGCATGGAGTATATACAAAAACCACTTGAAACTGATACTTGATACAATTTCTACAATAAAATACAGAATCACTTCATAACTACAGACACGGAAGCATTTTTTCCAGCTTACCCACGTGATCCTGCTTTAAGTGTAGCATGGCATCATTTTCCCTTTGTAGGCGTTTATTTGACACACATGTGTGGGATACCCACAGGAGCCTTGTTTCTCATTATTATATAGGAACTTCACAAGCAGGAGTGTTGTTGGCTGACTGAGAAGTGTAACTCTGTGTTTCTCTCCCGGAGGAGCCGTGAATGAGATACCATATAATATGAATGGAGATCCCCTTAGGCACCCTATAAATTTATTATAAAGCACTGGATTTTGAAATAACAAAAATAACGTACAAAATTTGAGGAAAGTATAAAAATTAGAAATTTATGTCTCTTCAGGGTCACCCTAGACCACAGATTCTACTGAGTAACTGGCCTGATTTTGTGAACACAAGAGCAGGCATTATTTTATGTAGAGCAGGCAGAATCACTGCAATGTGTGAGTGGCTCTGAAGTTTCCAGTGTTTGGGGAAGAAAAAAAAAAAAGGAGACTTGAAGGAGATAGCAAATGTAGATGACTCTGCAGGTTAAAGGAAGAAGAATAGATGGTTCAATGAGGTTCTGTTCACTTTTAACATCCACTTTGTAAAGGATCCTTAAAAAGGTTATATTTAGGGTTTTGGCTGTACCTGGAAGAAGGGAGGCTTCACTTGAGCAGCAGTGTGGTAGACAAAGCATCTAACCTAGGCTTGTGGCTTTTGCAAAAACAGTTTGTTGGGGTATATGTAGCTCTTCGCTCTAGATGTTTATTCCAATGGGCTTGGCATTTGGTTATCTTTTAAGGAAGTCATAAGCAGAGGTAACATTTGTAATGTGAAATTACTCGAAATTCTATAAAAAGCAATCCATAGCAATTGGCGTTGCTTTTAGTTCATGAAAGCTTAACAATCTCTCGCCCTGTTTATTATGGCAGCCAGTGAAAAGTGAGAGCAGAACATAAACCTCGTTCAGAAACCAGGCCCACATTTTTGCTCCCCTTACAAATCCTTTAGAATCCCAGAAAACAGTTGCCCTCTATCTGTTGCCCACCCTAAATGCAGGTGATATTTACCTATTACATCAGTTTAATGAGCAGGCTATTTCACACTCATTATTTGAAAAATGATCAGAAGAATCAGGACTGGGTCCTCCGAGAATATAAATGCCTCTAAGGCTATATCCATTTTAGGAAAACCAGGTCTTTTACCTTTGCTCTGGCTTCACCTCAGCATTTTCTTCTACAGCAGAAATAATGCATTTAGTCATTTCAGAACACTGGTTTAATGCATTAATAATTGCAGGTGCTTTTCCTAGAATTTTGGCTCCGCAAGTGTTTCACGGTGAGTGGGTCAAAGGCAGCAAGCAAGGGTCATATAAAGTGAGTATTTTATGAAGCCAGGATACATTGCAGTGTAAGCAGAAGCACCCAACATAATTAAAATAAATGAGGAATACGAGCCATGTAGACTGTCAAAGGCGTATGTGGTGATGGGGTGGTATGGTGGGCTGGGAGAAAAGGAGCAGAGAGTGGAAAGGCATTAAAACTATAGGAAATCAGAGAAAATGCTGGCCTTCTGTTCTTTAGCTTCTGGAATTACGGAGTTGTTATATAATCCAAGCCAGCAGCTAGAGGGGATTTGGCTAATAGTTAACTTAATTTTTCTCGAATGTCTTTTTTTTTTTCTGTAAATCAGCCTGAGTGGAAAGAAAGTGGGACTCTTGTCCATGAATCATATGGTAGGAGGGACCAGCTGGGAGGACCGATTCCCCCTGGATCCTATACATATTTTACTCGGCTCCGTGGCTGTACTTGGAGTGCAGGTTAAATGAATTGTTCCCATTAGCGAGCTGATAGGACAGCTCCTTTAGATGAAGGAGACTCTGAACTTTGAATGTCACCGTGAGGAAAAGAAAGTGCTCATAGGAAAGTTGACAGTGCCACTTGTGGCAGGATTTTACTGTCATTGTGAAAACTATATAAAATGATGACTTACAGTAAGGCTCAGAGTTTCAGCATAACATATAATAATAATAAGACTTCTGTCAGCTTGTAAGTGATGTAGGAGTTCTTTGCAGCCTGGTGGTTTATCTGTGGCTTGGTGGTCGCGGGAGCAGTGCTTTGTGCCAGACTTTCTGGCTGAGGCCGATTCATCCTGTGACTGATGCTCCTGACTGAGTCCTGTTCACTCTGATTAGTCACTTTTGCCTTCATTTGCTGGAACTAAAATCCTGAAAGTTTACTTGCTTCCTCCGTGTACTTTCTCGAGCCATATTTAAAGCACCCTTCAGTTAGCCACAGGAAGTATAGCTGTGGGGGCGTGGGGGTGCGGGGCAGGAATCATGAAAAATGAGAATGTTGCGCTGGCTGAAAAGCGCCTGGCGTCTGAGATCAAAGCCGTGTGACCCTCATCGGTATTAGCATCAGGATGATGACTTGTTTTCTTTGTTCTGTTACCTTGGAAACTGAGGCACGGGTCTTATGTATGTAAATAAAGAGTAACAGGATCCATTCTCTTCATCATATGGCAGTTGTAAGAATTATTTGGAATATTTAGATCCTGTAACAGGATCTGGTGAAATGCAAGTGAAAAAGAAATCAAGATGTTTGTAGGAGGAAATGTATAAGCAAGAAGAGGTCCTGTCATGTACATACTTGGATGGATATTGGCACTCTCAAAAAACAGTCAACAGGGTCTCAAGTGACCAAAGAGGAAAAGAGAACATGCTAAGGGTTGGGCTAAGTTAGTATAGCCTGCATTCTTTTCAGTGTCCCTAAATTACTTTTTGCTCCTGAAAGCTTGTGGATATGAAGACCAGCGTTGGGGCTTCCCTAGGGAGAAGAGATGGCTTCTAGGAACGTGGGTGGGGCTGATGCAACATGTATGGGCAGAGTGGAATTTGGGTCACTAGCACAGGCTTTGGCTGGTACTAGAATACGTAGGCCTTTCCTCCTAAGCACCCTGAGCGCAGGGATCATTACTATCTTGTCTGCTGTTGTTTCCCCGTCACCTAACATAGTGCCTGACTAACACGGGGCAGGGCAAGAACAAACGATTATGCAGTCAACCAGGGCTAGATGGCAAGCCTGAGATTTCATAGACAAATAAATCCCACTTTGCCCTGAAAGAGTAAATGGTTCATACATTGTCCATTAATGAGGTATTCAAATAATTTCAAGCTCCTTTTGGCCCTGTAGACCTGAATTTAAAGAGATTCTGGGACCAGTTAGTGACAGCTCTGAAATTAGAGGTAACTAAAGCGACCTCACTGCAAATGGGTTGATTTCCCCATTTATAAAGGCTTGAGAGTGCTATTTTCACATTAGGTGGGGGAAAGCAAAGAGAAGGGAACACTTAGCTGTGTGTGGCAGGGTTGATCCACGTGCATTTGGATAATACAATATCATAAGGGTCCAGTCTCTCACCCTGGCAGTGAAGAGTGTCCTCGAGGTTTGGGC
Source organism: Papio anubis (assembly GCF_008728515.1). Classification (NCBI taxonomy): domain Eukaryota; kingdom Metazoa; phylum Chordata; class Mammalia; order Primates; family Cercopithecidae; genus Papio; species Papio anubis. The sequence goes on from NC_044982.1 coordinate 128,331,014, forward strand.
GAGATCTCTCCAGTCCTGGATATACCTCTTGCTCGCAAATACAAGGTGGCTAGAACTGAGGGGCAGTTATGTGCACAACAATACACCATCGAAACTCTCATTTGTCAAATCCAAACTGCACAAAATGAGAAGAGACTACCAGGATGTAAAGTTAGGAGAGCCTGTTGGTGAAAGAGTTAATGCTGCAAGGCATGGAGACCACAGGGAGCTCTTTGAGCCAGAATTCAGATGCTCATCTTCCATCTTTTTGCCGGCTACCCTTGGCTTTTGATGTGGGCATGGGAGGAGCACTTCAATCACTGGGCCAATATTGATGAGGAGGAGGAAACAAGTTTAATGGCCACTGGAACCAAAAACCTTTGACTGAGCTCTGGCCCAGCTCTGCCTTACAGGGACCATTTGACCTTAAACATGCCCCTCCACCTTTCTGACACCCAATTTCCTCACTGAAAAATGGATCCAACAATATCTTCACTACTTACATCACAGAAGGAGATGAGGAAATCAGAAAGTAGATTGAAAACGTGCTGCCAACTGTTTTGGTTCCTGTAGCCTTGTAGTATAATTTGAAGTCAGGTAGCGTGATGCCTCCTGCTTTGTTATTTTTGCTTAGGATTGTCTTGGTTATGGGGGCTCTTTTTAGGTTCCATATGAATTTTAAAGTAGTTATTTCTAATTCTGTGAAAAAAAATAAATGGTAGTTTAATGGGAATAGCATTGAATCTATAAATTACTTTGGGTAGTGTGACCATTCTCATGATATTGATTCTTCCTATCCATGAGGATGGAATGTTTTTCCATTTGTTTGTGTCCTCTCTTACTTCCTTGAGCAGTGGTTTGTAGTTCTCCTTGAAGAGGTCCTTCACTTCCCCTCTTAGCTGTATTCCTAGGTATTTTATTCTCTTTGTAGCACTTCTGCATGGGAGTTCATTCATGATTTGGCTCTCTGCTTGTCTACTGTTGGTGAATAGTAATGCTTGTGATTTTTGCATATTGATTTTGTATCCTGAGACTTTTCGGAGGTTGCTTATCAGCTTAAGAAGCTTTTGGGCTAGCACAATAGGGTTTTCTAGATACAGGATCATGTCATCTGCAAACAGTATGACTTCCTGTCTTCCTATTTGAAAGAGTGTTTCTTTCTTTCTCTTGCCTGACTGCCCTGGCCAGAATTTCCAATACTGTGTTGAATAGGAGTGGTGAAAGAGGGCATCCTTGTCTTGTGCCAGTTTTCAAGGGGAATGCTTCCAGCTCTTGTCCATTCAGTATGATATTGGCTGTGGGTTTGTCATAAATGGCTCTTATTATTTTGAGGTATGTTCCATCAATACCTAGTTAATTGAGAGTTTTTAACATGAAGGGATGTTGACATTTATTGAAGGCCTTTTCTGCATCTCCTGAGATAATCATGTGGTTTTTATCTTTAGTTCTGTTTATGTGATGAATTACATTTATTGATTTGCATATGTTGAACCAGCCTTGCATCCCAGGGATGAAGCCGGTTTGATCATGGTGGATATGTTTTTTGATGTGCTGCTGGATTCAGTTTGCTGGTGTTTTATTGAAGATTTTTGCATCAATGTTCATCAGGGATATTGGCCTGAAGTTTTCTTTTTTTCTTGTATTTTTGCCAGGTTTTGGTATCAGGATGATGCTGGCCTCATAAAATGTGTTAGGGAGGAGTCCCTCTTTTTCAATTATTTAGAATAGTTTCAGAAGAAACAGTACCAGCTCCTCTTTGTAGCTCTGTGGATTTACAGCTGAATTCTACCAGAGTTACAAATTCTGGTAGAATTCAGCTGTAAATCCATCTGGTCCTGACCTTTCTTTTGGTTGGGATCACTCAGACAGTTTAAGAGAGATTGAACGTCTTTTTAACGTTTTCCAGTCAGCCCTTACTGGCTTGAATTGTTTATTATGAAAATTTCAAACATGAATGCAAAGAGGGGCAACAGTGGAATGAACTGCCCTGTACCCAACACCCAGATTCAGCCTAACCAACATTGTCACACTTGCTTCATCTATCCCTTTTTCCCTTTGCTAAAGCATTTTAAAGCAAACCCTAGACATCATATCATTTCATCTCTACATATTTTAGCATGCATCCTGCTCAAAAGTAAATGCCCGGTGCTCTTACATTCTCCCTTGTTTCCTTTACAAGGCTGCTTAGAAATATTTTGTGATTGTTACTGTGTTCTGTTTTCTGGACCTGCTATGTTGCATGAACTCATTTTTCCTTTCTGTACTACCCCATAGACCTGCCATGTGGTCCAAAAGAGTATTAGACAAGAAAGATGCTGCATTGTTTTATTTAGGAAGAAAGACCCAAATAAGTAATAATAATAAAAAACTATTTACAACTGAGATTATGCAAATATAAAACAGAGCTGTCTTTAAAAATAAAATATATATATTTTTAAATCTGCCAAAAAGAGTTTTGCCAAACTACTATTCCAACTCATCCCAGCTTAATTCAATGGCCATGGCATGCTGACTTTTATTATAAAATCACTTTGAATAGGAGAGAAATTGTTAAACTCAAGTTAAACTCTTAAGTTGTTGTATCTAAGAACTATGCATATTGAAATCACTGTTTCCAAAATAGCTTTCTCAATCTCAGAAATGGGAGAGTCATCCTGAATTGCCATGTAGGAGAAGCCAGCCACGCAAGCCCGGCTTCTCGCTGTATGTAGCATATAGTTAACGGGAAAGCTTTCTGTAGATTCTTTATTATCCCAGAGCCAGTATGAGATTAGTTTTACAAGTTGGGTTATAACCTTTACAGCTTCTGGGTTGGGGATCTGCTAACAAGATCATAAAGATCTTTCTAACAGATGAGGCATGCATGCCCTGTGTTCAGCTCTGGTAATGACCAAATCAATTTTATCACAAGTATTTAAAAGTGCCATTTTAACTTTTCTATTGATTGCCTGACCTTTGCTTTGGGTCCTGGGGTTAGCGTGTGTTCTCTCCCCTCTCACTCATTGTCCGTAGCCTTCCGGTTTCTCTTCAGCTGTGCAAACCTCTCTTTAGGTGTCCCCCGACTTTCTCAGTTAGCACTTGTCCCACCCTCTATACTCCTCTTGTCTTCTCTACATACTTCCAGGAGCTTTGGAGTCACTATCGGTAAACTAGATGTGTGGCTTTCGGGAGTCAACTTCATTCACTTAACAATTTTTTCTGATCTTCATTCAACAATGTTTTGTGAGTATCTATGTGCCAGGTACCATTCTGGGCATCACAAATACAGTGATAAACCAAGGATGGGAAGTACCTGCTTCAAGAATTGAAATTGTTGGGAAGACATACAACTATATAATAGAATGTCAGGAGGAGGGAACTATTGTGAAGATACAAAGTAAAGCAAAATGGAGAATGGCGAGAGCAATTGTGGATGAGCTGGCCGGGAAGCATTCTAGCAGGAGATGAGAGCTGAGCAAAGATCTGAATGGATGTGAAGGAGACCTGCGGAGAAGTGGAGGGAAAGTGAGACGGGCAGAGAGAACTACAAACAGAAAGGATGTGAGTCTGGAGCAAGCTTAGAGCTTTCGAGAAAATTTAGGATGGTTAGTGTGGAAGAATGAGATGGGTGAGACAGAGAGAGAGGGAGACACTAGGTTGGAGAACCAGGGAGGCTGGATCATGTAGGACCGTCTCAACTGTGGAAGGGATTTGAGCAGGAGACTGATGTGATCAGATTTATAGTTCAAAAAGTCATCTGGCTTACATGGAGCTTCTAAGTGAGACTAGTGAAATTGTTCCTGGGTCCAGCTGAGGTGTCCTGTGTGGTAACAGGAAGACTTCAACACGTCCAGGCCTCAGAGCCCATAGAGCCACTGCTGTGTAGGGTGCTACTTTTTGCTCTGCTCCTAATTGGCTGGCTGACTTGGAACCAGTTGCCTAATCCCTCTGAGTCCCAGTTTGCTGTCCTTTTTCAGAGAGAGGCACAATTTCTTTAGTCTATTCCAGATCTAACATTTGGGGATTTTAATCTATAAACTAGCTATTTCCTAACCCTGTGTATTTGTTAGGGTAAAGGTTGAAAACTATTGTAGCAAAGAGACTCAATAACACAGTGACTTTCATGAGGTAGAAGCTGGCTTCTCTCTCCTGTGGTATTGGAGCCAGTGGAGGCTGCCAAGGAAGCTCTGCTCACAGGTCCTGTCTGGGTGCTCTCTCCTGTCTCCAAAGGTGGCCTTGCCCACATGGCTGGAGCTGGGTTATGGCCTTATCCAAGTTCTAGTCCATGGGAATAGAGGGAGAAAGGATATCCAGAGTGAGCAGCTTCCTTTTAAGTGGCATGGAAGTGACATGACACCTTCTGGTCACATGTCCTGGTAAGAATCTTGTCTTGTGGCCATACCCAACTGCAAGAGATTCTGGGAATTACAGCCTCTAGCTGGATGGCTACGTGTCCATCTAAAGCTTGACTGCCCTGGAGGAATGGGAGAATGGATTTGGTGGGGTAGCAAGAAAACAGCTGCAGTCTGTTTTTACAAGATCCCAGAGTATTACCGCCAGGCACCTTACACTTATAACATTTCCTGGACCTTTGTATTAATTTCATGGGACCGTGGTAACAAAGTGCCACAACCTGGGTGGCTTAAAACAACACAAATGTGTTCTCTCACAATCCTGGATGCTAGAAGTCCCAAAATCAAGGTGGCAGCAGAGCCTTGCTCCCTCTGAAGGCTCTAGGGAAGAAGTTCCTGAAGCCTCTCTCTCCTAGCTTCTGGTAGTTGCTGGAAATCCTTGGCATTCCTGACCTTATAGCTACGTCACTCCAATCCCTCCTCCATCTGCGTGTGGCCTTTTTCTGTATGTGTTGTCTGTGTCCCTGAATGCAGATCTCCCTCTCCTTCCTCTTATAGAGGTAGTAGTCATTAAATTTAGACTAAATCTAAATACTTAGTTCAAGTATTCAGATGACTGGCCCCTGGACCAGTATTACTTCATCTTAATTATATCTATAAAGATATGATTTCCAAATAAGGTCACATTCGCAGGTATCAGGAGTTAGGACTTGAATGTGTCTTTTTGGGGGATGCAATTCAACCCGTTACAACCTTTTTAAAATTAAAATGTAAAAAAAGAAAAAATGGAAAAAGAATACTTTAAAAGAGAAGAACTGTGCTAGTTGAAATCAATCAAAATATAATAAGGTATATCAATCTCAAAAAAGAACCCATAGTTTATTCTGAAGTTCAAGGCCACCTTCGTGTCGCAAACCAAGGACATATGGGCCTTTTTTCCTTCCCTTCTCTATGGAACATTCCAGTGCATTCCTGTAAGATGCATTGCCATCAGATAACATTGCTTAGATAACAGAACTCACTGACCAGAACAAAGCTGACCGCTCTCAGCTTTGCACTGCCTATACGTTTTGATAAGCACAGCAGCCTTATGAAAAAGGTATCCTTACTTCCATCCTACAGATACTGAAACTGAGGCTCTAGCTAAGTAGCTTGCCTCAAGTGAAATGACTAGTTGGTAGATGAAGCTGGGCTTGCAACCTGGTTCTTTCTGACTCCAGGGATCCTCCTCTTTACGTTACAGGGCACTGAGTCCTGGAGATTTCTCAAGGGGTCCTGATGAAAGGGCTGGCTCCTGCCTTGAGGGGTTTGTGATCAGTCTCTGAGGTAGCACCTGTACTGCAGAGGTCTCCACTGGCCTTTGGTTGCTCATATGTGTTGATACTGTAGTCATATGCCCTACAGTCATTGGCGTAAGCAGACACCTATCTGGTAGCTAAAGGATGGTGGTTTTCCTAGGAGTCGAAAGTTGTTCCATGTCAGCCCCTAGGTCTCTCACTGCATTCTAGAGCACTACATAAAATACACGCACTAAGCAAGGCTTATTTTTCAGACCTTTATCAGCATCCTGGTTACGATTACCATTTTGGCAAGTATTATCAGATTATCCATCACCATAGGGCCCTCCTGTAAGTAGCCAGCTATGCTATCACACTTTGACTTCAGACTACACAAAGGGTTCTCTAGAAAGGATAATGCAATTAGTACTTGCTATAGGCAACTGGGTCTCCTAACAGTCACGGAGAGATGTTTGCAATATTAAAAACCAATATTTGGTCAACGTTGCCATTCTTTATTTCATTTTATCTTCACAGTAACCTTGTGGAATAGTTATTTAATATTAATTTTTCTTTCTTATTAAAACTGTATTTGTACAGATGTATTATAGAAATTTTAGAAAACATAGACAAAGGAAAATCAGTCATAATTCCTCCACCCAAAGATAACCACTCTCAATAATTTGGTGTATGTATTTTTTGTCTTTTTTCTATACATTTTTGTTTTCATTTTTGACAAAATGGTATACTATGCTTTGGGACTTTGAATTTTTTTTTTTCTCGTAATGCAGCTGGAACATCATTGTCTGTGATTTATTTTTCTTTATTTTAATGATGGTAGAGTATTCCATTCGGTAAACATGTCATGCTTTATTTGCCATCCTCTACTGCTAACATTTGGGTGTTCCCTTGAATGTTTTGCTGATATAAATAATGTTATGATGAATCTTGTGTATATTCATGATTAATTCCTACAGCTATATTTCTAGTGGTGGAATTTTAGAATGAAAGAAGAAATCTTTTTCCTCTCCTTTTAGTGCTGAGGAAACTGAGGCTTGGAGAGATTATCTTGCCCCAAATTATATAGCTGGTAAGTGGCAGAGCTAGGAATAGAATCCAGATTTCCTGACTCTCAAATCCCATATGAGAACATAGCTTATACATCTAATCTAACAATACCAAATTTTTCTTCATAAAATCTGTGAATGCAAGGTAAGTATGTTGTTGTTGTTTTGGAGACGGAGTCTCATTCTGTCTCACAGGCTGGAGTGCAGTGGCACAATCTCTGCTCACTGCAACCTCTACTTCCTGGGTTCAAGTGATTCTTGTGCCTCAGTCTCCTGAGCAGCTGGGACTTCAGGCATGCGCCACCATGCCCGGCTAATTTTTTTGGTATTTTTTGGCAGAGATGGGGTTTCACCATGTTGGCCAGGCTGTTCTCAAACTCCTGACCTCAAATGATCTGCCTGCCTTGGCCTCCCAAGAGAAGTATCTTGATGGCTACTTTCTTTTCTTGAGTTTTTATCCAGCAATCACCAATCCAGACAAACTCTCTAAAATTCTGTGATCAGAAGGGAGTAGAGAGGCTACAAATGGTAATGATCTATGATTTCCTAATTTATAATTTAATCAGTTTTTCATGCATCTTCTTCAAAATGTTAATAATATTGTTACTCTAAGAAATTCTTTATGGACCCATGGTATTCTATATATTAGGGAATAACTGGTCACCACCTCTCTACTTTTTTTTTTTTTTCCTTTGAGATGGAGTCTCACTCTGTCGCCCAGGCTGGAGTGCAGTGGCCTGATCTCAGCTCACTGCAAGCTCTGCCTCCCGGGTTCCCGCCATTCTCCTGCCTCAGCCTCCCGAGTAGCTGGGACTACAGGCGCCCGCCACCTTGCCTGGCTAGTTTTTTGTATTTTTTAATAGAGACGGGGTTTCACCGTGTTAGCCAGGATGGTCTCGATCTCCTGACCTTGTGATCCGCCCGTCTCGGCCTCCCAAAGTGCTGGGATTACAGGCTTGAGCCACCGCGCCCGGCCCGGACTTTTCATAGTGCATTGAATAGTAATCTCTGAGAAGACGGATGTTTCCCAAATAAGTTTTGTCTGAAGATTTCTTTCTCAGATAGACTGATGGTCTCTTTATGTTCCCTTTGCTGGGGAACCCGGAATGAGGCTTTGTCCTTGGAACTGTTTTGTTAAAGATAAAGGCAGGACTTGAAAGAGGGCATACTTCTGGTCTGCCTGTCCAAAATTAAAAGATATTTCTGGGCACTAATGTCAGAAAATATGACCTGGAGATGGAGAGCAATCACAGATTTTTTTTTTTCGAATTCAAAAAACAGGAAAAATTCCTCTTATCCATTCCCATAACCATTTTTCAAACTAAAATGGAATTTTTTTCATGGCGTCAAAAGCACCTTGGTTGGTAAAAGAGCTGAAATATTATTGCCGAAACAGCTCAACCTAGGCTCAAATCGAACATAAAAGAAACCTCCCATTACAGTATTATTAATGTTCATAATTAGTATATCTAAATGATTTTTAAAGGCTTTTTGTGCAATTACAAAATCTTTGATTGTCGTAACATTGCTAATGCTTTGATGCCTTCCATGTGTTGTCCTTGGTCCCTGCAACCCTGGCACATAATTTATTTCTCTTTTGAGTGAACTCTAAGCATTAGTGTCCATTAAGAATTTTTGAAACAAAGTCCAAAGATTACTTGGAGCACTTTCAGTAATATGTACTGATTATCATTAATAGTTCTTTTGTCCTAGACAAGGACATTGTTTTGTAACATCATTTTGTTTGGCGAGGCCCTACTCGGGCTGTGTTCCGGATCCGCCTCGTGCATAGATTTTCTTTTTTGACTATGTGTAGAATGGAGCAGTCTCCTGGGACAACTCAGGACTGAGGAGGAGGGGGACATAGGGCCAGCACAAAGTGATATTTTTTCTTTAGAAAACAATTATTAGCTATTCAAAAACAGAAGTCTAAATTCTGGGCCTCGTTTCTTAGCTAGTGTTCATACACTGCATATAAATGTGCCGTTTTAACTGCTAGCTCCTCACAATGAGGAAGTCAAAAAGAAGGAGACGGCCGGGCGCAGTGGCTCACACCTGTAATCCCAGCGCTTTGGGAGGCCGAGGCGGGTGGATCACGAGGTCAAGAGATCGAGACCATGCTGGCTAACACGGTGAAACCCCATCTGTACTAAAAAATGCAAAAAAATTAGCCGGGCATGGTGGCGAGTGCCTGTAGTCCCAGCTACTTGGGAGGCTGAGGCAGGAGAATGGCGTGAACCCAGGAGGTAGAACTTGCAGTGAGCCGAGATCGCGCCACTGTGCTCCTGCCTGGGTGACAGAGCAAGACTCCATCTCAAAAAAAAAAGAAGGAGAGCGCAGTGGATCCAGGAGAGCGCAGTGGATCCAGGAGAGGATAACCTTTGCAACGTGCTTGTTGAGAATGTAGCAGGGAGTGGGTTAAGTGTTTGGGTTTTATTTGGAAAATTCTTTCCTGAGCTCTCCAATGCTGCCTTCCGGGATTATCCCGGTTAATAACAGTGCCTTAATGGGTATTGCCTGTGTCAAATCAAGGGTTGTCTCTCTGTTTATCTAACATAAAGTGTATTCGCAAGGTGTATGCAATAAGAAACATACTTTAGTGGGAAAGAAGTACTATATCCTGTGCCCCACGTGAATTATCTTACATTTTACTGTAAACCTAGTCTTAAGAATTTTATTCTCATTTTATGGAATAAGAAAAGAAAGGCTCAGAGAAGTTAAGCTATTTGCCCAAGCTCTCATAGCTTAAAATAATAGGTGTCTTCTTTAACTCAGACATCTTGCAGGGAGGGAGAATAAATCTTGTGAAAGCCTTCAGATTTGGAGTCCTCCTTTTCTAGGAATGAAAGGAGGAGTCAATGTGCAAGACTGGTGTAGAGACATGAGTTGGGCCAATTCAAGACTTTGTTCATTATCACTCAACACATCTCTTCCTCCCTGCCACAGTCACTTGCAATGTAAAAATATTGACGTATTTTTAAAATAAAAGGAAATCTACATGGCGTGGTTTTGAGTGGTTTGTTTGTTGGTTTGAGACAGAGTCTCGCACTGTCGCCCAGGCTGGAGTGCAGTGGCACGATCTCAGCTCACTGCAACCTCCACCTCCCAGGTTCAAGCGATTCTCCTGCCTCAGCCTCCCAAGTAGCTAGGATTACAGGCACCCATCACCACACCTGGCTAATTTTTTGTATTTTTAGTAGCGACTATGGATTTCACTATGTTGGCCAGGCTGGTCTCAAACGCCTGACCTCATGATCCACCCACCTCGGCCTCCCAAAGTGCTGGGATTACAGATATGAGCCGGCACAACCAGCCTGTTTTTTAATACTAACAGAATTTTTTCATGTTTATAATCTCTCTATCTCAAAAGTTGTTTTCTCGTTGCAAGAGAGGACAAAAGAAGGCACACAGGCTGAATACTGGTGAAGTGGCAGAGTGGCATCTTTGTTAAGTCTAGAGCCTTGTCCAGGATGCAAGGCCTCTGGAAATGCTAGTTTGGTAATTGCCAAATTTGGGAAGAGGAAAAATGCCAACTCTTACTTAAAAAAAAAAAGAAAAAAAGTAAAATTAACTGGATACCCAGAGAATTGCCTATAAACCAAGAGACAATTAGAGGTCCGTCAAGAAAGTTAATGGGTCCAAGATTTGGCACTGATGGGAAATATCAGCTTACATTCCTGAAGTGCTCTGTTCTGGGATGACTATAATGAAACTTCCCTACTGATAACCATGGCAGTGCTAAATCTGTGATATTTTCATGACATTTCCTTTGCTTTACTTTGAAGTATGGCCAGTTAAAGAGAGTCAAGCATTCTTGCTATATTAGAAGCCCGACTTCGCTTTGGACCAAATATTTATGGAGCCTTTTAGCCCTCTTAGTTTTAGGGGTTTAATTGGCAATTTAAAACTTCTGTCATATTGTTAAGTTAGAAATTGTGCTCAAGCATTACCTGCAAGTCTGGAAATACACCTGCCATGTGTGTGTGTGTGTGTGTGTATCTGGGTAAAATAGAAGGAGTCTTACAGCTTTATCAAAAGGTGCCATTTTTCTCTAGCCCAGATAATTTTTAAAGATCACCCAAGAAAAGTGCATCTTTTACTTATATAACCTTTTGTGGGCACTGCCTTTTTTCTTCTTTGGTTGTTAAAGGCAAGAAGAAAAAAAGTTTCAGGGGGTTACCTTTTATTATGAGCTACATTGGATTTCTTACAGTGAGAAATAGATCTAACAGCCTGTTGCTTGGAAAGATGTGGTTTGGTTTGATAGCTTAGAAGCAGGGCAAGGAGCCATTGGTTGATGAACTGGAAGGCAAATTAAGAAATCACGTTGGCTGGGCACAGTGGCTCACGCCTTTAATCCAGCACTTTGAGAGGCTGATGCGGGAGGATTGCTTGAGGCCAGGCGTTCAAGATCAGCCTGGACAACATGGCAAGACCTCCATCTCTAAAAAATAGTAAACATTCTCTGGGCATGGTGCCACATGCCTGTAGTTCCAGTTACTAGGGAGGCTGAGGTGAGAGGATGGCTTGAGCCTGGGAGGTCAAGGTTGCAGTGAGCTATGATGATACCACTGCACTCCAGTTTAGGCAACACACTGAGAACCTGCCCTGAAGAAAAAAAAAGTCACTGACTACCTCATTCTGCATATAAGAAAACTAAGAGCCAAGAAGTTAAATGATTTGCCCAAGTCATCCACTGCGTTCACTTCGGGCTCAGGGTGTATGTGTATTTTAGGTTTAGAAACTTGGTTGCACCCCGTCATTCACCACAACTCTATCAAGTCCCTATCTCCATAGAGAGCATTACCCTGCTCGTGGTCTGTTTGTGAATCTCTGGGGAAGGATCTTGGTGTTCTTCCCAGTCATTTGGAAGTGAATCAAAACCTGCACAACAGCTGGACTTGGTTCGATGCCCTTCAGTAGTGGGGACCAAAGTCCTTGCCTGTGCTGATCAGCGGCCCATTTGGATAATGCAGCCACTTGCTAGTGAGTAGGTAGCTTCCTTTTGTCTATTTTTTTCAATTTAAGACGGGGTGTCACTATGTTTCCCAGGCTGGACTTGAACTCCTGGGCTATGCTCCTGCCTCAGTCACTCGAGTAGCTGGGATTATGGGTACCCACCACCATATCAGGCTCTTTCCCTTGACTTTAGAGAGTAAAGAGAATGGAGTTTGGGATCTAGAATAGAGTACACTTACTTTAAGGAACTTGGTTCTCTGTCTCATGCTCTCTTCCGTCAAATATGAGGATATTTTCTAGTCAGAATACTTGATCTGAGAACCAGAGTGCTCGGCCATGAGTCAGTGTGAAACTGAGGGACATCATGAGTAGCAACGGCATAGCTTTCAGTAGCACACTGTAATTCAGTTTGGTTAAACTAATACTATGTGAGTTACCTACCCCTTACCAAAGTCATTTGTATCACACTGCCCAGTTTGTAAAGCTCTTCATACATCCTTATTTCCTTTAATTTTCACAGCAGTCTTTTAAGGGTCATCATGATTATATACAATTTTAAAAACCAAGAAGTTCAGGACTAGTAAAGTTAAGTAACTTGCTCAAGTTCTATCAGCCTAGAAGCAGGAAACTGGGCTATAAATGCAAGCTCAGGTCAGTTTGACTCCACATCTAGTTACCTTAAGAGCTGCCTTTATTCTTTGATTCCTCAGTAGAATTAGAATTATTTGCCTCCTTGAGACTTATTGTAGTTTATCTGTAGTAAGCCTAATTCTCCCAAAAATCTTGATTCAGAGCTACTGCTGGTGGTAGCATTGGGTTTGCATACGATTTTTTTTCTGAAGGCCTTTCTCCTTCCACTTGAGGACAAACATTGGCAATGTATGACTGCTGTGAGCTCACTGAGGATGAACTCTTCCTGGTGAGAAAAATAGGAATCTTGTAACCTCTAGGAAAATGAGAAAAAGAAAAGGGGAGACCCATCCCTATTTAAGGGTGAGAAAATGGCTGCTGGTAGCAAACCCAGGCACACACGCCTGCTGCGAATGAAGGCCTAAGGCAGGCAAGTGTGGGTAATTCAGACAGCTGGATTCCTGGCAGAATATTATGTTCTAGAATATTCCAGAACATTCTAGATTCACTTCAGTATGCTCTTCTAGTAGTAGAGACTGTGGTTTCTATGTGTTTGCATCAGCATCTCAGTACATCTTTCACCCAAACTCAGGATGAGTCTTCCTGGTTTAAATACGGCTGAGGGCACTCCCATGGGTTTAAATTATTTACAGAGCTGACTGCTGAGTGGTATGTTCCAAGGAGTAAAATTTGAGTATTTACTCTTTTGAGGATACATCTACAGATTGTAGAGATTTGCCATGAGTGTACTTCCAGTTTAATATAACTTTCTACAGAGAAATGTTTTATTATGCCAATTAAACTTTCCTGAGCCTCAGTTTCCCCAACTGTGAAATGAAAAGGATGTTTTCTGCTTTTTTTGGTACTTCTATGGAATCATTTACTATGAAGTACTAGAGCTTCCATGAAGAAGTTAGGTTTCAGAGGAACAAAGAGAATTCCAATACATTTTCTGATTTTTTTTCATTAAATTTGCCTTTTGTGTGTTTGTATTGTTTTTGTTTGTTCACTTTCTCTAGGGAAATAGACTTCTGTCTTCAGAATGCCTAAGTTAAAAAAAATTAAATATCATGCACAGTCATATCTCCATAATTAAGGAGTTGTAATGCAATTTTTAAAAATATTGCTCTTGTGTCAGGAGTGTGTCTTCTAAGCTTTTCTCCATAAAAAATGTGTTTATTAATTGATTGGTATATCTTCATTGGCTATAATAAATATAATTTACATTCTTCTTGTGTAGGTTAAGGCTGCCAGATAAAATACAGAATGCACAGTTAAATCTGAATGTAAGATAAACAACAAATTAGCATCAGAATTCAAATTGTACTGGGTAGCCTGTATTTTATCTACTAAATCTGGCAGCAGCTCCAATATAAGTGTAGCTCCCAATTATTTATATTGATTATTAATTGACAGTTAAACAAAACTGAGGGACTGAGAGATTGTGTTGTTGCCAGAGTCATGCTTCCTCCTGGAGACAGATAATGAAAAGTTTTAGCTCCATGCCAGCTGCTGCGACCTCCGAGATCAAGCAGCTTTCTCGGGAAGATTTTCAAAATCTATTATCAATGTAATCGTCATGAAAATATTTGATGAGAACACTGCATCACGCTGTATAATAAATTTAAGTAGAAAAGTCAAAGCAGTGGTATTTTCATCAGGCCTTTGGATGTAAAGAGAAAATAGTTCCACACTCAGCGAATATAGATAGGTCTGTTTTGGGCTGTGTTAAATCCAATTGTGTGGAGGTTTTGAATAATCAGGAGAGACAGCCTAAGCACTTTCTCTTCAAAGTGATTTTACAGAAAGCACTATTTCCTAAGGAAAATACACATATAGCTCTCATAATGCTGAAAGTGCACTAATGTATCAGTTTATTGGTGCTGGTGTCATGAGCTGGAGTTGCAAACTGTATTCAGATTTTAAACTTTACTCCCTGCTCCTGCTGGGGGAAGTTCCCATCCCACGATAAAGGTTATTTCAAAAACTTCTAGAACGCTTTTGTAGTTTTCATGTGAGACAGTCTTCAAGGATTTCTTTAGAAGGTTCTAACTTCACTTCATGAAGCCAACTCAAACATGATTTTAAAAAAACAAAAACAAACAAACAAAACAATAGTTTTCCTCAATAAAAGTTGCGGGGTTGGGGAGAAGGATCTGAGTCGGGCTGTGTAATTTCAGCTTCCCTAAATAAGTCCTTTGGAAAGTGTTGAGGGGAGCAAGTGTGTGATTTTGGTCTTGGCTCACAACTTTGGAACCAACTTTTTAAAAAATGTCTGCCGTGGATTTTCATAACAGATTTCTTCCCCGTACGACATGTTCCCTAGCTAAGTAATAGGTCTGATGTGGCTGCCAAATTTTTCGACAATCTTTACTTTCCAAAGGAGGGTTAAATAGTTCCCTTAATAACTTGAAAGAAAAAAAAATTTCAAGGTTTACCACGACTCTTAGTCACAGGCTGAATGTCAACAGTTTTATGACTTTGAGCCTACTTAGTCTCAAGAACGTCTCCCAAGAAGTATGCAGCATAAAGGATTCAAAATGTAGTAATTCTGAAATGGAGATAGTGTTGTTTGCATCAAAGCATACATTCATGCTATCTTTATCGGGACTTCTGTGCCAAATGTTGCTTAGTTCTATTTGTCACCTGCTACCTATAAATCATCCTGAAATATCAAGGGTGCTGACTCATGAATCGCTCGTGGTTTCGTAGTTTGTGTTCATACATTTCATTCAGTTGTGTTTCAACTGTATGAAACATTTGGGAGCCATTTATAGAGAAGTAGCAGTGATTCCCTTTCTGACCTTAATGAGTACAGACACATAGGTACATTTGGTGGATGTATTTCCCCCTCACCATTAAAAGTTGTGCTCCGTGGGAGCAGAAAGGGTCGTTTTCATTAAAGAGTAAACACAGAACCAATGGCCATAGCAAATTAATTGCTCTGTTGCTCATCTTCCCCTCGTCTGAGCAGGCTGACATTGTTCTCTTGTGCCTTAAATCTTTCCCACTCTGCCTATAAACATGATCGTCTCCCCTACTTAAAATAAAAAATAAGAGTCTCCTCACGCCCTGTTTAACACTGTTTAGTTACTGTCCATGCTCCCCACTTTTACCACAGAACCTCTTAAACCAGGAGGTGAAGGCCGCTGCCTCATCATTCGTGGTTGCATGGCTTTGGGGTTGGTGTAGTGACACTCCCATGCAATGTTAAAACTGGTCTTGCCTCTACATCACCATCTGAACTAAATGCCTTCCTGAGCACTCTGGGAATGATGGACACTCAAAGCAGCACACAAGGGCACTTTGTAACCTGTGTTATTGTTTCTTCTCTTCCAGGTATCTCAGTAACGAAGAAGACACATACATGTAAGTAATGCATTTTTTTTTCTGTCCAAAGTTTTCAGAAGAGTTGGAATTCACATATGTCTGGCTGCTGTGACCCTTCAAGTATAAACTAATGTTTCAGCTGTGATCCATGGTCAACAGAGGTCACTTTTTTTCAATCTGTGGTGGTCGGAAGTGGCACATCTCCACCTGTTTGTACTGAGTGTGTGTTGAAGAGAGAGGCTAGAGACATATTCTGATGAATGCCAGTGTTTCAAGCCATGAAGCTTTAGAAAAATCATGAAATCTAGCCAGGAGGATCAATTACTTACTGATCACCCTTATTCTAGATCCTTCTTAGAAGAGCTGGTATGTTTCTAGGAAACATCACCTTGATTTCTTTTAAACTTTGGTCTGCTTTTCCTCACCACTAGTTCACAAATTAGGCCGTTTCGTACTCATGTCTGTGGAGCAGAGATGCTGACTGGGAATAGAGGCGCTGTTGCTCGACCACGGGCATGGCCTGCGAGGGCCTGATAAATGGCATCGGTAGTTTGATGTGGAAACGTGTGCTGGATTTATGCTCTGTATTCATCCCACTTCTCAGGTTCAACTGCTTTCATCAATTGCCTTCATTTGAACTACACCATAAGTTACAAACTCACGTCAATGTAAGGTGTTGTGATTTGCAATCTGAGCAATGATGTTTGACTGTGCCTTGAACCTCAGGATGAAACAAGACATCATTGATGCAGGCAGTCAACTTTCACTGTACTTGACCAGCATATTATTTAGGCTTGAATTAATG
The DNA here is from genome assembly GCF_008728515.1 of Papio anubis. NCBI lineage: Eukaryota > Metazoa > Chordata > Mammalia > Primates > Cercopithecidae > Papio > Papio anubis. The sequence goes on from NC_044982.1 coordinate 128,347,392, forward strand.
GTGTCATTAGAATTTGATGACTATTTTAGACCACGGATACGTGCTACCTATGAGATATGTTTGGGCATTCTTCTAAGGCAAGCAGTGGAGATATTTATGGCACAATACAGGGACAACAAGGATGTATCCCCCAATTTTTCCTAATTACACTTTAAATTTTTTTATTTCATGTGAAACATTTGGGGAAAAACATCTGTATTACATCAAAGTAGTTTATCTTGTGCCTCAGTTGATTCTTGAAATCTGCTCTTGGGTTTGTCTGTCTGTCTATCTGTATTTGTAGAAAACAAAAATGAAAAAAAAAAAAAAAAGAAAAAACCAAAAAACGTCAAATTGGATGAGAAGTTGCCTGACTCTGAGGGCCCTATCCTGCAGTCTCTCCACGTGGCTCTCTCATGGCCTTCAATGGAATGTTTGCTTGAGGAATAATGAAAAGGTCAGGCCCGTACTAGACACATGATCCGGATGGCACCTCCATCTCTCAATGCACAGTTCCAGTTGGCTGTCCCTCCATCAGGGTAGTCTGTGACCCTTAGCTTTTTGGGGGTTGTTTTGTCGTTGTTGTTGTTCTTGTTCTTGCTGTTGTCGGTGCATAATTGAGCTCATGATGACTGAGAGATTGACAGTGCAGGAGACTGAAGTCCTCTGTATATCCGCAGGGCAGGCATGGTACAGAGCGCTTCCTTGCACAGCCTTGCCCATGAGCTCGTCCCTGGCCCGGAGGGACCCACTCTAGAGGTGGTAAGTAATTCAGTCTTTCTGCTAGCTCAGTCCTGGGCCTCTCCCCAACAGGGGCTGATGATTGGTCCTACTGTTTATGGTGGTTTGGGGTATGGACTCCTGGCCACCTGGCAATGTACAGAAAGCTACTGACTATTTGCATTATGACTTGGCTCTTAGATAAAGTGGACAAAACCACTACTTCAGCTCCACTGGACATAAAGAGTACATCTCAACTAATAAGATAACATAGACAGAGACCTAGATGTTACCTAGTATACAGACAGTCCATATAAAGAGAGACATTTGAGGAACTGTCATCCCTGAGAATAATTTTCTTGGCCTATTGCAGAAACAATAACCTGTGGTTGAGTTTCAATTCATGGAAGGACTTAGGTGACAGCATGAGAGTGGTGGCTAGGGAGGAAAAATTGGTGTTCTAATAACAGACACTTGAACCAGGTGGGTCTTTTCACAAAGGCTTAAAGAATTTCATCAGCTATACTGGCTTTAATACAAAATCAAGATATAGCCACAGAGGGTGGACTTTGAGTGCATTTCTAACTATGAAAATCAGCAAGAAAATTCTTACGCATTAAGCTTAAAGTCAGCGTAGATAGACTTAAAGCTTCTTTTATATAATTAACAGAAAGATTTGGATCAGAAATCATACTGTTTTGGTTGATGTTTACTTTCATGATTTGGGGGAGAGGGCCCAGAATAAAAATGGCCCAAAGACAAATTGGAAGGAATAGCACCTGAATACACAGTTGACACAAAACTTTACACATGCCAAGGAGGAATTGAATTGTCCAAGTTACATGTTAGTGGGAGTCCTCCGTGCCACTTGAACATGGAGATTGTTTTTGTCATCCAGCTCAGCAGATAGCCCATTATATTTCTGATCTTAGCATCTCCACAGGGCCCACAGCTTGTGAGGAGAAAGACAATCAATCAGTTTTCTCTCTAATAACAGTCACCCAAATGACTTCTTCTTTAGCATTTGTTGAATTTTTCTTGAAAACTGAACTGTCCTAACTTGCCTATACATTTTTTTTAAGATGTTAATTCCAGCTCCTCTTAAATCATCTTGACATCTGTTCTTCAAGAAGTTTCACTATCAGTGAAGTGTATGAATTCATTTTTGTACCGTCTCAAAACTTCCATTTTTAGCCAGAGTTCTGGAAACCTTAGTCAAGACTTGACTACATAATCATCGACAGCTGAAGTCACCCGACATTAGCAGTTTCAATCTTGGTTTCCTAACTGCCCTCACGGAGAGATTGTTCAACTTACAAATTAATATGTACAGCTGCAGAATATATTATCAGACCAGAGTGTCAGCTCACAGGTACACGGGACAGAGGTGCACATACTGCAGAATGAACCTGAATAGTTGTGACACCAGATAATATTTTAGTCCACCTTGTTATCTGGAAAGCACAGGTATTGTTTCTTTAAAAAAAAAAAAAAAATGTTTTGGGTGACTTGAGCCAGAAATTCCCATGAAAGGAAATTTGATTGTTAAGCTTCAGAGGAGTCCATGGACATAGTCTTTGGAGAACTCAGTTTCTCCTAAGTTCCTGAAAAGGGTACCTTAAGTGTTTGTTTTCTCTTTAGTTGGCCAGTGGAAGAAGACAAAGCTTTGGGACTTCTTGTGCTTCTCATGGCCAGATTGTTCCGGGAATTCTTATATTTGTGATGTTCTTCAGTTGTTGATAGGAAATGTTGCTGTTGGTTTTTGGTGTGCGAACATAAAAGAGAGTTTTTAATATTAGATCAATTTTACACTGTGGTGTGGAATTTCAATTTAATTTTCACGGTGATTATATAGCACATGTATTTGGTTGGACTCCTTCAAGATTGCTTTGCTTTGGTGTTTCACAAGTTTGTTCTGGTCTCTTTCCTGCTGAAATAGCCACCATGCAGATAAGTATCATTTTCTTGGAATCAGCTGCTGTCTTGGTTTTTATTATTTGCCAAGGACAAGGAGTCATTCACTCCGGAATTCTTAATCTAATTCTTCTTGGATAGTTCTGCATTTACTACAATGTTACAAGAGGATAAATATGGACGTGAAAAGATGCGACAAATCATCCTAGCTCTTTCCAGCTACTGGGAAGTGTAGCATCGTGGAGTCCTAACCTTAGAGGACATATATCAGACAGACACCACAACACAGACCCAAAAGATATCTGGTAGGCCCCTGAACCGTTTCCAGCGGCATCAGACCATTGCTACTTCCTTCTGTTCTCATCCTTGTTTACAGTCCTTGTACCTCCTGTCCTAGCCTGCCCTGCCTGCTTTCTCCCACACTGAGGGACAGATACAAGCTTCTGAAAAGCACAGGTTACTCAGTGAAAGCAGTCAGGAAAAATGTATCAGTTTACTCCCAACTTGAGTTGTTAATTTTCCCCAATAAAAACCCAAACAAGATATGCTTCTGAACCTTCTAAAATATTTTCATTTGACATGAATAGCCATTAAAAGGTAATCTAGTACATTTTCAAATGTTTGATTGCAGCAGGCTAATACTTATAATGTAAAATTAAAGCTCTGTGTTATTTATAAAAAGATTTAGATCTCAATAGTAAAATATTTTAGCACAAATCAAAATATTTCTTTGAGAACTAATCTTTTGCATCCATTTTAAAAAGTGTTTATTGCAATCATTTAAAATGGGATAGGTTAATGTATTCACTTTTCACCCCAGAGACTTGGCTTTCAATTTGACTTAGAGAAAATTAGTTTTGAGGCCTCAACCTCCTCTCCATAGGCATTTGTTGATATCACAAAATGAAGCCAACAAGTTGTCACAATGGTTGCCATTTACTCAGGAGATTCAAAAACTAGAATAACCTTATTTTTTCCTTTTTTCTCCTTTCCTTGAGGCCATCCTTTTTTATTGGAGACTCTTAGCAACCCCAAACTTGGGGCTCACCCACATTGTTTTCACAGTCCAGGAAAACTCAGGAACCATTCTTGGCAAAGCTAATGGAAGGTGCTTTGGTGATATAGTTAGTAGGTTTCCGTGGCAACCCATGTGACTCACAGTGTGACTCACGGCAGTTATAATTTCAATTGCTGGCAGGGTGTTCCATTAGGACAGATGTGAGAAGAAGCCACGCTGAAGTTCTTTTAGTAGGCCTTCATCCAGATCCTGTCTGCCCATTGGCAAACAGTCAGGAAAAGGGATAACGTAGTACTCACAAAGTAACTGGAAGATTCATTGCTTAGCTTACCAAGCCTACCAGCTATCTCAGACAGAAGCCTTGCCGGCAGTGGGTCATGACTAAAATACAGGTGCTGGCCTCTTAAAGGGCTAATTAAGGGACAACTATTCATTGAGGACCTACTCTGCGCCGACAGGCTTTTTACCTTCCAGGCGTTTACAGACCAGTTGTAAGTAAAGACTAGAGGGAGACAGGTTGGGGGATAGGGTGGGACAGAAGAACCTAATCACATAAAACAATCTGAAAACACAAATGCCAGGTGTACCAGTTCCACAAGGCAGCTCATAACTGGAAAACAGACTAAGCTGGAAGTATGGGAGAGGAAAAGAAAATTAGAGAAGACATCCAGGATTCTCATATTGTGATCCAAGCATAAAATAGCAATGAAGCGAAAGGCAAAGATTGAACCCTGGGTGCTAAAACCTATCCCCACTGCTCCTCTCCACCCATTCTCACAGAATAACATCTAGTGTCTTCCAGATCAGTCAGTCTGAGAAAGTAAAAATCCCTCTGTACTGTGTGGAAGCATTTGCCTTGCTTAGAGGCAGCCTGCTCAGCTAGAGCCAAGCCCTCCTAAGCTTAACAGGATTTCTCTGTCTCATCATATTAAAAATAAATGGACTGCACTTGGCCCTGCCAGTCAGTTCCTCCAAAGTAGAAGATTTGCATAGTCTTAAAGCCCACAGTTCATGGTGAGGACCTGTGAACTCCATAGAAAAACTGAATACTTAGCTGAGCGTTTCCATCCCAACATCCAGTTGATTCGAGTTTGCCCAGTTAGTAGATTTGAGGTTTGTGAACTGAATTTGGACAAAAAGTATTTGTGTTCCACTTCATAACATAGGTTCCAAAGGGTGTGTTGAGATGGTGATTGGCTGTTTAAAACCCATAATCACTACCAGGGGGAAAACAAAAATGCCTAGCCTACCAGGGATTGGTGTGGACTTGATAGGCTTATTACATACTTGATAAATGCTTAGTTACACATGATTGGATTGATCTTTAAAGAAGCGCTAGATGTCTATGACATAAGTTTGCATTATGCTTAGTTTAATATTGACAATAATAATGGTGGGAGTCATAGCAGCAGTACCATTACTTGTAGTAGCAGCAGTAGGAATAGCAGGAACCCCACCTACCAAGCAATTTGAATATTCCAAGCATTGTGTTTAATGCTTTATGTGCATTGTCTCTTTTAATCTGCTCATCAGCTTCATGAGCTTTGTACTGCTTGCACCCGCATTTTAAATAAGAAAATGTACATGAGAGACAAGTAACTTAGCTTAGAGAAGTGAAAAACCTTGTTAACTCACCCAGCTGGGCAGAGCCTGGAGTCAAAACAGAGTAGATTGCCTCCTTGTGCACATGTAAGAGCCACACTGTTATCTCCAGTATTCACATTAATACTTGTGGGGTACTCAGTGCTAGGCACTTCTCTAAGCACTCTCTAAGTGTTCATTTATCTTTACTGCAACTCTGTGAGGTAGGTGTTGCTACTATCCCCACTTTACACATGAAAACCGAGGCCCGGGATCCTACAACTAGCTAGTATGTGGTGGAGCCAGGATGTAAAGGCAATCCCCAGTTTACATGCTTTTAAAATGAAGAACTTCATTTTTCAGAGTGGTTCTTCCACTCTAAAGTATAGGAAGAAAGCCAAGTGCAACACAGCCTTTCTTACAGTTGACCCAGGTTTCCTTTGACCTTACAACTATGCTACCTCTGTAGGCGTCTAAGCTTGAAGAACAAACTGATTATAAGAAAGGGGAATGTTATTCCCACTATGTGAAAAAAAGTATTTAAACAAAGTAGTCTACTGGAAACTATACAGCCTCCTTACTTTATTATTTTTTTTAGAAAGGGACTCGCTCTGTTGCCCAAGCTGGAGTGTAGTGGCGTGCGCATGGCTCACTGCAGCCTCAACCTCTCGGTCTCAGGAGATCCTCCTGCCTCAGCTCCCCAAGTAGCTGGGACCACAGGCATGCACCACCTTGCTCAGCTAATTTGTTTTTTATTTTTAGTTTTTTGTAGAGACAGGGTCTTGCTGACTGGGCATGGTCACTCACCCCTGTAATCCCAGCACTTTGGGAGGCCGAAGCAGGCAGATCACCTGAGGTCAGGAATTTGAGACCAGCCTGGCCAACATGGTAAAACCCCATCTCTACTAAAAATACATAAATTAGTCAGGTGTGGTGGCACACGCCTGTAATCTCAGCTACTTGGGAGGCTGAGGCATGAGAATCACATGAACCCGGGAGGCAGAGGTTGCAGTGAGCCGAGATCGTGCCACTGTACTCCAGCCTGGGCGATGGAGTGAGAGCCTGTCAAAAAGAGAGAGAGAGAGAGAGAGAGAGAGAGAGACAGAGTATTGCCATGTTGCCCAGGCTGGTCTCGGAACTCTTCAGCTCAAGAGATCCTCCTGCCTCGGCCTCCGGAAGTGCTAGGATTACAGGCGTGAGCCACTGTGCCTGGCCAACCTTCTTACTTTAAATGACCATTACTCATCTTTTTAACAATTTAACTTAGTTCATCAAAGAACTGCTGTCTACTTAATGTCATACAACACAACTGATTCCATAATAAAACAATTGTTCAAAGTGGTTACTTCTGCTTCTAGGATAGCTATGTACCCCACACTAGTAATAATATATATTTCTTATAGCACAAACCCGTCTTCCTCTGAAACAAAACTTTTAACGGACGTTAATGACATTTATAATAAATCTATACTTTTTTGTTAGACCAACTTAGTAATTCATTTATAACTTTCATTTCCACAAAGCAGTACTATGATTCAGGACACACTGGTTTCTTTGAAACCTATCCAAAGCCAAAAAAACCCTGGAAGCTAACAGAATGTTCAGGAAACAGATATGTATCTATATCAAAGGGATATGTAAGAAAATTAACATCTAGATTTTGAGGATGTTTAAGCATATCTGAACTTAGGACTGGATTTACACTTATGTCAGCTTCTCTCTTTATTGCGATCTGTATGCAAAGGAATAAAAATGTAGAAGAAACAGAGATACCAATGTGTTTAAGACGAGAAGAAAGTGATCACTCTACATTAACTTTCATCAGTTACACTAAATTTTTTACACTGATTTCTTTATCAATTCTGTGGCCAGGCAGTTAGTGTATTTGTAGTCACATAGCCCTTTGGATTATAATTGACGTCCACATCTATACATTATAATGACAAAGATTTTTATTTCCAAGCTATGCAATTAAATGTTTTCCTTTGACTGCCAGAATCCCTCGCAATGGATTGTTCTCCACCCAATCCACTTCCACTTCAGGGAAAACATGTTTTCCTATGTAGGAGTGAGAGCTCTTTCCCTACTTGATTTTGTATATCACCTAGGCATCAACTCCAACTCCTAATGTCTTAAATAGTTAATAGCCAAGGATACTGATTAGAAGTCATATTGAGGAGTGGCCAGGCATGGTGGCTCACGCCTGTTATCCCAGCATTTTGGGAGGCTGAGACGGGCAGATCACTGAAGGTCAAGAGTTTGAGACTCGCCTGGCCAACATGGTGAAACCCCATTTTCACTAAAAATACAAAAATTAGCTGGGTGTGTTAGTGTGCACCTGTAATCCAGCTACTAGGAAGGCTGAGGCAGCAGAATCGCTTGAACCTGGGATGCCAAAGTTGCAGTGAGCTGAGATCACACCACTGCACTCCAGCCTGGGCAATGTAGTGGGACTCCATCTCAAAAAAATAAAAAAAAAAAGAAGACATATTGAGGAGCAAAAATAAAAATAAAAATAAAATAAAATAAAATTGGTAGGATATACTAGATTAAGGTTTGGATTCAGTGGAAAGGCCTTAATCCATAAATCTTTTATTTAACATTTTCTTCTTAGAGGAAAGGGGAAGGAGATTCTATGGTGGGCAGTGCAGACCTGCAATATCGGGGTCTGAGGAACAGAGACTGGAAAGCAGACTGCAGTCCATACCTACAGAAGGATAGGGCGGGGAGCCAGGCAGATCTTCTTAGCTTAATATTTTTTAACCCCTGCTCTATGCCTAACATTATGTAAGGCACATTGCAGTATAGGTAATCTAACTTGTATTCCTCCCTGTCTAATCGTTTATTCTGTATCTAGGAGAAAGGACACACACATTTGAGGAACTTTCAGTAACGAAAGAATTGCAGGAAAATGCAGGGCTATGAAATTTTGCCATTTCAATGGTAAAAAACACAATTACTTTTGCATCAACCTAATAGAATATGTGTTTAAATGCTGTATGAGTTGGGAACATGTGTGGTGAGCTGAACTTGCTCTGGAAGGGTAGCAAGAATTAGGTGTGATCAGGGATGATTGTGTAGATCTGTCTGACTGGAGTAGAGTATTAGCAAGGAAAAGGGAGACCATTAAGAACAGAGAACGGGTTTTGGCTTTCTCTCATAACCAATGTGGAGCCACAGAATGTGTGTGAAAAAAAGCAGTGACCTATAAACAATGTTTTTCTGCCACAGTCATTTAGTTAGGGTTATATGAATCAGATGTTCCCTGCTTCAATCCCTTCTCTGAACCCAGGTGACATTTTTATCCTTAGATAGAACTTCTTCTGTGGGTGCTCCTGTGACCAACTACATTAAAAAAAAAAAAAATTGCTTATTGAGGAGGAGAGATCTGGTCGGAAAAGAGAAAGCTCTTCTGATTATTAAAGAAAAAGGATGTTCACTTTTTCTCTAACTCCACGGTGTTAAGGTCTAATTGTAAGACCCGTTCTTGCCATTTCATTAAAATCAGAGGCATGGAATGCGCAGTGAAACTTGAAAAATACATAAGCACTTTGAATTTTGTGGCTAATGGTTCTCCTTGCTTTCTTTCATTGGAGCTGCTAATTGGCTGCAGGCTACTCTGCTACCCTGGGAGCCCCTGTCTTTCCAACCCTTTTAAACTCAGCTACAAATAGCTTTATAAAAATTTAAACCCCAAATTCCAAACCTTGCTCACTCCTTAGGTAAGCAAAGTCAACTGCAGTGATTATTACTTTTTCATCAGCACAAAGAATTATTTCCCTCATGTAGCTGGACAATTACGGTAAGAGGACAACTAAGCATCCTTTTCTCATTGTGGATACCTCTTAATTTCCTTAGAATACATTTCTGTCGTTTTATTTAAAGAATACCAAGGTCCAGATGAGGCATTTTCATTGGCTGCGTGTTCTTAGTCTCCAGTATAATGAACCATATTGAGTTAATTTATCTCTCTGTCTCTTACACCACGTCTTTTTGTGTCGACAAAACTGAAAATTCACTTTCCCTCACCAAGTTGGGGCGTCGGGATAATTGATTGTTACCAGTCTCTGCTGTTAGTAGACAGGATAACACCAGTGCCTCTAGAGAACAGGTGAAAACTAAACTCTGTCCCCCGAGGCCAGTGAAATAGCTGTTTGGTCCCTTGTGTGAAACTTCCTAATAACTTAACTGGGCAGCCTCTGGGTCCCTGGAGGGTTTCTCCACAAGAGTATTCCCTCTCTTTGTTAAGATTGCTTATTAAAAATGATTTTATAATGAAGTTGCCTCAAATAGCAGCTCTTTTCCTGGTTGTCCTTGAAGCTGTGGTGAAGAATCTTAGAGACAACTATCTAGGGTTTTCCTCCTTGTTAAAAACTTCTCTCTTACCACTCTTGCTCTTGATTTTTAAGGAGACAAAGTCTAACTGACACAAGTCCCTCTCCGGCTGATTATGTCGCTTGAAACATTGTGCAAGGCATTATTGGTAGTTCAGCTTGTCATTCTGGCTCAGGAATCGAACTGAGCTACGTGGAGTGAGGAGTGAAGTCTGCAGCAGAACGAGGCTGTCGGGCTTCCCCCTGAGAACAACAGCCAAGGAATGCCGTCGCGAACTCTGCCCCTGACTCTATCAAAACAATGATTTCCAATTATTTTATCTCTTTGGTCCTAGATTTCTTCTCTCTGTAAACTAACCACTTTTCCTGCCACAAGAGACTGTCATGAAGAGGAATTAAATTTAAAAAAAAAAAAAATAGAATCATACTCTTTGGACTGGGTGCAGTGGCTCACGCCTGTAAACCCAGCACTTTGGGAGGCTGAGGCAGGTAGCGTACTTGAGCCACAGAGTTCAAAACCAGCCTGGGCACATGGCAAAACCCCATCTGTGCCAAAGAAGAAAAAGAAAATTACCTGGGTGTGGGGGTGCATGCCTATAGTCCCAGCTACTCAGGAGGCTGAGGTGGAAAGATTGCTTGAGCCCAGGAGTTTAAAGCTGCTGCGAGCTGTGGTCACACCACTGCACTCCAGCCTGGGTGACAGAGTGAGACCCTGTCTCAAAAACAAAAAGAAACAAAAAAAGAACTATACTCTCTGCTACCCATGCCTGTATAAATTCAAAAACTTCTAATAAATGTAGGCAATTAGGAGAAAAATCAGCTTTTTGTTGTCCACACCATAACCTTAACTTCTTGGCTTGCAAGGGCTTAGGTGTGGTGATGTATTTAACATAAAGAATGACAAAGCATGTGGCAGGGAGGCTCGCTGTCAGAAATATCCACCTGCGATTTCATTTCTCAGTGGCCAGACATTCTCAACAAGCAACACAGGAAACAACAAACCGTATGAAGTTGTTAGTGAAAGATTCGGCTTGAAATACTTTTCTAACTTTAAGGCTTGTCAGGCAGTAAATCTGCAAAGCAGAGAACTCAAGGTGTGATTTGGCACTCCTTTTGCTTTGCAGTGTGAATACAACAGAACACCAACAGTAAGAGGGACCATTGTGAATCTTTTAGGGAAGAGAGCCCAGTCTTGTCTAGTGGTACCAAGACTCATTGTGTGCTAAGATTGTGATAAAAAGAAACTGTCTTGGCTAAATTCTAATCTCTGAGATGAGGTATATTAGAAAACACCAGCCTTACAGTCCGTAATTCCTGCTCCCTGCACAATAAAAAAGAGAAGTAAGGAAAAAGAAAAACTGTGGCCTTCTCTAGAATTCCACTGTGGACTTCTCTAGAATCTTCTGATTCTCCCTCCTTAGGAACAAGGTGGAATCTTCTCATTCAACCTCCTGTAAGGTTTTCTGTCACCTGAGGAGTCTGAATTCTAAGGATGGCATTTAAGGCCTTTTACAATCTGGTCTTAACCTTTCCACTGCTCTTTTCATGACTTCTCCCATGCAGGCAGTGTTTGCCATCCTCGATGATCTGTTCCCAGGAGGCTCCATGCATGGGCGTATACCTTGGGGCCTTTGTGTCTGTAGTATCTTGTTTGTCCTGGCATGTCCTTCATCGTCTTCTGCACCTAGAAAGTCTTCCTGTTCCATCAAAGGCCAACACAAGCAGTATCTGCCATGCAAAGCCTTCTCCAATTCCACCTTGTTAATTGCTGCAGCTCCTCTGCCCCCATGTACATTATTAAGGCAACAGTATAAAAATGTATTGTAGAAGAGTTGCTGTTTATGTAGCTTTTTCCCACTAGATATTCTTTAATTTTTTTGGCCGAGTGTGGTGGCTCATGCCTGTAGTCCCAGCACTTTGGGAGGCTGAGGAGGGAGGATTGCTGAGCCCAGGAGTTCAAGAACAGCCTGGAAAACATAGGGAGACCAGGTATCTACAAAAAAAAAAAAAATTTAAGTAGACATGCATGCTGTCACACACCTATAGTTCCAGCTACTTGAGAGACTGAGGTGGGAGGATTGCTTAAGCCAAGGAAGTCAAGGTTACAGTTAGCACAGAGTGTACCACTGTACTCTAGACTAGACTACAGAGCAAGACACTGTTTAAAAAAAAAAAAAAAAATTATCTTTATATCCCTTGGGCTTAACAGAATGATCAGTATCTACTATGTGTTCAATTAATATCTGTAGATTTTAAATAAGTGTGTCTGTATGTGTGTGTATACATATACAATTTTATGACCAGACTCTCCTGTTGCTCATTTTAGTTTGGCCAAAAATAATGATCTTTTCATTGTTAACAGCTATAAGAAAGAATAGGCTGGGTGTAGTGGCTCATGCCTGTAATCCTAGCACTTGAGGAGGCCAAGGCAGACATCACCAGAGGTCAGGAGTTCGAGACCAGCCTGGCCAACATGGCGAAACCCCGACTTTACTAAAAATACAAAAATTAGCCGGGCATGGTGGCAGGTGCCTGTAATCTCAGCTACTAGGGAGGCTGAGGCACGAGAATTGCTTGAACCCAGGAGGTGGAGGTTGCAGTGAACTGAGATCACACCACTGCATAGCGAGACTCAGTTTCAAAAAAAAGAAAGAAGAGGTATTTATTACTTGAAATTATATTGTGAGATTTGTGTTATAATAGTTTGGAAACTGATACTATAATTCAAAGGGCTTCTTGACATCTGACAATTTACTATATGCATTTTGAGTCTCAGTTTTAGGGCTGAATTTTAGGGCTGATACTTTTAAAGTTTCTTTCTTCAGTTTGTAAAATTTAAGTCAGAATCTTATCCAGAGGTTTAAAAATATTTGCCTATCTCTCTAAATATGAAGAATGTATTAATTTTCTGAGTGACCTCTTGCACACCATTTGTTTGCATTATCCATGTAAATCAGATGATCAGATCTATAGAGTAAAAGGTAAAGGGACATTTTCAGTTACCACTGGCATGTACATTTATGCAAAGTAGGAAACTACCTACTAGAAAAGAGAATTGGCTGACCTTTCCAAGAATGAAGGGTATATCCTGTCAAGGGAAATATCCTGTATTTGTCCAGTCTAGAGAAGAAAAAGTAATCCTAAAATGTTTAACAGTTTCTAAAGTAGATGTTCTGATAATCCCAGATTACTTATTGAATTTTAAGGTAAATTCTGGAAAGAAATGACATTTATTTGTTCAAGGTCAGAACACGTGACTTGCTATGTTTGTCTGGTCTAGAATGTAAGTACGTTTCCTTAATTGAGCAGAAACCAACAATTTCAAAACTATTGTCCACCTCATGAGTGGCTGCACACAACCACGGTTTCTGTGCTCTTCTCCTTGGAATTCTGTTAAAAATGTCCTTTAAGCTTTCTATGCAGCTTCCCCCCTACTTTTGTTTGTAACTTTTTCTTGAGTCTAAACAAGAGGAGCAAAATTATCCCCTGCAGTATCAATTGCTTGAGTGGAAGCCTTGCTCATAAATGAGAGGATGAGATGTGACCCAATAAAAGAATCTATTTTAATTTTAATTTATTTCCTGGTGGCCTTTTATGCCTCCTTAGGCGATGACCTAACCAATTCCATCTTAACACTGATTTTCTTCTTCCAAGGTCAAAAAGCACTTTGGAATTATTGTAAGAAGAGAAAAAAATGTCCCTTGCCTGTAACGTAAAGTCCATCTCTTCTTAGGAAATTTAAATCCTGCTTTCTCAGCTTCACAATAATTCTTTTCTCATGAGGCATCTATTAGCAAGCTAAATGAGAACAGGATGAAGGAAGAAGATCTTTCAGGCTTCTGAAGTTGATTTTTTGATAGAAAGGCCATCTCTTATAGCCTCCTTCACCCATTTTCTTTCTCAGATGGGAGTCTTTAATAGCACAGTGAGAGGAGCTATCTTCATTTTGTGCTGCTCTTTCACACAGCCAAGTGCAATCAAAGTAGAAGCTGTCCTAGAAGGCCTATGGTTTTTGATGTTGGAAAAGGAAAAACTGTTACTATCACGCACACATCCTCACCACCATCCTCGTCTCCTCCTGCTCCCACACCCCTCAAAAAAGAGTCCTGCCTGATATCTCTAAATCAAAGAACTTTCCATGGCCTGATTTGTGGAAGTTACCTAATCCTGTGTATAATTGGGGTGATTTGAGAGACAGGAAGATGTTCTCATTTTCACTAGTTGAGCCACTCAGGGACAGTATCATTTAGGAGAATATGTTTTTATTGCCCTAAATTGCTTCACCTGAGATTCTGTTGGTGCGTTTCTCTTAGGTTAGATTTCTAATGAACAAAATGACCAATATGGGTCTCATTCTCACAGATTTTCCTAATGCTTTACCTACTCTTTAGTGGTCAGTGTGTTCTTCCTCGTGCTATCCCAGAGTCTTACTTACAAGAATTCTGGAGAGTTGGGTTAATTATGCCCCTGAAACGTAGAAGAGCCAACTTCTCACATTCTGTGTATGACCAATCATCTACATACTGTACACTATTCTTCTATTATTTTCAATAGCAAATCCTCATCATATAATTTCTCATATTGTGGCCAGGTGCGGTGGCTCATGTCTGTAATCCCAGCACTTTGGGAGGCTGAACTGGGTGGATCACCTGAGGTCAGGAGGTCAAGATCAGCCTGGCCAACGTGGTGAACCCCATCTTAACTAAAAACACAAAATTAGCCAGCTGTGGTGGCGTATGCCTGTGATCCCAGCTACTTGGGAGGCTGAGACAAGAGAATCACTCAAACCTGGGAGGCGGAGGTTGCAGTGAGCCAAGATCACGTCATTGCACTCCAGCCTGGGCAACAAGAGTGAAACTCCATATCAAAACAAAAAAAAAAATTCTCATATTGTTCCATTGCCATTAGTTGAGCTCACCTTGCAATGCTAAGAGTTTTTAAAAAACTTTTGGAACCAACCCTCTTGGCATAAAGGCTAAGTTGGGTCTACCTCACATTGAAGAAAGTGAAGTTCTACCATATTCTGATCTAAAATTCATCATGCCCAGCTAATCACTCCACTAAAGTATCCTTAAATAAATGAAGGTATCTTAGATTGAATTCCCCAGAGAATAGATGCTGAGATTCTGAAATTGGCATACAGAAAGCTTATGGGACTGGGCTTATAGGGACAATGCCTATAGGGAGTGAGGGAAGCTGGACTGGGCAGAAGGAAAACTTGAGCTGCCATGCAGTTGCAGTATAGGCTTCAGCACATGCCACAGGGAGATCAGAGTGGGGGTGGCCCTTCGGTGATGTACCCAATTGAAGCAAGGGGGCTGCATCTTTTAATCTGCATCAAGCAGCCATTGGGTGCCAGCTGCACCTAAGACAGGGCATACCATTGGGCAAGGCAGCTCCACTTTACCTAAGGACAAATCTCAGGAAGAAATTCAGCTATGAGTCACTGGCAGTCAACACTTGGGGCCTCAGGGAGAAGGAGGGCCTCCATCCTAAAGGGAGGGACCTGTGCAACATACCGCAGCATCCACTACAAGGGGACAAAAATGGACAAGAAATTTAGCTTTTGTGAAAAACATGTTTTCTTTTATTTAAAATGACACATATTTTATTGCTTAGCTAGGATTTAAACTAATAAAATATATGCTTGGCCTCAGCATTACAGTATACCAGAATTGCAAATACCGAAGAAAAAAAAATTTTTTTTTTCTGTTGAATAAGGTTCTTCGTTAGGATTTCTGGTCCTGGAAGCATGCATTATAAATCATATGTGTGTGCAATTCCATATAATGTTTCATTTTTCCACACATGGACATTCCAGAGCGTTAACACATTTTTCTCAATTATAAAAATGAATAACACATTTCCAACCGTTTGGGCTCACATAAAATGTATTCACATAGGAACAAAAAGAATGCCTGCAAAGAACTAGTTATACATATTCCATGTTACTTTTCAGATTTTGACAGTTTGCTACTGTCTAATAATTGAGATACAGTATCTGAAATATTTTTGCAGGGCCTATTTCTATGCATAGCAAGCGTCTCTTTTTAGTGGTTTATGAGACTCCACCTTCATTTTGCCTGTTGGCAACTACTTGCAAATTAAGACAGAATTAAGTAGGAGATTAGTGGTGGCTGTCAAAGATGGGAACCATCTTAAGCTAATAATACCATCCCCCAACTGTTGCCATATGAGAAAAAGCTTCTCAGAAATAATTAATGATAAAGCACAAAATGAATTTTAGTTTCATTCGTCGAAATCCCAACATTACCTCTGATTTAGTGAAATTTGACTTCCATTTTACTTCTAAGAATGGGAGATCCCAATAGGAGAAAATAAATCCAAACCATCTTCATAAAGTGTGGTCAAAGGGAAAGAGGTTAAGTGTTTCCACTGTTTGGTCCAGTATACATCTCCCCAACACAGACCTCAGCATTCTAAAGTCCCAAGTTTTTTTTCATGCATTCATGGGATTTTCACAGTTCAAAATACCCCTGTTCCCTCTGGGACCAGAAGCTTGAGATACCAGGTAGTTCTGGACAAGGGCTTCTAGTTTCACAGGTGCTGAAGTTTCAGACAAATATCTGAACCTCTTGGGTTCAGATGGAGTCAGGGTTTATCTAAATGGAATTAAATCATCCATAGCTTTCCAGTGTTTCGTTCCCATGCCTCTGCCTTGGAAAAGAGGGGGCCCTTTCAGGTTGATTTTGAAGTTAATTCAGATTGTTCTTTCCCTTATTCAAAGGAATTAATAGATGGGAGAAACCCTCCACCTGGTCTCAAAGTTTCCATAGTTCCAACAGCTTCTACCTGGGAAAATCCCCATCCATTCTTTTGGAGATCCCTGTGTCTGAGTGAAAGGAATTCTGAAACTGACCATAGGCATCAATGGCAGCTTGATCAGTCTGCCCTGGGTATTACCATAATAATTACAAGGTCCCAAGCAGATAGCAGCTTTTCAAGTGGCAAAATCACTGGTAGGACAGTGTCCTGTAACTCATTCTTGGGCCAGGACTCCCATGTATGCTCTATCAAGTAACTCATCTAAATTTGCCATTTTACAGATTGTGCCTGGCCCAACCCATCCGATTGCATGCCTTGTGCAACCGTACCACTTCTTTACAACACTTGCTGATAGTTAGTACAAATTAGTGATTTTTTTATATAAAGGTAGCTAATGAGCTGAAATGTAAAGTAATTGCTATTTTCAACGGACAGGATGAATCTGCTCTTTAATTTTTTCCTGAAAAAAAAAAACCTCTCTCTATTTTTTTTTTTTTTTTTTGCCAGAATTTCAGTGAGTGATTCACATTACTGTCAATTACACGCCCTTATTATGGATTACAGCCACTAGGCAGCTGTCCAGGAAAACACAAGTCTGAAAATGCTTCTGTTTTAAGAAAATTAAATTCATGGTTGCTCCTCCTGTGGGCATGTGCAGCAGGCAGGAAGCCTCCACTTTCTTGCCAAGGAAAGGGATAAGGCCTTGCCTACTTTATCTGGATTAAATAGCCACTCTGACCTCTTGAGATCTTCATACCAATGCCCAGATGCAGGGCTTGGTTTTGGTTTCTAAACAGGTTTTTTTTTTTTCTTTCAGTGCGTGTTACAAAACACAGACTGGTGTTATAAAACAGTATTTCTGGTTATGAGTCACGGCAGTGCCTGTGTGTTACCAGAGAGGCCTCAGGGAGGCTGAATGGAGAAACTGTTCACCTCCCTTCTTCCCAAAAGTCAGAGTTGACAGTTTGAGGCTCTCAGCTGTTTTCAAAGATGGCCTCGTTGCCGCCATATCCAGGTAGATTTCTTCTTAAGGTGCCAGTGAAGCTACAACTGAAAATGCTACCTATGCTGTTAGACTGCTCCACGGTCTAAGAAATCCAGCTTTTTTATATGGGCAAAATAAAAGCTGCTAGAGTCTGTCAGAGGTGTTCTTCCTAGGAATGGTGTAAGATTTAGCAAAATATCTTTAAAGCATTCCATGAAGGTTGCCTAAATCATTTATGCATTTGGGAAAACTGTGAGAATTACTTGAGATTCTTCCAGTTCTGAGCCTTTAACTACATTTATATCTGATTCATAGAATAAGACATTTCAAATAACATTGTGATGAAGCTGACCTTCATATTATCTGTGTTTCAGATACGTTGTGTCTAAGTAATGGTAGCATCTAAACTAAATATGTAAAAGACAAAGGATTGTAAATTGGGTGAGATCAGTTTCACCTCTTAGCTTGTTTAGACCCTGATTCAAGTCAAAAACTGAAAGAAAAAAAAACTTTAGATGATTGATGAAATTTGAATATTGATTGGTTCTTTAGATGATAGTAAATAATTTTTTAATATTGTCAGGTGTAATGCTGTCATGGTAGTAGTTTTCTAAAAATCCTACTTCACTGACTGAAGTAGTTATGGATGAAATGACAAGATATCGAAGATTTACTTTAAAATGCTCCAGAAAATAAGTACGTTGGGGAGGACTGGGAATAGATAAAGTCAGAGTGATAAAATATTGTTTTCGCTGGGGGATGGGAACATACTGGTAGATTATGCTATTCCATTTTTGTATGAACTCAAAAAATGTTTGACTGAGTTCTTTTTTTACCTCCTTGTCTGTGATTTATAAGATGATTTTTTTTTACATCTGGGGTTTGATCACTTTGGGTAATTAGTATTTAGTGAGAAGGACGCCACAAGGATGAGCATATCAAATTCAGGCAGTCAATAATGATCTCTCGAACAATATAAAGTGTATGCATTGCTATGTAAATTATGCATTGATTGTTAGCATACGAGTAAGAAAAGTTGCCTTTTATAATAAGGTTGTCTGACCTTCCTTTCGGGTAGCGAAAAGGTGCAAGCATTACCCGCTCTTATTTTAAAATTTTTCCTGTTTTCATAGTCATTAAGGCCTAGATCTGAGTGTTGGATGGTCTAGAGGGTTAACTTCACCTCCCGTGTTAGAGATGAGGACATTTTCTCAGGGCAATGTAAGGTGTCTTGTTCAAAGTCGGTTCGACTTGCTTACAGAAGTGGAAGCAAGACTAGGACCCTTCAAAACCAGTACCTTTTCAACTCTATCATGCTTCCTCAATCTTGCCCTTTAAAACACTCATTAACAATCTACCCTCTGGGGATGAAAGCGGTTTTCTAAATCCAGACCAGTGGCTGCGTGTCAGATGTTCATTCCAGGTAGTGTGGCTCCAAATTATCTTTTCTTTTATTGAACACCATTTCGAAGTTGTGTGATGAGTCCCAGAAGTGATCCTTTTTAATTCTGTTCTTGTTAATGCTCTGCAGCAGGTTTGCGGCATGTTCCTCCTCCTCGGGCTTACACAGACTTTCTGTCAGGGAGGGGTCAATATACTCAAATGACAGTCTAGGTAGAAAGGAGGAAACACTTGGCCAGATGATTCCACTTCTTTCCAAAAGGCACTAAAGAGACAGTGCCTTTTTTGTACTTTAAGCTGAAATTCCAAACATCACAATTGAAATGGAAACATTTTTCTTCACATGGGAGAATGGACCCTGTTTAGCCTTTGTGGTCAAAGCTCTTTAAGCACAGACTCACCTGTAACATGTTATCTTCTTTGCACTTAATAGCAGCTCACTGAGATAAAGCAGATTGGGTTGGCATTTACAAAATAATTTTTCCAATTTAAAAGAGGGTTTTTCAAGAGTTTTACAAATAGCAACCCTCTGATTTCTAAACACATGGTTGTGCAGATACATGTGAAAATAGAAATACGTACAGAAGGGCTTTGCCCTGTTGGTATGGTCTATGGGGAATCAACCATAAAGTTCGGTCCTCTCTTCTGCCCATTGCGCAGACTCTGGATTCACTTGTCCGTCAGATTCCTGAGAAATGCAGATTTTATTTATTCATTCAGGAATCCCCTTGATCTCACTGACCTCCTATTATATGGAAAGCACCAAGGATAAAATAGAAAAAATGAGCCAGGCGCGGTGGCTCATGCCTGTAATCCCAGCACTTTCGGAGGCCGAGGTGGGTGGATCACTTGAGGTCAGGAGTTCGAGACCAGCCTGGCCAACATGGTGAAACCCCATTTCTACGAAAACTAGCTGGGCATGATGGTGCACATCTGTAATCCCATCTACTCAGGAGGCTGAGGCAGGAGAATCACTTGAACCCAGGAGGCGGAGGTTGCAGTGAGCTGAGATCACGCCACTGTACTCCAGCCTGGCCAACAGAGTGAGACTCCATCTCCAAAAAAAGAAGAAAAAATGTAATGTAATCTCCTCCCACCCGCCACTCCCCCCTTTTCCTTTTTTTGGAGGAGGCAGGGGTAGAGAGAGAGAAAGGACACGAATGCATCATCTAAATACTTTGGATAGAGATGCCAAGAAAAGAGATGATGTAGGAAACCCCACCCCCCACTGGTTGTCCTGGAAGTCACCGTGGATGAAGTGTCGTCTAAGAAATATTTCAGAGCGTGAAGAGCAGTGAAGGAGGAACCAAGAGAGCATCTCAGGAGGAGATAAAGGGAAGTGCAGTGTGAAAACGTGGCTATTTATCTGTGGCCAAGGTATAGTTAATCCTTAGGATTTTACAAACTGATTTCATCTTTTCCTTTTTTTCTTAAAGTATGCCTTATAAAAGACTTAGCTTACTTACAACCCAAGATAATCATTCTGCAGAGAAGTCAACGATTGGACAAGTGAACACAGGGAGGTACTTTGTTTCCATTTCAGACTCCCAAGGAGGAGATTCTAAAGGGTCTGCGTGCTGGCATAGCTTTTCAAGAACTGGCTCTGTTGTCTATACAGGGAAGTTCATTCCTTTTCTGGGCCCTCAGATGCAACATAATCTGACTGGGGAGTAACTCCTTAAGTCCTCCAGGGGCAAAGGAATCTACTTACCTTCGTTTTGTTCATAGAAATATGGTTTGTCCCATTGTCCAGAGCTCTGTGGATTCTGTGTTGGTAGTTGTCATGGAGAGGGCCTGCTTCCCGAGGGGGTGGGGCAGGGGGGTATTGGCAGAAGCAGAGCTACAGTTAGACCCACCAAGATGCAATATCCAAAATGAGAGGAGAGGGAGGGGGAGAGGGAGAGGAGGCGGAGAAGAAAGAGACGGAGAAGGCAGAAATGCATAGGTAGCTTTAGAGCTCACCCAGGGGCTTCTTTTAAAAGCCAGCCTGCAACCTGGCATTCTGAAGACAAGGCCTTTTACTTTGTTCAAGAAACCCTGGAGATTTGTGGTTTCTAATATTCACGGTGCTGTGTGCCAACCCACATGGCCAATTCTGCAAGCAACTAGTGCTGCAGACACATGACCCATATTTCTCCCAAATCCCACTCTTCAATGGTCTTTCTATTCTTCTAATTATACCACGAAGAGAGTCACTAAGGAGTAATAATTCTCTCTTTTGCTGTTACTTTGTAGTCGGGTCCCAAACCAAGGGCTTTCCTCTATCACAGCTTAAGTGTGGTATTTTTATTTTAGAGCAAAAGCCACCACTAATGGGGAGGAAAGAGGCCTTGGCCTCCTGGAGTGGTGGTCA
The DNA here is from genome assembly GCF_008728515.1 of Papio anubis. Classification (NCBI taxonomy): domain Eukaryota; kingdom Metazoa; phylum Chordata; class Mammalia; order Primates; family Cercopithecidae; genus Papio; species Papio anubis. The sequence continues at coordinate 128,368,463 of NC_044982.1, forward strand.
ACAGATTTATCCTTTACTTTGCCTTCCTTTTTAACTCAGTGCCTTATTTGATTTGGCTTGCCTGGACCGACGGGGAGATACCTGCCCAGCAGATTCCAACCAATGTGCATTGTGTGGTCTGGCTCTGTGGCTTAGTTTTCCAAATCAGATACTCAAATAGTGTGTGTTGTGCAATCCTTAACTAAGTTATATTCCAAGTACTTGGTTTCGAGGAATCTTGCAAAATGGAGGAAGTTCACTATTTCACAAGTTGGATTACTATTGTTTTAAAAAATGAAAAACAGAATCTCGGGGGACGATGACTAAAAGATTCCTTCTTAATCCATACCTGCCTTGTAGAGCATAGTGCTGTTTACTTTGTCTAGTAATTTTTTTATATACGTGTGTTATCTCCCCTGCTAGACTGTAAATGCCTTGAAGGCAAGATTGGTGTCTCTCTGTTTTTGTATGCCTCCAAACTCGCTGTACCTACACAATGAAACAAGGCAGACACATATGCATGCCGCATTGAGGACTCAGAAGGCCCTACTTTTGAGCCTGCTGTTTTCTGGCTGTGTGATCTGGGGGAAATTCCAGCTAGGCCTGGTTTCCTTATCTGTGAAGTGAGGAGGCAGGACTGCATGATCCCCTAAACCTCCCTCTTCCTAAATTCTGATTCTAAGGGTCAATCAGATGTTGACTTGGGGGAACTAGAGTTATTCCAGTCTTTATCATTAATTTTTCTCTGAACCCATATCTCAAAAATAGATCATCTCAATTTCTCCAGTTTGGTAGAAAATATTGATTTTTACCTCTGTAATACATCTAAAAGAATCCAAAGTGAGAAGTTACTATATATCACTAATATAATCACTAAGTGTTAAATTCCTTGGAATTATTCTTTAATCAGCTAGCATGGCCTAATTTATTTTTCTTTAAATTAAAAGGCTTACAAATACTGAACAAGGGAGAGGGTCTCAGAAAAGGTGAGGTACGTTGCTATGGTCTGCAGTCCCTGTACCCAGAATATGTGTGGCCTGTTGACAAATACATGTGTCCATATCTGAGGTTGAAAGGTACTCCCCTTTGCTCTTGTTCAGCAGATATGAGTAAAATCTGATGAAAACAAACATCCAAGGAGACAGAGAAGATAGAAGTAGTAGGAGACTGACTTCTACTGTAGGAAGCTTTAGGAGAAAGGGGTCACACGCTCTGAATGTCATGCATGCTAGCATTTACTTTCTGACTGCCTACTATATACCAAACATTCGTCAAGGTGCTGGTATTTGCTAATTGTATTGTACAGTATTTGACACTGCCTCTCCTTCCTGCTTGTCTCCCTGGAGCTTTGAGTCTCTGGAAACACTAAACAGGTATTCTTAAAGCAACTGGCCACTAAGTGCTGTTTATCATGGCCTATGGTCTCCTTTACTTGCTCCCAGGAAAGAGCTTGCTAGGCCTGAAGGGCTAAAATACAACTATGTAACCGCTGGGGCCTTGCCATGGATATCTGGGTAACTGTACACCCTTCTGAGCCTTAAAGGAATGTTCCTTTCATCCTAAGAAAGAGAACTTTTTAAATCAGAAAAAGTTGCCACGAGGGCGACAGAGCGAGACTCTGTCTCAAAAAATAAATAAATAAATAAATAAATAAAAATTTAAAAAGTTGCCATGAATTTGGTACGTTCCATTCTCATAACATCTTTCCTTTATATTTTCACTGCATTCAATAAATACTACTTTCCGAGTCCATGTCATATACCAAGCCCAATACTAGACACAAGAGATGCAACAAGTATATTCGTTTCCTATCGCTTTTGTAACAAAGTACCACAAACTCAGGACTTAAAACAATGCAAAGCTATTCTCTTAAAGTTCCAAAGATCAGAAGTACAGACCCAGTTTTTTTGGGCTAACACTCGGCCAGCTCCTTCAGGAGGCTCTAGGGGAAAATCTGCTTTCTAACTTCTAGTTTTAGAGGCTCCCAGTATGCCTTGTCTCATGGCTCCTTCCTCTGCCTCCAAAGCCAGCAATGTAGCATCATCCAGTCTCCTTCTGTTCCTCTGCTCGCATGGTCACATCACCTTCTGTGTTTCACCCTCTTGTCTACTTCTTATAAGGACCCTGTGATTACATTGAGCCCACCCACATAATCCAGAATAATCTCCCCATCTCCAGAGCCTTAATTTAATCACAGCTGCAAAGTCCCTTTTGCCTAAAATAGCATATTTGTAGGTTCCAGGGAATTAAGATGTGGACATTGGGGAGTGGGAGCGGGAACACATTACTCAGTTTACTGCATTAAGGAACACAGCGTTTCAAATCTCAGAGAGCCTCGGGTCTCCTTGGATAGTGGCATAGCAAGGGAAAAGTGGGATGGGTTTCTGTTTGCCTGCTTGCTTGCCTGCTTTGTTTTGAATGCTTTATTCTAGTCATGCAGTTTCAGTGCAAACAAATGTGTAAAATGAAATATGGAAAAAAATGTTTGTTAAATTCAAATGGTGTCAAGGTTAAAAATAAATCTGCCTCTTCTAAAACTCTACTTCGAAAACAGTTCAGTGTACTATGGAACATTTTAGGGTCAAAATTAAAACAGTTGCATTACCCCTGTCTCAGGATGAGAAGATTGGAATCTTTATTTGCAAAGAGAAGAAATAAGACTTCTCTGTCCTTAGCCGGTGAGAAACTTTGGTCAACAAGTCTTTATTCAGCAGCTCCTTAGACTAACATGACAGACATGCTAAATCCCAAGTATCTGAAGAGGCAGCCTTCACAGAAGAAGAGGAGAAGCTGCTTCTTCATGTGAAGTGTTGGCTGCACAGGTCAGGGTCTCCTGATAGAATCCATACTCCTGTTGAGATTTTAACTGTCCCTAAAGCTGTTTGTAGTTCGGACACTCAAAAGATGAAAAATACCCTAGGATATTATTCAGATACCCTAGGGTATCTGAAACACAAATCATAACATTAGGCAAATAGGACAGTCAACATGGAGGAGGAAGAATTTGGACACCATTTGTAGGAAATATGATATCAGAGTAAAAAAAAAAGAGAGAGAGAGACAAGGTGGCTGAAACAGAGCTTGAGAGGCAGATACAGTCAGACTCTGAGCTGAGAAAGCCTCTGAAAGTGGACAGTGCCATGAAAAGTCCACAGGCTTCAGAGGCTTTACCATGGGCTCAACTTCCATCACAACCACCTATGAGTAATGTGGCTGTGGGCAGGTTATTTAATCTTTTTGAGCCTTATCTGTAAAATGGAGACAATAATATCTGGCCGAATAAATAACATGTTGGTATAAGTATGTGCTTCCTCCATGCCTGGCCGATCAACATGCGGTCATTCATAGCAGTCACTTTGTGATGAGGTTGAGGACAGGAGCCCTAGGTTTAGCCCTCCCATCACTCCTTGTGGCACGAGGCCACTTCATCTTCTGTGGTTTCCCTTAATATTCACTTCGATCAAACAGAAGACACTGGTTTGTACTTCTAATTTGCTTCATGACTTGAACATGTTCAAATACACACACACACATACACACACACCTGTACACATTATGCCAAAGGACGACCTTGTATCTATGGCTCATATGTGGCAGCCAGTTTTCCCAGCAAACTCAAGCACTGTAATAAGGGTTTGGGCTTTGCCCAATCAGCTGAGATTTGTCTGCAGGCTCATAGGTCATTCCCCCTAGCAAGCTAAAAAATTCACTTTCAAAGTGGTTCATAACCTGTAGAAACGAAAGCCCACAGCGTAACATCTCAGGTAAAAAATCCAGTGTCACTCAGATCAGGCTTACGGGCTGAAGTCTGGTGATTATGAAGTGAACTCTGTTGTTGCAAACCTGTGTGAGCATCAAAGTCTGTCATCACTTTTATTGGCAGGTGCCATGGGCTCAGACAGCAAGAGGGCAGGATGGGAAAGTGCCACTGAGCCAGTCAAACAGAGAAACAATGGAGAGGAAGAGAGCAAGCAGCAGCATCGAGCATTTTGATTTTTCTAAAAATGGACCTATTTGTATAGTGGGACCTAATTAAAACTTATGGTCATGTGGTTTGTGTTAAATGTTAAGTGTTTCAAAATGGTTAAATGTGTTCTGTGCACTTGATGGAAATGGGATTCTCTACCAACTAATTGAGGGAAGGGGGAAAACATGGAAGGGATTAGTTTTCTAGAAGGAAAATGAAAATGAAAAAAATATGATGTCAATTTACTTTTCTTCCGCATAGGGGATTTGGGAAGATTTATCTTAGCTTTTCTGGAAGGACACATATGCAAATCATAGAACCATGGAATTTCAAGTTTAGAAATCCTTTGCAGTGGCCAGTCTAAACTCCTGTCTATTCTCGGGATCTACCACCCTGCATCCGGCTTATGCGCAAAACCTGTCACAGAGAATATTCACTTCTTCATTTCTTTTCAAGGCAACCCATTCTATTTTCGAGCCAATCTGGCTTGTAGAAAGTTCTTCTGTCTACTAAGTAGGCAATCTGTCTTTTTACAGTCTCTGCCTATTGGCCCTACTTATGCCTTTCTTATGCTTTTAATTATCTTTAATAATTTCACAGTTGGAAAAATGAGCTAAGTTGGGTTAAGTAACTTGTGCATTATTTCGTAGCTACTAAATAGCAGGGCGAGGACCTAAGTCAAGGTCTGCCAGAACTGCACGTCTCTTGTTCTTCCCATATGTCACCCAATCTTTCACTCTAGAGGAGGGAGGAAAAGGCAGTCTGCTACCTAGCACAGAGGACACCTAACAAGAAGTGAAGGTTGAGGTCAGAGGCGGGAAGGGAGAATTGGTGAGTGGGGTGATGGAACAAAGTAAAAGGACACCCCTCTCTGATCAGGGCTACACTTTCTTAAGCCAGGTCCCTGTGGTTATCTCAGTGTAACTCACATCCAGCTATTGACAGCTTTCCACCTGGTGACATGCTTAACGGCCCATGAAATTCTAGCCCTCAGGGCTCAAGCCTGATATTTATGGTTCCCCACATAAACCTAAAGTGGATTGTCAATTTATCTCTCTCAGATGTAGGTGGCTAAAGTTGCTGTTCCAAACTCTGCAAGGGATAGTCGACTTGATGGACATGTTGTACTAACTTTTAGAAAGATTAGGTCAGAAGGAGGGTGCAGAAAGCTGTGTGGTTTGTGGGAATGCTCCAGAAGCCCCCTGGAGCGGAAGCCTTTTCAGATCTTTCAGGGAATGGATGTTATGCGGGAAGGGCAGTTGGGTAGAGGGATGTAGATTGATTTTGTACCGTAGAATAGTGGCATGTTTTGTGTAATTGAAAATCTGTTATAACAAAAAAAAAAAAAACTAGGAAGGTTTGCAAAGGAGCAATCTAGAGAAGCTGTTCAGCTTAGGCAGGAAACTTTTCCTAAGCTCCAGAGTATGCCAAGTGGATACTGACATAGCTAAGCATGTATGTAGTGGGACATATCTAAATAGGACTACTCTATGGTGAAATTTGGACAAACCTTTCTGAGACCTTCTCCAGAGGCAAGCAACGTGTGGTACTTATATGAGATTTGACACATCTGGAAACAGCGGCTTTTTCGTCTCTTGCTTCTCGGAGGTGAACTTGCACCATATGCAGGGTGTGACTTAAATTTCACCGGCAAGTTCTGACAAGTACGTTTAAGAGAAAACCTCCATATGTTTCCATGAAAGGATGGGGACACAGTAACAACCGCCAAAGTGATAATATTTCCTCTGCCTCGTATCCACTCGCTAATCAAAACCCTTCAGTATTCTACTCCAAAAGGTTCTTCCTCTTTCTACCACTTACAATATGGATTGTTAACGGAAGGGCGTGGTCAGGGGCTGTGTGGCATATTGGAAGGGACTCAGACATTAGAGGCCAAAGGACCCGGGTTTGAATCTTAGCTTTTCTATGTATTTATTGTATAACTCTGGGCTTCTTTCTTAATCTCTAAACCTCAATTTCCTAATCCATCAAAAGGGGATTAAAAATACCAACCGAAACATGGTTATGAGGATAAATGGCATGAAGAATGGAAAAGTAAATAGATTTATAAAACAAAAATATTGTTTGCAAGGGGTTGGCATAGTTCCTCCTTTCTTCTGGAAGTTAATTTGCTTGAAAATTCAACCATGTACTTAATCTTCCTCCCTAGGGACCAACAGAAAATTGCAAACTCCTGAGTGGAAAGCTTCATGAGGGCTCCGCAAATTGGTGCTCTCTTCTCCTGGTTCCATCCCACAGGAAGAGAGAGTCTCCCTGTATGAATGTTCACCCCAGGAGAAATCTTTCTCACCCTCTCTCCGTGGAATTTCTCTCCCCAGTTTTTGAGATGTCTTCAACTCAAGGCCAAAGCAGGGGTTTGAACGGTGTTTGGAAACCAGTGTGAACCAGTATGCTTTCCCCTCCCCCACTCTGGGGGTGGGATTTTCAGGCCAACTTTTCTGAAGCTACTTGTGAGTTAACCTGAAGTTGGAATGCCCTCCTGAGGTCGAGACATAAAAGCCAGCAGCGTAAATAGAAACTGAAGCTGAAATAACCATAAATGTTCTCGAACAACTTCAATAGAGAAAACCTTGTTTGATCCTCTCTAAGCTTCCTGAAACCAAGCTGAATATTTGTTTGTTTTGTGGTAGCTCAACCTTTTTTTTTTTTTTTTTTCAGGCCTTTTAGTGCATGGCTGTTGGTTTCTCTGTTTAAAAGGAAAATGCTTTTTCTCAGTAACGATGTTCGCATTCTGAAGTTGGTGATACCCACTTCTAAAGGCCATTTTATTGTAAAGATAAAGTTCTGCTAAGTCTTAGGATGAAAAGATAAAGGATGTGGTCAGTTACCATGACTCGTGCTTACCTCCCAAAGTGTGTCATTTGGTGCACATACCTCAAAACGTGTGAACAGAAAGTTTCTAGGTTTATTTTTATACATGGAGATTTGATTCCACGGCAGACGGAGGGTGTCAAGGTAAATGACTGTGCAAAAATGACAGAACTGCATTTTGAGCTTTTGGTTGCCAGAGATACAAAGGCCAAGTTAAGGTGAGTTTGTTATTTGATTGCTTTTTGAGGGGTCTATTGGTAATTAGCACTACTGTTTAATATTGTAATATTCCTGGGACCTCAGTGTTTACACAGCTCCATGGATGCTCAATCCAAATTAAACACGCCGAAGAACAACACAGGGAGAAAACACCCGGGGGCAAAGTGAGGGGCTGCAGTCACAAGTGATCAGATCTTTGGCAGAAGAGAGCAGTAGAGGAGCCCTTCCTTTTGGCCTTCTTTCTGGCAGATGTGTTTCAACACCGTTAAACTACATATGATATTGGACTGATTAGCAACTCCTAACACAGAATGTTCTGAAGTTAGAAGAGCTAGGAAGTGGCATGGCAGGGCTGACGTGCTTGGCAGAGTTTTCAGATACGCATATAGTGTTTTTTTCTACACCCTGCCCCCAAAATGTCAACGTCCCTAGGTTTCTGTTTGTTGCAGAGCCCCTCAATATGTGTGTGGGAGGCAGCACTTGAAGCCAAGACAGCAATGGCCGGATCTTCTCTCGGCAGCCATGGGAGAGTGCCAGGTGTCAGGAGCAAGAAGCTTATATGCCGGTTTTGTTTTTTTTTTTCCTGGAAGCAACTGGAAACCAACTTAGTGACACTTAAGTCCTTCACCTGCTACATGAATGCAGCCAGTGTATGTGAGTCAGAGTGGTACCAAGAAGGGCCCTCATCTGAACAGCCACAAAAGTGACGGGCTCTGGCTTGGAATGGGAATGTTATACTATGTTCAGAGTCATGGCAACTTGAACTTGGCAGCTGTATCGGCTTCTGAGATTACAAGTGCCCCACGGCCAAGTGCACCTGTGAGGAGCGTTGACTGTGGAGTGGGATATAGACTGAGAAACCTCTTTCATAGCTGACAATCCATGTAAACTCCTTTAATATGTGAATGGTTAAGTAGCAGTTTAAGTGTTGGAATTACCTGGCCCTGCTTTACCATCTTCTATATATTCAATATAAGACACACTGGGAATTACTGAAAGCTTACCTCTCCCCGCTGAGAAAGGGTGGGTGGTGCTTAGAATTAAGAGGATGTTTCCAGGCTGTCTTTTGTTTCCATCATCAAAAGAGATAAAATTAACTCTATTAGAAACTGAGGCCTCCTCTGTGAGGTATGTTAGTGATAAGTTCTCTTTGCAAAAAAGCTAGTCTTCAGAGGATTGTTAAGATCAGATTTCATGACAGACATGTTTCGACATATTTGTACTTCTCCGAACATGCTACATTTGCTCTCATGTGTTGTGATTAGCTGGTTTCAGTGTTTAATCCGTGGCATGTGGCATTTGTCTGTAGTAGCGTTTCTGTGGAAAACTTTTATCCTAGGCTTGTGGGAGACCAGTGATAATGCTTTGGGTAAAGTATGTCCAGCATTTCTAAAAGCTGCAGTTTCCCAAGAAAATGATCTATGGGCACCTAAGGTTAAAATCTTCAGAATTATTTTTTGTATTTTCTTAAAGTGATTTTTAAAATGAAGTTGAGAAATGGTACTAACAATGCATCCAATATTGATATAATTAGGATATGCATCATATTCTACTAAAGTCAGCCTTCTTAAATAAGTTCATATATAGACATAAAGAGGTATGTGGTTTATTGTATATCAGATTTTTCATTTATCTGCACATTCTTCAGGATCATATTTGGAAGGCACCTACGTGTTCGCTTGCAAACAGATGAGACACCGTCATGCTTTCTAAGCATGTTCTCTCCTGCCCTCTTCCTCCTCCCTCAGTCTGCCTCATATTAAGTTAGCCAATGGAAGTCAACATTACAGCCTCCCCTTTGGCCTGTGTTCTCCATCCTCCTTATATAAGCCTTGGTGGCCCCACACCTCTTCACAGCCACCTGGCCCGGCAGCCTGTAATAGCTGTCTCACTCTTCCTCCTCCTCACCTGATGCCTGCGGCTGACTCAACTGCCTCTGGGGTATGATCCCACAGATTCTGAAAACAGCTGCAGCCAACTGAGGGTGACTTCCTGGTCATGCTCATCCAGGGTACACAGAAGGCTCTATATCAATAATGGGCATCCTCTGACGTGTACTTTTCTCGCAACAGTAAACACTTTACATGACGTTTTTCAGTATCTCCTGAGTATAAGGTGCTGGGCTCTTCTCTCTTTCTGAACAGTTTTGGTTCTTTAGTTCTAGTGAAGAGACAGCCTTTGTGATTAAAAGACAAAAAAAATACTAGTAATAATAAGATTTTCCAAGGCAATCACCCAGTCCCCTCTTCTGGTTTGTTTTTCTGTCTTTCACTCACCTCCTCACTCTTGCCTTGGGACCAGTTGTCCTTTTGCTCAATTCTTTCAGCAAACAATTAGCAACAAAGCTGCAGGCTCTGGCAGTGATCAAAACACTGGCTGAATCTGCCAAGGTCTTCCAAGCACTTCGAAGAAAGGCCGGGAACTGCAAAGCCAGGCAGATTTAGGGTGTCACCTATGCAGGGCTTCATAATTCTCTGTCTTTTCTGGCTCAGGGAACCACCCCATGGGGTCACTCACAAACGCATATGCCTTCCCTCAGTCTTCTGTCTGAGTGTGGCTTAAGGGTATAGGGACTAAGGAAAAAGCTTCAGCCATCACAGCATATCTGAGTATAAAGGAAAGATAGAGAAAGTCCTTGTACAAGAAAACTGAGGCCTAGAGTTGGCAAGCTCTACCCAGAAAGTTAGCAGGAAGGGCCACAGAATGTACTCGAACAAAAGCAAGAATGACATGGCCCATTTCCCAGTCAATACCAAGTGAACCATTTTGGAATGAGAATAGCTAGTTACATCTCTTGCTAGACTTTTCTTCCAGGTCATAAACACCTCCTACCACAGGTTACTGAGCCCAAAAATAAATATGGGAAATTGGCGTGTATGCCACACTTTGTATTTTCTGCCTTCTTCTCAATCCTTAATTAAGCTCCGCAGCAGCCACCCTGTGAAGCCGGTCATTATCACTGGGTGAGGAAACGGAGTCCCACAGGAGCTATGTGACTTGCCCAAGCATACGAGCCAGACAGGCTGGGTAGGGTGAGACTTTCCAGTTTCTGATGCCCACGCCCCATGTGCAATCCAGCCTCGTCACCCTGGGTCTTGGTGCAGGGAGTAAATAAACAAACAAATGATCACATTGCTTTTACTTCTGGAGAGCAATGGGTTCTTATTCAAAATAGGAACAAGGGGCAAAACAAATTGGCAACCAGTAACAAAATCATTGGAGGACAGTGGTGCCACCATTCGCGGGCTTGGAAGTCTGGTCTTTCTGAAGCAGTGCATTCACTTTCAAGTTTCCCTTTATTGCTCACATACCCGGGTTTTATTCAGCAAAAGTGACACATGTCTCACTAGGCAATGGGAATTCAAAAGTGATGCCATGAGGTCCACCTTGTATTCAGGTTCAAAGCCATGTGACCCCATGTGATACGTGCTGTCATAGAGAGATATCTGGAGAAATACAGAAGTTCAGGAGAGGAAAATTACCCTCCCTGGGGGATCAGGGAAGGCTCCATAGATAAGGTGACATTTAAATAGAATCTGAAAAGATGAGTTAAGAGTTTGTGAGTTGGAAGCAAGGAAAAAGAGCATTTGAGCAGCTATGGTAGAGTTTTAATAAATAGTGACTTAAGAGTCTACCCCTATATTCAAATCATGTTCCCTGTAACTTACAGGGTAAACCTAGGAAATAATCAGCTCAGCTCTCAATTCTGGTGACAGACTCTCCCTGTCCTTTGAGATATCCCTCAATGTACTTTCCTAATGCCAAATGAAGGTCAAGACCTTGCCAGGGTGTCTGAGAATTCCTAGCTTTGAGAGCATACGGGGGAGGCCCCAAAGTTGTGTTTTCATGCTCACCTATGGTGTGGAATTTCTGCTTTTTACTGATTTGTGTCAGTTCATCCAGATATCTTTTATATAGGGAAGTGTGTATATGCGTCTGTGTGTACATGGCACATATATGTATATGCTATATATGTGTATGATAACATATATACGAAATCAGTCGCTTAATTAAAAAAAACAAAAACCCTATTTCACTGAACATTTTACTGCAGTGGGAAGAAGAGGATGGGTAGTAAATAATGGGCTTCCTTCACCCTAACACAAATGACTTCAAATTGATTTGTAGGGAAATTGGTCACCTTGGCTGATGCCTATAATCCCAGCACTTTGGAGGCTGAGGCGGGTGGATCACTCGAGGCCAGGAGTTCAAGACCAGCCTGGGCAACACAGTGAAACCCCGTCTTTACCAAAAAATACAAAAATTAGCCAGGCATGATGGCACATGCCTGTAGTCCCAGCTATTCAGGAGGCGGAAGCAGGAGAATTGCTTGAACCCAGGAGGCAGAGGTTGCAGTGAGCCAACAGAGTGAGACTCTGTCTCTAAAAAAAAAAAAAAAATTATCTGTCAGGACCTTGTTGTTAGAATCCTCTAGCAGCTGAGCCACTGTAGATGTTTTTTTTCATCATAGCCATTTTGCCACATGCCCTTTCATCTCCCTCCTTTGTCCTTTTTGCCACTTTCGTCCATCTCTCTCTCCCACTCTGAGATTCCTACTTCCTCCTCTCCTCCTTCCTTCTCTCCTCCCTCATGCCACGATCCTCCTTGCCCAACAGTCTCTTGATTCCTGCCACTCATATCCTCAAGGTCATAGCTTATCATGGAATTTTTGTAAACCAGGACAGTTCCTTCCCTAAGAGAGATTTTGGAATTACAGTGTTTTTAGTTTCTACTTGTTTATGTGACTCATTATATCTCAGCACATAGCATACTTCCTGGCAATTAGGGGGAAATCAATATTATTTATTCTATAGATGACTCAATTAACGAAATAGTACTTTAAGGAGGATTGCCTTTTCCTATTGTTTTACTATACTGTAATTCTGGCCTTGAATACTGAAAAAAAGAAGGCTTAGCCACCTTCATAAGACAGGCCTAGTGACTGGTCCCCGCAAGGGGAGATCCTCCAGCCACTGAAGTCAGGCTACCTAAACACTCCAAAGGTCATGTTCGTTAGGCCAAGTGGCTACTTGGTCAGGCCTGCCTAAAAATCCAGGAAGGAGGACACACACCAGCCACAGCACACAGCTTGTCTCTTTGCGAAGAGAAAGAAGGAGGCATGGAAATGTGAAGGGTACAATCATAACCTTACATTTCTTTTGAAATGACCTCAAACAGATTGGTCTAAATGTAAAACAGTTGTGAAAATTGGGGAATAAGGATGTGCGTTTACTAAGTCTCTGCATGTTTATATGTTAATACTTGGTCGTTTAAAAAACATTCCGTAATTATAAAAAAAAAAAAAATCCCATGTCAAGGATGCCAATTGAAAATGAAGTTGCCCTTCTAATGAAGAGACATTTCAAAATATAATCCTCTTCCAATAAGATACATACCTGGGGTGGTCAGCCCCCCAGAAAAGAAGATGACTTTCACTGAATGTTACTAGCATGGGGCAAAAACCTCAAGTTTCACAAGAAGTTCTTGTTGCTTAAGTTCTTTGAGGCCTTTGCCTCTTACCACTGTTATGTGTTTAAATCATTAGGGACCTGTGTCAACGACTCACATACCTGTCCACAGAAGCCTTCCCTGGTTGTTTGAAAGCCTTAAAAGCTTGGTAAAATAGTCCTGTCTCCTCTCCCTCATGCTGCCTGTATAAGAAATGCTACAAAGAGCTGTAAGGAATTTTCTCAAATTAGTCCCCTCCTCAAGTCTTTTTCAAGGCAACATGGAAATAGTATTGCAAAATCAATCATTTTTTTTTAATCCCAGTGGCTTCCTGTGCTATTCTAGTAACTTCCTGGGAAGGTGAGAGAAATGCACAGACATTCCCGAAGTCACTTTGGTTACTAATAAGTCTCAGAGAAGCCCTCATCACGAGGTTCCGTCCAAGCTGCCACACACTGTCCTGAACCTTCCTTCTCAGTTTTTTATTTATTTTTTCCCATTCTAGAACAGCCAGCAAATGATTTCACACCTTTTTGTTTAGCTGCTAAAAGCAACACAATAACTCCCCTCAGGGCTGCCTCTGTGGGTTCCAAAAATAAAATGGGCTCATTTTCATGCTAAGCATTCAAAGGCTCATAGGAATTCTAATGAAAGGCAAAGGAAGGAAAGAAGGAGAAAAGACGGGGTCAGGCTAGGGGGTGTCGCCAAGGAGGTTCAGCTTCTGCCTGGAGTTATAAGCCACCCCTGCTGGAAGGCATAGGTAGAAAATAACATAGTGCCTAGGCTACAGATTAAAAGGACATCTAATACAACTCTTAAACTCTCCAGCCTTATCTTCTTATCTTCTATCCCCAAACCCAAGGTTATTCTTGGAACACAAACTATTGTTCACCAAGAAGAGCAGTAGCCTCCTTCAGCCTTCCAGATGAGAAATCTCTTGAATAGGCCAGTGACTTGCTTCCAAGTCAGAATATAAAACCATGAATCTCTGAGATTCTAGGTTAACTTTTGAAATTCAAAGTTATCTGGGCCTAAATCATTAGCAATAGCAGACTTATATTCCACACATGACAGAGTAGAAAGAACTCTATTGATGCAAATCAAATAATATTAGCCAACATAGAATACATAAAAAGATTTCTTTTTTAGTTTAATTTAATGTGTGCCTGTATGTATGTATTTATTTGTTTTGAGACCAAGTCTCGCTCTGTCACCCAGGCTGATGGAGTGCAGTGGCACGATCTCGGCTCACTGCAACCTTCGCCTCCTGGATTCAAGCAATTCTCATGCCTCAGCCTCCCGAGTAGCTGGGATTACAGATGCACTTTACCAGGCCCGACTAATTTTTGTGGTTTTAATAGAGATGGGGTTTCGCCATGTTACCCAGGCTCGTCTCAAACTCCTGGGCTCAAGCAATCCACTGACCTCAACCTCCCAAATGGCTGCCATCGGGCCCAGCCTGTATTTATTTTTTAAAGACAACATATCACTCTGTTGCCCAGGCTGGAGTGCAATGGCATGATCATAGCTCACTGCTGCCTTGAACTCCTAGGCTTAAGCAATCGTCTCACCTCAGCACCTACAGTAGCAAGGACTACTGGCATGCCACTACCACACCTGGCTAATTTTTAAAATTTTTTTGTAGAGATGGGGTCTTTCTTTGTTGCTCAGGCTGGTCTTGAACTCCTGGACTCAAGTGATCCTCCTACCTCAGCCTCCCAAAGCAGTAGGGCTACAGGTGTGAGCCACTGTGCCCAGCGGTGTGAAGAGATTTCAACTGAGAGCTTCCCGGAGTGTGCATGTTACCCACCTACAATAAGAGGAATCCTTGTAGGAAGGACATTGCTGACTAGCGGTTTACTTGCCTGAAATTTTAACATCCAGAAAAGGCAGCTGCTCATTATATTTCCAAACAGGGCTTTACTTAGGTATGAGGCCAGACTGTTGGAAATGTCCCCCACTGACTGGACCAACTCTGCCTTTCAGTAGCTTCTACTCACCGGTTCCAAATTTGTCCCATGGAATGGCACCAAATCTGTCTTTTCATGAGAGAGCTGCCAATAATTGACAACTATCAGGTCTCCACCGTCCCCTCCTTTTTAAGTTAGGCATTCCCGTTTTCTTTTTTTCTTCCTCGCATGGTTTCTACTTCCTTCCCTGGGATGTGATCCACTTTACAGTGTCCCTCTTAAAGCACGGCCCCAGAAGTGGTCTCACGTGCACAGAGCACAGTGGAAAGAATGACTCCCTGCGCTAAAGGACATACTATTCACACAGCCTGAGCTCACCTGAGCCACTTCTTTCAGCAGATGTGCTGCATTGTGGGGTCACTTTCCTTTTCAAGATCTGTGAAGAAAGGGCATGCTAAGCAAACTCTAAATAGGTTTGCTCAGAGAATCGCAATGCTACTTAAAGGTACAAAATTTTTAAATGGGTTAGAAGGCTCCTTCGACATACAAATACTTGACTTGCAAAATGTAAGTCCTTATTTTTTTTTTTTTTATTAAAGCAGATACCTGAAGTGCCTGTACTTGGTAAACTTAATATGAGTTACTATATGTTGAGTGTTTGAAAATTTTCTAATTGCATTTCTTTAAAATTATCCCAGGATTTAGTCTTTCTGTCCACGGAATTATAGAATCTTTAGAAACGGAAAGGAGGCCAGGTCTGGTGGCTCACACCTGTTATCCCAGCACTTTGGGAGGCTGAGGCGGGTGGATCACCTGAGATCAGGAGTTCGAGACCAGCCTGGCCAACGTGGTGAAACCCCATCTCTACTCAAAATACAAAAAATTAGCCAGGCATGGTGGCATACGCCTGTAATCCCAGCTACTAGTGGGGCTGAGACAGGAGAATCGCTTGAACCCAGGAGGTGGAGATTACAATGAGCTGAGCTCGTGCCACTTCACTCCAGCCTGGGCAACAGAGCAAGACTCCATCTCAAAAAAAAAAAAAAAAAAAAAAAGAAATGGAAAGGACATAGATTTTTCAAATCCAGTCACCAACTTGCAGGACAATATTATTACCCCATTTTACATATTTATTCAGAATCCACTCATCATATGCTCCCCAAGGACCTCCTAGGTACCAGGCATTGTTCTAGGTTTATTCAGCAATGAAAAGCATAATCCCATGCCAGGTGTGGTGACTCATGCCTGTAATCACAGCACTTTGGGAGGCTGAGGCAGACGAATCACTTGAGGCCTGGAGTTCGAGACTATCCTGGGCAATGTGGGGAGATCACATCTCTTCAAAAATACAAAAAATTAGCTGGGCATGGTTGTATGCACCTGTAGTCCCAGCTACTCAGGAGGTTAAGGTGGGAGGATGGCTTGAGCCTAGGAGGGGCTGTAACAGAGAGCTGAGATCACACCACTGCACTACAGCCTGGGCAATGGAGCGAGATTCTGTCTCAAAAAAATTGAAAGAAAAGAAAAGCATAGTCCCCTTTTTTCATGGAGCTCACATTCTCATGGGGGAAAACAGAAAATAAACAGATAAACAGTATTTAAGATACTTTCACATTCCACATAATGACAAGTGCTATGAAGAAAATAAATTAGGGCTGTGATAGAGAGTGACTAGGTCAAGGATGACAACTTTTAGGAGGAAACATTTGACCTAGGAGAAGGTTTCAACCACAGGAGAATCTGGAAGAAGCTCCAAGCCATGGAAACAGCAAATTAAAAGGCTCTGCAGTAGAAATAAACTTGGAGTGTTCTGGAAACTGAAAAGGGCCAGTACAGCTGGAAAGAAAAAAAATTAATAGAAGAAAAAAGCAATAGCAAGTGGAGTCTAAAAGGAAAGCAGTAGGCAGGGGCTTGATCACATGGGCCTTTGAAGGCTGTGGTGAGGAGCTTGGATTTTACTCTAAGTTCAGCCACGGGAGGGTTTTAGGCAGGGTAGGGGCATGATGTGATTTACATTTTTAAAATGCTCTCTCTGCCTGCTATGTGGAGATGGATTGCACAGGGTTTAACAACAGAAGGAGGGAAACTAGTTAGGAGGGCGTTGCAATGGCCTACACGTTGGACTGACATGGCAGCAATGACAATAGAGAGAAGTGGATAAATTCTAAATATATTCCAGAGGTAGAACCAATAGGACTTGCTAAGGGAGATGCAACTGATGTCCAGGGCGCTTAAATAATTTGCCTAAAAGGGGAGAACGGGAAGGGCACCAACAAATGCTGAGCGCTTAGTAGTGCCATGTACTTTACTCCTAACATGTATCCTAATGATGCTGTGAGGGGAATATTATTTTACCCACATCTTCTATATGAGGACTCTCAGGCTCAGCGAAGTTAAGTAACTAACTCCAAATCAAACACAGAGTAAGTGATAAAGCTGGGATGCCAACCCGTGCCTGTTTGGCTCCATATCTTACAGTCTCCCTCCACTATACAACAGTGTTTTCCAAAGCAATGGTAGAGGAGAAACTCTGAGCACAGACTCCTGGGGTAGGATTCCTCCTACCCTTTTCTTGCAAATTATTGATGCTTTATGACATTGTAAGCAAATACCATCATCAACTGCACATCTTCCTATGTCGTTATATTTAATCAAAACAAAGACGCCTTTCTCTCATTACTCTTCTACCACCTTCCCTTGTTCCTCACAACCCGTGAGTCAGGGTCGGCTCAGCTTTATGCACTTTAACTATCAGAGATGGGAACCCGCCTCCCCTCCTGAGGTGCTGTAGCTGGAAATTGCTTGTGCAACCCGATGACAACTTTTCTATATTTAGCAGAAAAAGTGGTGGCAAGGATCTGTCCAGCTCAATTTTTTTTACAGTTTCAATGTTCGAAATCTCTCAGACAGTCTCCTGAAAGGCACATTGGCCTTGACAGTATCTGAGCGGCAGGAAATTTCCCCCATCTCACAGGGCTGTCCACTGGAAGCCGGGACGTGGAGATCCGCTGTACAGCAAAGACTTGACATACTGAACGCTCCTCCCACACCTTGCTCTACACCCCACGAAACGGGGAGACGCTGGTCCCGTTGAAGCTTCGATGGCTTTTAAGTGTTATTCTAAGAAGGGAAAATAAGCATGAAAGATTCAAGGGGGAAATGGACTATTACTTAATTGTTTATGCCTTTAATTGATGTGTATGGCGCTTGGTTTTTATTTCTTTTCAATGTGGCATGCAAAAAAAAAAATGCAAAAGCCTGCTTGTGGTTTAAAGAACAAAGATAAACTTGCCGGATTGAAACAGGGGGCAGGGGGTGAAAAAATTGCAGCAGGTATTTCAAGTGCTTACTATGACAAAATCATTGTCACAGAGACTGCTCATCACTTACACTTAAAGTGACTAATTCGAGAAGGAGGCACGGTTTCGCTGTTCTCAAGCCAGACTAACGCAGATGTAGTATGTTGCCCGTGACTCTGACCCTCATCCCCATTGGTCAGCCAGAGAGAATTATCTACTAATGAAAAGCATAAAAATTAAGAAGAGCTAAGAAAAGGGGAAATAGAGACCATTAAAGTAAAATGGGAATCTTTAAGACAGTAAAATAGTGCCGACTGTATCACAAAAAAGGGAAGGAACGGGGGAAAAAAAAATTATTTCCATTGAAAACTTACTTATAGCCCTCTGCTTTTTAACATGCAAGATGTATCAATTGTTGGTTGTCAAGGGAAAAAAAAGCCCACTGCAAAAGAATTCCTATTAGCTTTAGAAATAGCAGTTTTAAGAAGTAGTTTTTTTATAACTTCATCCAGGCCCCAACCTCATTTTGGGTTAAATCTTATTTGGAGCAAAAGCACTTGGTTTAGATATGTCCTGTCTCATTTTCACAAAACCTCTTCTAATGAGATGAGTTTTAGTGTTGCTCTGTCTATTAAGGTAAGAGGTGAAGAAATAGAAAATCCACTTTTTGTAACTTTGCACTTCTTGGGACTAATGCCTCCAGTACTGGGTTCCAGATGTTAATTAACAGGCCATTATTAAGAAAAAAAGCTTTTATACAGTTTGACCAAAAAAAAAAAAAAGAAAATACAGTTAAGTAAGAACAAGAAAAAAATCACCTGTAATCCCATCACCCTAAGCTATCCACTGTTAACAAGCCTTAAAAAGAAAACAAAATTATTTGGCACACACCTTGTAGAACCCCAACAGGACTGTTGTAATTCAGGCCTTCTCTCATTTTTTATTTTGTGACAGTTTCTGGCAATTTTCTACAGATAGATGAGTTGATATCTTTACTCGTGCCCTAGAAGAGAAAGGATCTTTTTAACATTAAATGTCTCAATCTCCTCACTGGAAATTTTCTTTTCTTAAGATGAACCAAAAGGTACCTAATTCTTCTTTATATTACTGTGTCTACAAATGTCAAGAAAGTCCTTTCTGATTTTCTGTGTCATAGCATGAACCCCACCCTTTATAGACACAAGAGCTAACACTGCATCGTTTTCACCTAAGACCTAAAACTTTAAAGGCAAAGATTCTCTTTCTCTAATAATTTTAGACAGCCTTCTGGTATGTCATCTTGGCCACCTTTTAAGTTGAAAGAAGTAAGAATAGCTAAAAGAACTTTAGAAAAAAAGGAAAGAAAAAAGAAAGAAAAGGACTAGGGGTGGAGAAACTACTGATAAATGAATAGGCAAAGAGATCAGTAAAGTGCTGAAAGAAAGGCCCAAAACATAATCTCGCATATGTAAAAATAGTCTTGCATATGTGTCAATAGAATACATATATAAGCTGTGGGGAAAAAATAGTCGACAAATCCGTGTGCGTGATGATTTTTAGCTTATCAGAGAAAAATAAATTTTTTTCATGCCATATAACAAATTAAGTCCTAAATAAATTAAAGAAATAGTTTTGAAAAATTAAATAATGAGAACATATTTCTGCATATTTATCTAGATACAGGCAGATTTTCTATACTTTACAGTAATAGAAGAAATTACCGAATACAAAGGTCAATACATTGAAATATAGAGAAGAGTAAAATTTCTATATGTCAAAAATGATCATAAACAATCAGCAAAAAGGACAAAAAGCAAACTTATAAGAAGATGTATTTTTTCAAATATTAAGGCAGAAAGTTAATAACCTTAATATATAATGTGTTTAATTAGTCTGTAAACAATTTTCAGCCTTACCAGTAAATACAAAGTATCAGAGGCCTAACAAGATAGCATGATTTTTAAATGACATTAAACAATTCAGTCAGTTTCAGGAAGACATTAATATACTGTTAATATAAATTGATACAGCTTTCTTGCTGATAGGTACTAAAGTCTTGAAAAATGATGATACTCTTTGATTTGGTAATCCTACTTCCAGTAGATTATTCTAAGGAAATAATTTAAAAAGTAAAGATTTATGCACACAAAAACCATGTTTATTTCATACTATTTATAATGGCTAAAATTCTGAACACTCTGAATGTCCTTTATTAGGAAAATTATTAATAATTTATAGTCATATGATGGCAAATTATACTGCCATTAAAATAATATGTAAAGAATTAGTAAACACATGAGAAGTTACTTTTGATTGAACAAAAAGTAGTATGTGAAATTCTGTGCACAGAATGATTTTACTTGTGAAGATTTTTAAAAGCATAGGAAAAAATAGAAAAAATACTGGCAAGAACCCTCCCTGGATGTTAGTGGTGGTTGCATTTGGCTAATAAGGTAATATGAAGTGGTAATATTTTGCATGCTTCTTTTAACTTCTTTCTACATTTCAAATGTTCTACCAGGTATTTATGTACTATTTTTAGAAGCTTTTAAAAAATAAGAAAAATCAAACTACAAAAATGAAAAGGAGCCAATGGTAGGCCTCCTTTTCCTTCAGAAATCTATGTCTTGTACTAGTTAGTAGGGATAATCAGATACTTCTAAGCCAAGGGTGGGTACTATTACCTACTTTTAGTCTAGTTTACTCCAGAGGCCAGATTGCTAGATGATTTGCGGGGGCGGGGGTTCGCTATTAAAAGTAATTGCAAAAACCGCAATTACTTTTGCATCAACCTAATAGTTTCTCTTCTTCCCCTTTCTCAAGTTTTAGTTTCCTCTTCTCTTTTATTCCTTCCTCCCACATTTGATGCAAGTAGAAGCCAGGGGAATGTAAGCATCACATCCCTACCTCTTTCTAAGAATGGAAAGATGGGATTGTTTTCACCTGTCTTCCAAGCCTGGGTGGACAGACAGACAGAAGATGGAGAACATGTGTTTCTTGTTCGGGAAAGGGAAGAAGTGGTTTCTGTGGGATGCGAGTGAGCTTCTGTAGCTCTCCCTTTCTTGTAGAACTAAGGTTTCTAGAGACGCACAGAACATTCTTCCTCAAGGAGTTCATTTGAGAATCAGATGAGAGATTATTTAACCTGAAGAGAGCTTTTGGCGTTTTAAAATGGTAAGTCTTACAGACTCCATGACCGCTACCACTGCTACCACCACAACCACAGAGAGCGCCGAATCTGAAAATACAGGAACTGATCTGAAAATACAGGAACTGAAAATTCAGTCAGTCAAATTTGGAGCTGATTTGGGCAGAGGATAGGAGATGAACAGGCTGAGGATGTTTCTCCAGCCAAGACCACAGTGCAGCATTTTTTTTTTTAGTTGAAATTAAAAAGAAAATGCAGTGTGTGCTTTGTCCCACTCATTTACCCTAACGATCTTCAGCATGTTTCTGTTTCTAAGGAAATGGAGGGCCCAGGTCTGTGATTCATTTCCGGAATGCCACATAGCATCCTTGGATGAAAGCTCCTCTATCCAAGACGACTTGGGAAACGCCTTTTAAAGTGTTCTTTCCCTCTACATCTTGGAGGTTTATTTTGATTGCAGAAAGTACATTTTAATCAATAGAGGCAAATGCAATTAAAATCTGAGTACACAGATTTTGAATATGTCTGGTAAGAAACACCTTAATAAAGATGACAACTTGACAACCTCCTACAATTTATTACAAAATTGTTTGTGGCTATTCTTTAAATATCTAGAACCCAGGAACCAGGTAACTCTAGCTTTTAAAATTAAATTGTCTTTGCATTCAGTGATCCCCCTTTCTCCCTTCTCCACACCAAAAAAAAATTGAATTTATTCCAAAACACAGAATTCAGCAAGATGCTACCATCACCCTAAGGTTTAACATTCTTTCTACTAAGTTAAAACAGCACATTATCCTCAAATTTGGAGGTTAGGAAGAGAAATATATGGGAAGATATAAGCTAACAGCTATCCTTAAATTGCAATTTGAGGGCCACTGTCATTTGCATTCTTCTTGCCCTGAGGCGACACATCAGTGTGCAGAGTCATGGTGGCGGCAGCCTGGCCTGGGTGACAGAAACCATTAAAGGGAAGCAGAGGGCCAGGCCATGCTCCCTGGGATTCATTAGCTTACTCCTTGTGTAGAAGACAAAAGGTATCTGCAGGGCTCTGGGCTTGCTAACCAAACTGTTAATCGCTTAGAAACAGCAAGAAGTTCACTAGTGAGATGTTTATCACATACCTGGAACAAGAGTTGACTTTTCTGTGAAACATCATTCTGGAATGAAAGCCAAAATCTCTCTGCTAGTCAGTTAAGGCTGAAAAAATAATCACGTCAGAATTAGTAGGGCAAAAGAAAAGAGAGAGAAATGAAAACAAGCTGGTATTTAATAGGACTGGGGGGAAAATTACCTGAGCTTCAGTAATTACAGAAGAGTTGGGGTTTCGAGAAGGTAAAAAAAAAGTGGGCCGGGTGCGGTGGCTCACGCCTATAATCCCAGAACTTTGGGACACCGAGGTGGGCAGATCATGAGGTCAAGAGATCGAGACCAGCCTGGCCAACATGGTGAAACCCCATCTCGCCGGGCGCGGTGGCTCACGCCTGTAATCCCAGCACTTTGGGAGGCCGAGGCGGGCGGATCACAAGGTCAGGAGATCGAGACCACGGTGAAACCCCGTTTCTACTAAAAATACAAAAAAAAAAAAAAAATTAGCGAGAGGCGGTGGCGGGCGCCTGTAGTCCCAGCTACTCAGGGAGGCTGAGGCAGGAGAATGGTGAACCGGGTGAGGAGCTTGCAGTGAGCGAGGGTGTGCCACTGCACTCAAGCGTGGGCAGCAGGCTGAGAGACTCCAACTCAAAAAAAAAAAAAAAGAAACCCATCTACTAAAACACAAAAATTAGCCGGGTGTGGTGGCACGCACCTGTAGTCCCAGCTACTCAGGGTACTGAGGCAGGAGAATCACTTGAACCCAGGAGGGGGAGGTTGCAGTGAGCCGAGATCCGTCCCCTGCACTCCAGCCTGGCGACAGAGTGAGACTCTGGCTCACGGAAAAAAAAAAAAAAAAAAAAAAAAAAAGTGGTAGCACTGCTTCTCTCAGAAAGACAAATGTCTGGAATACCCAAGCCGCACTGACTGTCTCAGGTCATTGAGAGAGGCTGGACAGAGGACTGTGGGAAAGTGCAAGTACTAGGTGACTTTAAAGGACATCCCAAAAGTCCAGGTTGAAGTGATTTTTAATGAGAATGTGCATGCTTTGTATCTTTTTTACGTATTCTACAAGTAATAGACAATTACAATTATTTTAAAACTCCATCATTACAGAAAAACATAATATTAAAAAGACCCCACCCATTTCCCTAACCCAGAGATTATCACTATGAAAAGCTGGGGGTATTCTTCATATTTCTAAAGAATATACTAACATATATTTTAGTCTGTATAAGTGTATTTCATTCTCTGCTTCAACAAGCCCTTGAAAAGGATACTCAGTTTGCAACTTCACAGCCATGTGAAGAAGAAAAGAATATTTAGGGATCATTGGTACATAATACCTTGCATCTCTCTGCAGCATATGAAATTGAGCTTCAGTCCTATTTAAAAAAGAATTTCTGTGGTTAAAAAAAAAAAAAAACCCTTTATATACATTTCTCAGGTTGGAGAAAGATAAAAGAAACTGCATATGAGGTTTGGGCTGGGCAGTTGATTTTAAGCATGGTTCCTTTTAATTACTCAGCAATTTCAGGCAATCATCCACTTTGACACTATAGTTTTCCCTTGTCTACAATGGGAAGAGGGATAGAAAATCTGAACTTGGGGACTTGGTCTCTGAGCACTGCTACCAACTACACCTGCCTTTTGGCGAATACCCAACTCTTCTCAGCTGAGGTCACACGTTCTGCCAGCTCTCAGGAACCAGGAGGCTTAATTACCTGTATTTTCAAAGACCTCTGAACTCTCTTAGGAAGGGGGCTATTTAAGTTCAGCGTCACATTATCCAGTTCCCGAAGCATTCATTTTATAGAGATAGAGAGGAAAAGGTCAGAGATTGAGCTGTGCTCCAAAGGAAGTTTGGAAAAACGTTTTCTATATATTATAAGTTAAAGAAATGCTTTGTGGTTTGAGAAAAATCACACTGTACTTCCACACAAATAACATACATATCAGAAATAAAATGCTTACATTAAATATTAATTTAAGACTATCAAAATTCACACTGGCACATGTTCACTTTCTCTTTCCTTTACTAGAAGGTGCTCTATGGTTACCTGCTACCAACACAAACCTGTGTAAAGTGCAGTATTGCTGCTGTCCTTTTATAGGTGCTGCTGTGGCACGACCAGGCCTGCATATTCTCAGATCCCAGAGCCAGCACCAGATTGTGATGAAGTTTCCACAAAAATGAGGGCAATCCATTGTAAAGCTGCCAACTTTATTTAAGAAATAAAGAAGAGTGCGTCCTTCCTACTTTTGGGGTATTGAAATGTTGCTTTCTTTTATGAATTAATGGTAATTGAAGATGGTGGCTGTGAGGTTTTTTTAAACACCCTTTTTTGATCAGATGTAAACTTGGCAACAGTATATTGATCTTCTCACAATTTCCCAATTTCCTTTTCTTTTCTTTTTGGATTTTACTGGCCTGCAAAATCCAGTCTCTGGAAAACATCAGTCTATGGCTAATTCTGTCCATATGGTAATAGAGAGAATGCAGATAATCACCATTTTTAGCTCAAAGTAGCAAATCCCTCCCCTCCCAAAACTTGTGCCTCAGCTAATGATAAGTAGGACACCCGATGCGTGTGAGTTGTATTTCTCCCTCCACCCTCTAATAGGAGTCCTAAAATTAAGCCACAGAAGGTCAGAAAAGAAGGAAGCAAGGGGAAAAATAATAATACTAAATAAACCAGCTGACTAATGGACTCAGTGTCGATGAACAATGAATAGAAGTATGTCCTATCATTATTTGCAATATACTAAAAAATTATTCATTATGTATTTAAAATTCAAATTTAACTGGGAACTCTGCATTTTCTCTGGCCAACCTACACCCAAGTCTATCTGACCCATTAGAAAATACAGAGGTCGTGAAACATGCATTGAAGTAGCTCCTACACATACATGGTTATTAATAAAATACTCTTTTGGTTCTCTTGGGGCTTTCTAGTTTTCTTGTCTACATGTGAAATATTTAGATTATTTGGTTCTTATAAAAGTATACCCACCTTCTATTAAACCTGGAGAAGAGTAAAGCAAGTTAACTCGCCCCTGGTTGGCTTACCTTGTAAAGGAATTGATAGCCAGTGTTTACAAGCAGGCCCGGCCAAGTCGCCCCAGCAGCCCACCTGTGAGCTGGCTTTCCAGGTGCTGCAGAGTAATTCCCTGTAACCCACACTGAAGCTTCAGGATCTGAAAGTTTGTGGGTGGGAAGTGAGGAAAGCCAGGATCCTGTGAGGCTGCCCTTAGCCGTACTGGGCATCCGGCCAGCACACTTATTCTTTGTTTCTTGTTTTCCCCTCTGATGTTAAAACTAATACAAAGTTAAAAGCTCTACTTTTTTTTTTTTTCAGTATTCTACCTGGCAAATGCACAGTCCCCCACCTTAGCACAAAACAAAAGTAATAATAAAACTGTCAAGTAGTGCCAGTAACCTCTCTGGTAATATTTGCAGGCAAATGACTTTCCATCTACAAAGCTGACACCTATTTTCTGTTAGGGAAATGAATTGATATGAGCTGGAGATTGGCAGGGAAGTAGGAGTCTGGGTCAGATACCCGGTGTGCATTTCATTAAAATGCCTAGGAATGTCGATGGTGTTTTTTCTTTTCCTTGACCACCTCAAGGTTGTTATAGAAGTAATATGAGGGGGGGAAATGTGAACAGTGCTTATACATTCGAACACATGGGAGCAAAAATCAAAATGTGGAATCAGAGGCAGTTTTAGTGGTCCGTCAGTCACATAGCCCCAGATGGGCTGCTTAGGATTGGGAAAAGAAAGCTGGGTTAGAAAGTCTCATGCTGCTGGCCAGGCGCAGTGGCTCATACCTGTAATCCCACACTTTGGGAGGCGGAGGCGGGTGGATCACCTGAGGTCAAGAGATGGGGACCATCCTGGCCAAATGGTAAAACCCCATCTCTACTAAAAATACAAAAATTAGCTGGGTGTGGTGGTGAGCGTCTGTAATCCCAGCTACTCGGGAGGCTGAGGCAGGAGAATCGCTTGAACCCAGGAGGCGGAGGAGGTTGCAGTGAGCCGAGATTGTGCCACTGTACTCCAGCATGCTGACACAGCAAAACTCCGTCTCAAAAAAAAAAAAAAAAAGTCTCATCCTAGCCCAAATGCCATCTACCAGTGTGACTTTGGGCAGTTTGTGTTGTCCTCTGCCCATCAGTTTCCTCCTTTGCAAAGGAGGGGCTTGGACAGGCTAACCCCTGGGCTGTCTGTTAGCCCTCTATCTCTAAGGAGGTACAGAGGAGAAAAGGAGTTCCTGAGCTGTATATGAGGTTCACCCACTTACCTGCTGGGACTTGAAAGGCTATAGATTTGAAATAACAAAGACACACTCCTTGGTTTCTTGGTCTGACTTTCAGAAACACAAGAGCAGCCATTCTTTTTGCCTTTCACTGCCCACTCCTACCTTGTCAGAAGACAGTTGGTTGGACCATGTGCTTGATCCTCCCAGGAGCCTGGTGAGCTCCATTGCTAATGGTTCCCTTGGACACTGTACACACAGGTCATTGTTATCTTTCTTTTTCAAAGCTGTTACTTAGGTTGGATGAAAAATAGCAGACTTCAGCCATCGTGATTGTTTATACGGGCATACAAAGATGAGACACACCACTCTTCTTGTTACTAAATCATACTCTGGAGTCTCAGAGTTTCTTTGCCATATGCTTTCCAAGGCTTTTCCTGCTGGGCTAGTTCTAGACAGAATCTGTATAAAACACTGCCCTTTTGGTCAGCAGTTCACAATGAACTTGGGTGGGAAAATATATACTTTCCAAATCAGGGAATGTATATCCTGATTCTGTCCTTTGCATCAGTGTAGAACTCATGGTGGAAAACATCAAAGATTATTTCTATGGGGTTCTTTCCATTCTGAGCCCTGAAGCTCATTATTTCATTTTTCCAGGTTTCCTCATGTGATGGCTGTCCTTTATCACAGCCCGATAGCCAAATCATACATCTTCATTTTATCTTTGTTATTCAGAAGTATTCACCAGAGTTCCCTTTTTCTTCTTGGGTTTGTGATAACACCATGGAAGTTAAGCTGGGTTCCACCCTTGCCTTCCAACAGCTTTTGTGTTACTTTCATTCATGGAATACATTCTCAGTGTTGATTTATGCAGACACTCCTATAGCCCTTGCGCCTCCCTTGACCTCAGTTATTCCTAATCCCCCCATCTTTGTCCTGTGAATGCTGGCTGGCCTTTCCAAGATGGAAAATCACTGGATGACCCATACATCTGTGCAGCCCACACCTAGTACATTGCTGGCCTTTGCCCAAATTATGCCACCCCATTTGGGATGACCTGACACCATTGTGATCAGTCTGATGACCTGGCAGCACCCCATCTGCCTACCCAGTTCAGTCTTGCTCCATTTCAGTGCCTCTTACAGCAACTCCTCACGTATCTTCTTGTCACTGTCTCATGCCTTCTCAGTCTCAGCCAACATCAGCCCATTCATTGATTCATCTAGATAATTTGAGAACCACTATGTGCTCTACCAGAGTGAATAACAAAATACAGTTCTTGCCCTCAAGGAGCTTAGACTGTAATGAGAAAGACAGACAATAAAGAATAAACAGTCAGCCAGGTGCAGTGGCTCATGCCTGTAATCCCAGCACTTTGGGAAGCCGAGGTGGGCGGATCATGAGGTCAAGAGACAGAGACCATCCTGGCCAACATGGCGAAACCCCGTCTCTACTAAAAATACAAAAATTAGCTGGTCGTGGTGGTGCATGCGCCTGTAGTCCCAGCTACTCAGGAGGCTGAGGCAGGAGAATCGCTTGAACCCGGGAGGCGGAGGTTGCAGTGAGCTGAGATCATACCACTGCACTCCAGCCTGGCAACAGAGGAAGACTCCATTTCAAAAAAAAAAAAAAAGAATAAACAGTCAATCCTTATAAACATTGACAAAGCTATGAGGAAAACAATCGTTGGGGTGCTGTGAGACAGAGTGGCAGGTGAAGCCTATCTTAGATAGTGTAGGTCTGCAGAGGTCGCATTTAAGCCAAAGCCTCAAGAATGAGAAGCCTGCCAGCCATGAGAGAAGCAGGGTAGAAATACTTCTGGACTTCAGGCTCAGCATGTGAGCAGACCCTAGCTCAGGGGAAAGCTCCTTGTGCTTGAGAACTAAAAAGGGATTCTCTAAACCCACCCCTTTTCCAGACACCTCTTTCGCACAGATGCTGACTTCAACCGTTCATTCTGATTAATTCATCTCCTGAGCTGCCATAGGTCATTCTCTGGGTTCTCGTTACTTGACATTTGGGTGCATACTGTCTTTTATTATTCAGCTGTGTGGAAGATCTTTACAGGACTTGAGTTCCTTTCTTCACCTCTCCAAGGGCATCAGTCAGGCTTCTATTTATATAGAAGATGCTGAAGAAATACTTGAATTCTATTCAGTTCAGTAAACATTAATTAAATGCCTGGTCTGTGCTAGGTGGTACATGCTGGGTATTTAATTCACTGCTGGTGTTTAAAAATAACCAAGCCTGGGCAAGATGGCAAGACCCTGTCTATATTTTTAAAAAATGTAAAAATTAGCTGGGTGTAGTAAACATATCTATGGTCCTAGCTACCTGGGAGGCTGAGGCAGGAGGATCCCTTAAGCCCCAGAGTTTGAGGCAGCAGTGATTTATGACAGTGGCACAGCACTGCAGCCTGGGTGACAAAGCAAGACCCCGTCTCCAAAAGAATAAATAAATAAAATAAACAAACACCAGTCTAACCATGAGAAAAACATCACACAAACCCATTAAGGGTTATTCCACAACACTGCTGACCAGTACTCCTCAAAACTAGCAAGGTCATCAAAAACAAGGAAAGTTCGAGAAACTGTCACAGACCAGAGGAGGCAAAGGAGACATGACAGCTAAACATAATGTGAGATCGGATGGGATCCTGCAACAGGAAAAGGGCACCAGGTAAAAACTAGCAAAATAAACTGCAAAATAAACAGTAACATACCAATGTTGATTCCTTAGTTGTAACAAACATACCATAGTAAAGCAATATGTTAACCAGATAATAAAGTCATAAATAAAGGAATTGTCTGTACTATTTTTACAACTTTCTGTAACTCTGAAACTAACCCAAAATAGTTTATTTAAATTAAAAAATAAATAAATAATTAAGACATGTTCCCTCCTCTCTATAAGCTTATACTGCAGGAGAGGAAACACACATCTAAACAAATATTTGCAACTCAGTATGATAAGGGTAACAGTAGAAATGTATGCCAAGTACGAAAGTAGTCCATGTGAAGGCATGATTATCTCAAATTTAGGGAAGAAATCACTGAGGAGGGCAATGCCTGGAGCTGGGTTTTGAGGGATTAATAGGAGTTTGAAGAATGTGAAAGACAAGCTTGGAAAAGGCTAATCTGAGCCTAGGAAAGGGCATTTAACAAAGCATGGAATTTTTTCAAACTATTTGGTATTGAAAGAGGGAAGAAATAAAAGAAAAGAAAGGAGCCCAGCTTTGGAATTGAGTCACCAGTTATGGGAGACTTGTTAGTAACCTCATTGTTTGTGGCTGGGATTCCACTGCCCATGGCAGCAGATTCACAGGGCCTCTGAGCATTGTCCCCCAGACTCCTCCCCTTCATTCTCCACCCTGCTATTAGAGCCATCTGTTTGGTCACCTTGGACTCCATGGTACACTGGGGCAAGGCAGAGCCCCCATTTCTGGAGGCAGATGGATAACCAGGAAAAGGCATGAATGAGGGGACCCCAGGAGGCAGTGACTTAGAGACGGAGGCAAGAGTGCTGTGGTCAGTCATGGGTCATTGTCTTTGAACTGGACAGGCCAAAATGTCTGCCACACCCACACCTGCAGGTGAAGGAGCCAGAAGGTAAGAGCCACTGAGAGCAAGTCCTTTGTTCTGCTGAACACTGTGTACCCTCCCTCCACCGCCCACAACCCAATGTCTGGCTTAAAGTCGATTCTCCAAGGATATCTGATGAGTGAAGGAAAAGATGAAGCCCATGAGGACTGTTACCCTCCATCCACACAGGAATGAATCAAAATGGGAACCCAAGGTAGGATGCCAAAGCCAAAGGTCAGGAGGTGACCAGTGAAGTGGCTGGCCTCCAACAGGATGACCTCTCAAGCCCTCTCTTGGGGAAATCTGAACAGGAGGAGGCAGTTAGGCAGCAGCTGAAGCACAGAGATTTGAGGTGGAGAAGGTCATGAATCCTTCTGTAGAAGCTGCTGTTATAAGGAAGCAAAGTCTATGACTGAACTCAATGGTGGTGAGTGAGTCAGTTACTATCAGAACTGAGAGGCGAACATCCAGGGAAAGTCAGTAACCTTAAGACAGAGAAGTTCTGCCCACGACAGGGACAGCAAGAGAGCAGCAGATTTTCCCCACCCTGTTTCTGTGGGGCCCACCCACTCTATGGTGACAGTGACCTCTATAAGCCTAAATGTCCTATAAAATGGGGGTAATAACAGCGACAGCCTCATGGGTTTATGATGGGATTGAAAGGAGATAATGCACACAGAGCACTTAGCACCATGCTGGGCAGCTAAGTACTTCATCAATGGTATTTTTGAGGTTGTTGTTTTATTATTCTTATTAAATTCCATGAGAACGCTTTTACTTGTATTGCTCCATGTGCATTCTTGCAAGAATCATCCTTTAGTTTGGTAAGTCTTTGTTCCTTGCAACAACAACAACAACAACAACAACAACAAAACCCAAATTTCAAAACGATCCCTGGTCAGAGCTGCAGGAACTATGAAATATATCTGACACAGCCCCGTGGAGGCCCTAATCCCTAGGGATCGTTTTCCCTGTCAGTCCCAAGAGGGGAATTCCCTGTATGCTCAGATAGATATTTGACAGTGAATGGTATAGCTTGCGGGCTTCCTGGTTTGGGGAGGCTGAGCTCAAACAGACACCAGGCTACCCACCCTGGGTTGAACTGTGGGGAACTAGAGAAGTCAGAGGCAGGGAAACAGTCATGAGCTAACACAGGCCAAGCATTCCTGGCGTCCCTTGGGGCTCCCTGAGGCAGCAGGGTGCTGAGAAGCCTGTCCCAGCTAAGGAAGGAAGAACATGGGAGCTCTGAAGACACACCTCATCGACCCCCATCCCTAGAAAATGTTACAAAGCTCATATTTTCACTTTGTTTAATCAGTGGTTTCATACACATTAGCATTAATTTGGTTTCTGAATAGGACACATAGGTACGTGATACAATATTCAAAAGGTACAAAAGGATATAAAGTTAGAGGTGTAAGCCCTATGCCTTAACCACAGTTACCAATTTCTTATGCAGCCTTCTGAAAATCCTTCCTATGAATATATTAGCATGATGAATTCAAACATACATATTCAAATATATCTGTTTGTATACACTGTTCTGCATCTTGATTTTTTTCAATTCACACCACATCTTTAGAGATAATTCCATAGCAATTTTGTACAGAATTTCCTTGTTCTTTTTAACAACTGTATGGTATTCCATTTTAACGATACACCAGACGTTATTTCATCCCCTACTAATACATTTTTAATTTGTTTTCAGGCTTTGCAAATACAAAAAAAGCTACAACGAATATCCTCAAACATGAACCATTTTGTACATATGCAAATAGAGGTACAGGATAAATTCCTAGATGCAGAATAGCTAGGACAATGGTAAATGCATTCATAGTATTATTGGACATTGCGAAGTGGTCCTTCATGGAGACTTGGTCAGTTTATGTGGCCACCAATAATGTATGTGAGTGCTTGTTGCCCTACAACCTCACCAGACAGAATGAATGAGTTTTTTACCTAACAAAACAAAAAAAGATTTGTTTTTGTGGCAAATATAAACATGGACAAAAGCCTTTTTTCTGTTTTTTTTGGGTTTTTTTGTTTTTTTTTCTTCTGAAGCCCAGTCTGTGTCTTTCTGTATGTCTCTCTCTCTTAAGTACATGCGCACCCACAATCCCTTGCCCTGTCTCCATTGGAGCTTGGTTGAAAAGCTGTAATCTAATTATTTCTTTTCCACATTGTAACAGGTTTTAGTCTTTGGTGGTTTTAATTTGCAAACGAAGAAAAGTAGTTCTTGGGCAAGTGTTTTCACTAAGCCCTACATTTACCAGTGTAGAGGGTCTTTAAAGCTTCCAGAAGCGATTGCTGCTCTCCAAATGCCAGGGCCCATTTCTTGGTTAATTTTTCCAAAGCCTTGACAATACTGAGGGGAATGATACTGGGGTTGCTAATGCTCAGTATTTACAGAGCTTCTTTGTCTGAGATCTCAAAGCACTTGACAGCATTAAATCATTGTTCCCTTGGCCCTCTCAAAAGCATCTTTGAACACAGATGGATGTTACACAGAAATGAAAGCTGTGCTTTCTATCCAGATTGCCTGAAAGGTGACCAGGAAGAAAATACCAACTAACCAACATAGTTTCTAGCCGTAGTAGCATGTCCCTTTATTTACCTCAAACAATTTACCTTTTGTAGATACATTTCCAATGAATAATTGTGTGTGTGTGTGTGTGTGTATACAGCAAATATATATATGCAGCAAATGGAAGAGGACCTCTTCCATACATGTGGTAAGGAGGTTAAATTATATCAGAGGGCTGTGTCCCTGGATTCAAAGGAAGATATGCTAAGGTCTTTAGGCCTCTTGACTCACTATGGTCTAAGTCTCTGCTAGTCTTTTCTATTGGATAAAATGTATAACTATGACCCAACATTGCTTCCAGTGGCCCAGGAAAAGAAAGGAGGAAGAAAGGAAGGGAAGAAGAGAGGGATTTAGTGAAAAAAAAGAAGGAAGGAAAGGGGGAAAAAATAAAAACTCTAATTCAGATCTGATGTTTCTTTCCAGTGTGGAACAATATCTTATAAATAGAAAGCCCAGCCTGGCCTCATGCATAACGTTTGATTCCACCAGTGAGTAATGTTCCTATAGAGTATTTCTGTAGTCACCACACCATAGGCCTCCCCACCCTTTCCCACCCCCTACTCTCCACCTGCTCCATATCCTACCCATTCCATACACAGAATTTCAACCTTCAAGCAAGAATTTTAGTGGGAAGATGTTGGCAAATACTATGTCATATTTCAGATACATAAACCAAGTCACAGAGAAGCTATGACTTATTTAGTGATAAAGAATCTATGTTAGGCACACATATCTCAAACTGCATCTCCTGGGTCAAAAACGATCAACCAATAGTTTTGATTTTAAAAAATTATTTAATGCATAAATAACACTGAACATCAAAATAAAAGTAAACGTTACTGCAGTCCTGCCACCCCACCGAATCATACTGCTTTCATCTACCTCCGTATCCTTTGTCCATATTCACATAAAGTGGTAACCAGAGCCTATAGCAACATAATATTGTGGGCAAGAGCCTGGCTCTGGAGCCTGGCCTCCTGTGCTTATATCCAATTCCACCATTGACTAGCTGGGCCTTAGTTCCCTCGTCTGTTAAATGGGAACATTAGCAGTACCTACCTCATGGCGCTTTCATGGGGGAATCAATGAGATGTCCATGTTAAGGAGTTAGCCAAGTGCCTACAGTATAGTCAGCACTTGGTAAATATTAGCTGCTGCTGTGATTATTTTTAATTTTTGCTTTCTGCTTTTGAAAATGTAACATAAGCAAGTACAATAGAATTGTAGTTGCTGATAGATCCCAAATCCTTGCTAAGCTGACTGCCCCCTCCTGGGCATTATTAAAGAATTTTAAATATTTTAGACTGACCACTCTCTAGATTCCTAGGGCTCGCTCCACTGCAGAGAGGCAAGCAACATCTTCTGGGCCCTTCTCTTTCAGGGACTTTGCAGACCACACCTGTGGTGGGCTTCACTGCTCTCCTGGCCCTTTTACACGATAAATCTCAAGATTTCAGGGGGAAAAAGAAGGGAGTGAATGAGGCAGGACACACAGAAGACATGGCATTCCTCAGGGTTTCCAGGGTCTCACTGGGTAGCTGCAACCTTGCAATCAAAGATTATGTCCTGGCCGGGCATAGTGGCTCATGCCTGTAATCCCAGCACTTTGGGAGGCTGAGGCGGGTGAATCACCTGAGGTCAGGAGTTCAAGACCAGCCTGGCCAATATGGTGAAAGCCCACCTCTACTAAAAATACAAAATTTAGCCCGATATGGTGGCGCATGCCTGTCGTCCCAGCTACTCAGGAGGCTGAGATGGGAGAATCACCTGAGCCCAGGAGGTGCAGGTTGCAGTGAGCCGAGATTTTGCCACTGCACCCCAGCCTGGGTGACAGAGCAAGATTCCATCTCAAAAAATAATCGTTTTAAAATTATGTCCTGAGTATTGCTGATCCTTTTCAGAATGATGGTAATAAAAGGCATTGGCATCTTGGTATTTTATTTCT
Organism: Papio anubis; assembly: GCF_008728515.1. Lineage (NCBI taxonomy): Eukaryota > Metazoa > Chordata > Mammalia > Primates > Cercopithecidae > Papio > Papio anubis. Next base: position 128,402,708 of record NC_044982.1, read on the forward strand.
TTCTGTTTGTTTGAGACAGGGTCTGGCTCATCACCCAGGCTGGAGTGCAGTGATGCAGTCTTGCCTCACTGCAACCTCCGCCTCACTGCAACCTCTACCTCCCAGGCTCAAGTGATTCTCCCATCTCAGCCTCCCGAGTAGCAGGGACCACAGGCACTCATCACCATGCCCAGCTAATTTTTGTGTTTTTAGTAAAGATGGGGTTTCACATGTTGCCCAGGCTGGTCTCAAATTCCTGAACTCAAGTGATCCGCCCACCTCAGCCTCCCAAAGTGCTGGGATTACAGGTGTGAGCCACCGTGCCTGGTCCCCACCCTTTACTCTTTTCCAGTGTAGATTTCCTAGGAACATGGTCTTTCTCTTCCATGACCACAGTACAATGATCATAATCAGGGAATGTAACATTGATACAATACTGTTCTCCAACCCACAATCTGTTTTTGTATTTTCAAAGCCTCGCTTAAAAAGCAGGTGTGGGACAAAGATGATAAATGTACATCACAGCCTAATTAGGCCAGTTGTTCACCTGGTGACCTCCCCACTGGAGTCATTCTTCAAAGCCCAGCTCTAACAAGGCACCCCTGCAAGCCTGTGCAGGCTGCTGTCCCCACCTGGCAGAAATAATTCTCTGCCAGGCAGCTCTCTGTGTGTGCCCCGGTTATAGCCCTTCATGTCATATAGCAACAATTTACTCTCTGGCTCCGCAGTGGACTATGAGCTTCTCTGAGTTTCCAGGGCCTAGCTGGGCAGCTGACAGATAATTGGTGCTTAGGAGATGTTTGTTAAAAAAATGGATGGGCAAATAGACAAATGGAAGCCTCTGGTGGGTTGAACTTGATAAAGAGGTTTTTTCTTAAAAAAAAAAAATCTATTTGATGAAAGTTCAGAGATACACAATTCAGTGAGTGAAATTATAAGTTCTTCTTAGGAACATCTTAGGGCAAGGAAGACATTGTGTATGGGATCTTGGCTCATGCCTCACTGCCACTCCCTCAAACTTTTGTCTCCTCCCTCTACACCAAAGCATAGTAGCTGCTGAAAGAATACAGTTATGCTCAGGAAGCGTGTATAGACTGGACTCCCCGAAGAGCCGGTGCCTGTGAGCATAAGAAACACAGCCCGGGATTGCAGCACTTGGCAGCCCTGAGCTTTCCATCATTCCCGCCACGTTCGCACGCAGTAACTTTCCGTGCCGGCTCTGAGCTGCTACTGGGAGGCGGAGCTCTGGGCTGTCCCCCTCTCCCCGGCAGCCACCAGCGCCAGAGTGCCCCGCAACTGTGCCTTAGGCTAACCCGAAAAGCCACACATCCCAGACCTGGGAGCACTCCAGCTAGCTAAACGAGTTTGTGGCAGAACCTGGTAACTCCCAGGGCCTTTGAACTGGAGTGTGGAGCTTACTGCTTTCCCAAACGCTTCTCCTGGAAGGTACTGTCACCAGCCAGCCCCTTTGTCCCAGCTGCTGCTCCCTCCCAGGTCCACTGCTGGTGCAAGTGTCACAAAACAGACAGTAGTTGAGTTCAGCCTTTATTGAGCAGCTACTCTGTGGCAGGTACTATGCTAGACTTGGATATTACCATGTTACTTAATTTTTATTTTCGTTTAAAAACACATAGCATTTGCTGCCTGCCAGACACTGTTCTAACCACTTTGCACATATGAACTCCTTTGATCCTCATGACAGCCTATGAAGTAGGTTCTATTATGATTTCAATTTTTTGGATGTAGAAACTGAAGCACAGAGAGATTAAGTCACTTAAAGGATGAAGATGGGGTCCCTGTCCTTATTTGAGCAATACCATGATGTCTTTTTGCCTTTCACATTTTCTATGTTATTTTCACTTACTTTCCATTTGATGGTTATCTCAAAAATATTATTCAGATCCATCTATAAATATGCATTAATACTTCCTGTGCACCAGATATCCTGGGACTCTTGAGAAGTCTAAAGTAGATTCCTCACTCTATAAAACAACAGAGTTTGGTTAGTTACACATCTATACTTTAGCAACAAAAGGAGATAGCAAGAGATGATGACCATGGGACCTTCAGGAGTTGAAGGGACGGGAAGAATCTTAGGGTTAGGAGTGGGATTGGGGAAGACGTCAGAGAAGGTGGATGGAGCTCTTGGAAAATTGAATAAATGAACAGAGAGAATCAGCCTTGTGGACTACGGTTGTCTGTCCATTGAGGCCTGCAAAAGCAGGCAAAGATGCGGTACACTGTTTGCAGAAAGTGCCTCAAATAATGCCTGTGGTTCTGGATCTTAAAAGCATAAAGCCCCGAAATCTTGAGTGGTTTGGTGGACCTGAAAGCTCCTGAGCCACAGTAAAGTGGTCAAGATGGCTGATCCTCGTGCGATAATACGTTATGACTCATTATGATAAAGTGGCGATACAGAAAATGTGGGGACCAACTTGTAGGCAGAATTCCAGTTTGTATGCAGACAGATTTCGATGCTATGGGATGAGGGGAAGGAGGGAAGCAGCTAATGTGTTTAGTGTTACAGGATTACTACTAAATTTCTCAATTGACTTATATGTTATGATATTCCTATGCAATAAAATGTTCAAAGATTTTAGAAAACAAATCCACATTTCCTCAGCCCTGATGATTATGAACAGACGTAAAAGGCATCATCATGATACATCATCTGTGAATACGGGTTGCCGTATTTGTGGCCCCAAGATAGTCAGTCCCCGGATTGATGAAATGCAGCTGAGATGGCTGCTGACAGTGCATAAAACTAAATCCAATCCTCAATAATAGGAGGAGTCAGAACTTGTCTTTGTCTCCGAAGAAAGATGATCTGTTGAAGAATGTGTGTCAATTTTTGTAATCATTTTGTTACCACGATCATGCTTTAACTCGAAGAAAGCATCACTGAATTCTGGAGTGCACTTTACATTATGAAACATTACAGTAAGCAGCTTATGTCCAACATGATTGCAGTTAGAGTTTCGTGAAGCACAAGAAGGGACAATCCATATAGGATGCATTAGTGTAACCGTGTTTGCCAGGAACAAGTTTTAACCTTTTGTACAGCTGTTGAGGGAAAGGTGCCAGTATTCCCTGTGAGAATACCTGTCAAGTTTGAATTTGAACAGGGAACACCTAGTTTATGTTTTTGAAGACCACTCCCTCTTTAAGCTGAGCACCTTTGGGCATGTGTCAGCAGGAGGTGTTAAGGCAGATGGGAAAAACAAATGCATGAGCTTCAAACCCAGCAGCTTAGCAAGATTTGGAGAAATGGCAAGGCAGGAAAAGTTACAAAGAAATCGCCTATTCCCGTAACATAGAAATGTTGGAAAGTGACATTTGGAGAGTGAGAAGGGGTTTATCTTTAAAAGGTAAAACTCCAAGGAAAGATGACTTTCTCCTATCTTGAAATGAGAAAATATGTTCATTTTTCTTTTTGTCATCAAAGTAGAGAGAACATGTTACCTATGTATCCTGCCTCTTATAAAGCTCCTGGAGAATAAATAGATTTTTTTAAAGTTGTGTTCACATATTTTATAGTGAGTTGAAATTTGGTAGGGGCAACTATAACATGAAGTAGGTATCCTGCCTCCTAATATTTTAATCCAGTCATCCAACATTTGACACATTTTTGGGGCACTGCTGTGTACCAGGTGCCTGGGGTGCAATACTGAACACAAAGGACAGGCTTCAAGATGTGTGTGTAAGGGATCTGTGTCACCACCTGCTACATGTATCTGTAGGGACTGTGTAGGTAGGCAGAGGTCAGAGAGGAGAGCAGTGTAGTGGAGGCTGTCCCTTGGCCTTGGCCGAAGTTGATTGAATCTTGAATGCTGGTACCCAAGCATTACTCTGTCACTGTTTCTGAGGATGGTGTTACTGTCAGATTCTTCGAGTCCCCAGTCACCTCTGCCCCACCTCCAGAACATAAGAGAAGAAAACCAGCCAAGTTAAGTGCTACTGGCCAAGAAAAGAAAGATACGGGTGACAATTAAAAGAACATCTGTTTAACACCTTATCTGCGGCCTGTGGTAGTCTATTCCTATCTGATAATTAAAAATTGCCCTCGGTTACAAGTCCCATTCACTTCTCTATGACCTCTTAGTTTTAAGAACCAGAGTTTGGCTTGCCAAGAGTACAGCAAACTTCTCGAGCACCTCTTATCCCTAGCTGCCTCTCTGTCTTTCCCCCATACCCACAGCAACACCCTGACATAGCCAGGCCCAGCCTCTGAAACAATCCTGCCCAGACTTTGGCTTAGCAACTATTGTCAAGAACTGGATAAACTGAGGCTTCCTTCCCACCACAGGGCAAATCTGCCCATTGCCAAGTTTGAAGTTCTTAATGAAGACCAGGCTGTGAAGAAGCTCACAGTTCTAGGTTTCTCTCTCTCTCCTCTCTCTCTGTGTATTTTTTCTTTACTCTTTCTTCCTTCCTGATTAATATAGCTCATCATCCACTGTGCTATGAATCTGTAACACACATTGAAATTGGCCAATGATAGTTCTGCAGGCAGTCCCTCTGGGGGAGTCTATGGATAGGATGTTCTCCAAGAGGAATTCTCACTGTCACGTTCTGCCTCTTGAGCAGTTGCTTCCTCAGACCTTGCTGCCTTCAAAACTCAGTACAGAGTTCAGCCTTTGGTCCTGCGTTTCTGTGGTAAAAATAGGGCCCCCAGATTTCAATGGACCAGGTACGATTTCTTTGCCTCAATTAGTGGATAAGCACTTATTGAAGACTGGGGCTGGGTTCTCTCCCTTGTATGAATGATTGATTGATTCAACAAATATGAGCAATAAAATGGCACCTACTGCATACCAGGCACTGTGATGGGCTCTGTGACTGTAACACTGAGCCAGACAGATACACTCCCTGTCCTACTGGGCTCACTAGTAAAGAAAACATATCATCATGTCACCCCTGCCTCTGATAAGTTGTGCTAGGATAGAAAGGAGAGAAAGCTTGGGGCTAGTGTGTTGTTGTGGGCTTTTTTGTTTGATTGATTTCAGAAGCAATTCTATATTGTGCAAGTCTTCCCCCAAATGCATTGTCTTTTATATGAATCTTGCCCGTCACAGTAAAAGCATGTACATGAAGTCTTCTTCAATGTATTTTCTCTGAGAACTCAACCTATTACTTATAGAGGTAGGTGTGAGGCTGGTCTGAGAACAAGGGGGGTTTTGAGGACCATGGGGTTTCCTACAGCCTTTCCCCTGACTCAGCAAACCTTGCGGCTAGTCGGGCTAAACCTGGATGTACCTCAACCACAGAACGCAGGTGTGGTCAGTCTTATTTGTGCAAAGCACAGGATTACTCGGGGAAAATCAGTTCATTTGTACCTGAGAAACTTTCTTTCCTGAGCTCTTTCCCTGAAATGTAGTTCTGACATGTTTGGGGTCTGTTTCAGTGCCAAGATCCGAATTTCCTAAACCCCGTGACCCCTGGAATTCTTCACAACTTCCCCCAAACACCGCTTTGCTGCCCTTCCCAACTCTTGTTTCTTTCTGAGCCTTCACAAGGACTCAAGGAATATTTTCTAACTTTTGGTTCACAACAGATACCAGTAAAACAACAAACAAATCAAAATTTCTCAATCCTCACCAACCAATGACAGCCCGCGTGCAACTGGGAGGTTGCCTGGCAGGTGTGGGAGACGAGATTTTAATAGACAACAAGGTGAGAGATGAGAGGGCAGACGCATGCGCTGGCATTAGTCTCACACACACTGAAGACGCGTCATAGCACCACCCTGAGCACACACGCCCTTATGGGATTTGATCAACACTTTTATGAAATTAACACTGTCAATTCACGTGTTCCCTAATTTACCTTGCTCTTGGTTGATCCCCAAACCACAAATTCATATGTGGGCGTAAGTTTGTGCATGCATACTTTAAACAGGACATAAAGTGTTCGATATGTGTGAGTGTATATAGGTGGACAAAGTTTAAGGTGTTTTGTAATGCTCTTCACATTGAGTTTTATAAGAGTCCAATAGAGGTGCATTTGCTTCTCCTGGAGCAATAGCACCTTTTGGAGGAACTAAATTCAGCACCCCCCAAATGAGACATGCCCATAACAATAATGCTTATAGGTTGCTCACATGTGAAGAGCAGGGTCACATGGGTGATTGGAGAGTGAGAAGACAGAGTTCTTTTTGAAGCAGCCCTCTCAACCTCCATCCACAGAACTCCACGCAGCTGAGGGATTTCAGGCGGCAGGGCCTCATCGGTCATTCCTTGCTCATTAACAAAAGGGCTTGTCATCTGAAGAACTGGTTGCCATGCGTTGATTGTTAGGAGTTCAGGACAAACAGGTTTCAGCAGCGCACAAAGGTTTTTTGGCAAACAGAAAACATAAACAATTTCCTTATGAGCTGGGCTGGCAGGGAGCAGCTTCCCCGGACCTGGGCTATCGTGAGCTCACATTCTTCCTCCGCCCACTGAAGATTGCTCCCTGTCGATTTTGCTGGGTAAACTCAAATCCCATTATCAGCCTTCTCCTCCCCGGCTGCTGCTGGAGCCCCCGGTACAGAGTTACCTGCTTAGCAAGCTCCCGATAAGTCCTGGGAGGCCCCATCTCGTGAGACTTTGGGGTGAATCTTCCCTCCCCTTCTCATTTTACACTTGTTGCAAGGTGAGGGTTAGAGATACCGGCTGGGGTGTTATTCTTTCCTATTACTGGTTTCCTAGATAAGATAGGCAAACCTTCGGGACTTAGAAGCAGTCGATCTCAGGGCTCCGTGGAGAACAGAAGCCACCCAGTGCCCCTTTATCTATATCCCCCCGACCCCAAGCGTGGTCAGCATGAGCTATTACAGGATTCGAAATACAGGAATCAGAGCCATCAGCTCTGCCAAGTGCACCAGCACTAAGATGAAGAAACACGAGAGAGCACTAGGACTTGGGCGGCTGTGGATAGTGGCAGCTGATCCACCACGAGGTTCTAGGAGGCAGAAAGGGGGCCGTGTGTGGGGTGGTGCTGTTCTGTGTTCCCTGACAGCTCTTCAACCTATAGGTCCCTGAGCAGGCTATTCTGGTCTCAACTTGAGCACATAAACCGGGATGGAGCCACAGCCGAGAACTTTATTAATTTATGGGAGTTCTCTTTTCTGCTCCCTGTATTGAGAAAAGGTGCGTTATTTGAGAGCTTACTATGTTCTAGGCAGTTCATACGTATGTAAGCATGTCAGTGTCTGTCTGCATGTGCGTGTGTATAATCTCATTTAAACCTTATGATAACTGTAAATATTAAGTATCCTATTTCTTGAGAAAACTGAGTTTCACATGTTAAGCCATTTGCCCAGCACACATGGCTAATGGGTGGCAGAGATGGGTTTGAACCTTATTCTGTCACGCCCTGAAGACCTTGTTCTTTCTCCTGTGCCATGCTGCCCCCTCCCCGCAAGGGTTCATAGAACCAACGCAGAAGCCATGTCTTTATAAGCCAGATTGTCCGTGAACTGCATTCCAAACTCTTGAATGCTTTTCTTGAGACCGTCTCACCAACGCGCCCTATGAATGCCTCTTTTCCTCAAAAATACACAGGAACAGTCCAAAAGAATCAACCTTAATGCTTTCTCCTACACAACTAGAACCTTCCAGAGGTTGCATTTGTACTGATTCGCCTTGCTGCTCCAACTTCTTTATTTCCATTTAGGGTCTACTATCTCCAGGTCTGCTCCCCTAAGCTGATGGCCCATGCTCCAAAATTGTCCTTCCTTCCTCCTCCCCAGCAGTCAATGCCAATGCTTGCATTTCCTCTGTACGATTAGGAGGAAAGCACTCCGTTAAGCCAACCGGTGCTTAGCTTCCTGAGATATTATCTTTTTCAACCAATAGGCTTGGTAGCCTACCCGCATAAAAGGATGAATTTCTAATCACACAATTCTCTATTTTCCACTTAAGTGTTCAAATGTCCTATAAGAGTAAAGGATTTTACAAAGGAAAAATGTGACCATTTTTTTACTAATCTACCAAAAATATTTCCAGTTTTCTTTTTTGTTTTTTATCATATACCTATATCGTTTTCGTGGTTTTGCAATTATGGCATAGACGCAATGTTGTTTTCTTTTTTCTCCACATAATTTCCCCATATCAGATATCAGTTGTTTGTCTGAAAGAAAGGTTACTGAGGTTGCAGCGGCAAATGTATTGTCCCATAAGGCCTTCCCATGAACTATCTACCTGAGATTTTGAGGGTGCCCTTTTACCAAATAGTAAGAAGAAAGTCTTTCTCTTTGACATTTTTTTTTTCCAGGTGACTTTGTGGCTGTAATGCTAACACACACACACACACACACACAGATATCAAATTGAGAGATTTTGTGATTATTTTCTCTTACATATTAGTAATTTTTAGGATTTTCAAAAGAGTTCACAAAGAGATACTCATTTAATGAATGCCAGACATGCCTGGCAACCTGGTGGGCATTTTACAGCAAGTTATTGTATTTAAATCATAGAACAACCCCATGGAAAGAAAGGTACTATTACCCTCACAGGTGAGGAAACCGAGGCTCCCAAGGATGAAGCTCCCCGCCCAACTAGCAAGGGACAGGACAAGATTCAAAGCTGGATCTGACTCCAAAGCTCTTTTTAATTTGTCACCAGACTTTCTCTCCTTAGAAAAACCTTCACTCTATAAGGGTTAGTCTACATGTCATTTCCAAGGCACACCACAGAGAATGTAACAAAGAGAGGGAAATAGAGAAGGTTTTATGGTCAAGTGACACCCCTGTATGTTACAGGCACACAGAGATATGAAACAAATGTAAATTTATTCAAATATTATGAGAGAGGCGGTTGTAGTGATACATGTTAACAGGAGACCTATTACTCATAATTGATTTTACTAATATTTTAGCATCTGACCTGTTTCTCTTAATTGAATTGAAATGACTTATGCAACACATTTGTTTTACTGACTTTGGAAAGATATAATCACCTTCACCTACACTTTAAATAGAATTTAAAAAAAAAAAATTCCTGAACAGTGGCCTTAAAGATAAGTAAAAAAATACAGAGTTTTCTTCTCTAGGAAATGCCTAGAAAATTGCAGTTATTTTGTTTTAAGGAGGAAAAAAAAGAAAAGGCATTTTGCACAATGATCACTGAGGTCACCCTGAACGAAAATAAAATATGTCCATTAAACCCTTCCCAAGAATCACAGATTGAGTCACTTGGGAAAGTACTAGGAGACTGCTCTGCCCTTTTTAACTTAGTCAAAATTAGTAATTTCAAAGCCCTTAAAATATAAACTAATTTCATGTTTGCAGAAAATACTTTACCCCTGGGACAGAGTAAAACAGAGAGAGAGAAAAAAACAGAGAGAAAGAGATTCTTCTAGGTACAGAGGTGTCTCAGATCTCAGCTTCCGTAGGACAGCAGGCTTGTTCTACCAAACTGCAGAGAATGCCATTCTGCTGGGTTTGCTAATGCCTGGTCTAGCGATATACCAAGAATGACAATTCAGGAACATACCAGGGAATTGTTCGCGAAAGGAGGTAAAAATTACGACTCTAACCTCAGGCTTCAACTGGGCATACATCCACTAGTTTCTGCCTGGGGTTAGTTGAGGCTTGGAGGAACATGCCAAAATGAGGGGAGGTTCATTTTTGTTTTTCAAGTTGGCAGGTCTTGTCTTGGAAAGGAAGCAGAATTGGTATACCAGCTTTAATGGATTATAAGATGATTGGGCATTGGACAAGGGCACAGGGGAAAAAAGGCAAGCAAAAAGAAAAAAATTATTTTTGAGAACTTGCAACAAATCAGTCTTGCTGGCCAATCCTGGCCCTAGGTTGACATCTGTTGTATGTTAGTTTCAAATGTGTCTGTTTCTTAATACATGATCTCAGAACTTCAGTGATAGCATCCAAGGAAAAATTAGAAAATGAGCTTGAGGAAACATTTCTCTGGGTTCCTTCTCCCTGTGCCCAACAGGGAAAGAGCCGATAGAAGCCCTGCCTAGTCTAACTTGAGGCCACCCATTGGCTGGTAGGACTAGGATGAAACATCAGCACCTTTAATGTGGGGTTGAAAAACGGAATGCCAGGAAGTTAAAAGGACTTAGGGGAAAATGTCCTTTGGCCTTCCGCTGCGTGACAGGATTCTGAAGTGGCAGCTAGTGAGCAGAGTAGACTCAGTTAGTCCAGTCAGAGGAAAAAAGCAGCAAAACCAGAGGACCAACATCAGTAATATCTTTGAGTGCAGTGATGAAAGAGTGAGGATGGCTCTGCCAGAAAGGCGGGTCTCTCCATCAGGTTTCCCAAAGCAGCTTGTGTCTATGGCCAGCTCTCGGAGGAAAGGAGCCCTGCCTATTGACGGGAATTTATTGAGCACCTACTAGGTGCTAAGAGTTCTCTAGATTCCTCATGCAAAGAAGACTCCACCTTTTTTTTGCAAAACTCAAGATTATTTGAGGTAAAGATAGATGTTGATTTTGTTTTCTACCAGGACAAAGAAAATGCAGAATAGAATTATTAAAAAGATGCATTTTCATATCGCTAGAAAACTCGTAGTACATAAACACAGAAGACTTTAAGGAAGGTTAAAGCTATGGCAAGTCGAATCCCTTTTTCATTCCACTCATGTCCTATTCTGGGGCTGATTCAGTGCTGGAAACATGGTAGGATATGAAATGAACAACCAAGGGTTAGAGACAGAAGATATTGAAACAAGGGTCTAGCCACTCCTGCTACGGAGGTTCCCTTGGAGATCTTCTGAGGTCTGAGAGACTGAACCCATTCAAGAGGAAAGAATTTTCCATTCCCCACTGTCTATGTAATAATACCCATCCTGGCAGAGTGAAGATAATTGAGTGGGAATAGAAATTTTATTTACCTCCAAATGCAAACTCCCTTTAACTTGTCCCTACTTAGAATACGTTCTTTCTCCTTTTGTTTGAAATTAAGAAAGACCACTGGCGCGTACACTTTAGGTGACATGACTTCTTAGCTTTATCTACTACGAACTTGTTATTATCTTCTGATTTTTCTACCTTGCACAAACCAAAACACTGTCAGTCCTGAGGAGTTATTGACAATGATCTGCATGAAAACAGAATCATTTTCTAAAGTCTCTATATTTTATCTCCACAATGCAATTTATCCACATGACACTTGAATGAAATTCAAAGTTTTTATTTGGATGGTTGCCCTGGATTGGACACTGTCCTAAAGAGACTCTCTGATCCTTTCGTGTTTTTTTTTTTTTTCTTCTCTCCCTCTCTCTCTCTCTCTGATCTCAGTGTTATTGCTCAATTGTGCTGTTTCTATCACTGCCTACTTAGTAACAGCAATGGGGAACGAGCCTGAAAAGTGATCACCTATCATATATACATATATATTTTTCTTCTGCTGGTCTCATAGAAAACTACCAGTCATTTATTTCATCTCACTTATTGTCGATCAGTCCTGCATTTTTTCACCTCCTTACCGTGATTTTCTTTGTGCTGTGGTTCCCAGCCACAGCCCGCTTCCTGCTGAATTAAACTGCAACCCAGACAAAACCAAAGAGCACATCTCTCCCAAAGTTCACTCAGAAGGTCACCCCTGGTGAGATGGACATTGCAGATGTGCTAGAAAGATTAGAGGCTGCTTTGATGAAACCTGCGTCTGTTCTTTGCTCCTGGTCCTCAGAGTGGAAGATCGGATGGATTGCCATTGCCTTGCATTATTTAAGACTTTTGATGAGCACCTCCCATCAAAATTCCCCACAGACCCTGGACTGTGTGTGTGTATGTGTGTGTGTGTGTGTGTGTGACTTACATGACACTTTAGAATGATTGAGATGTTCAAAAGGACATTGCCACGTGAGCTCTTTGCAGGGCTCACATTCCATTAGGTTGCCCTTCCTTAAGGTCTCTTGGTGGCCCTTCTGTTCTATTTGATGGCAATTTCTGTTCATTCCAGATTGTATTAAATCTCTTTAGCAGCTTCAAACGGCTCTCTCGAGCTGCAATTTTAGCATGTGGGTGCTCATCACATCAGTCCTTGGACTTTTGTTATTTTTTCACGCCTTTGATGGTTTTCCTCCCTGCTTCTGTTTTCATTGGCTCCCACTTTCATCTCCACTGTCTGTTCTGCAATGGTGCTATCTATTCATTCGACAGAGTCCAGCCATTCAGCCCTCTGAAGAACAGGCCATTCCCTCACTTCTCTGTCCCCACTGTCTCAGTGGGTAGTCCATGATTTGTGCCTTTCATCAGGCAACCGTGGAGACCCCTCTTTGGGCAACCACTTTGGTGATAGGATGAGGATTCGTGTATCATGATTTCATTTTTATCAACCTCTTCTGTGTCTTCCCGTTTTGGGTTGAGATGCGGCGGCTTCTGTTATGGCAGGTATTTTTATAAATGGCTTTGTCTGTGATCATTGCAAATGATGAAAGGTAGGCCACCTCATTTCCATCTTATGGACTTTCCACAGATATATATTTATTGTCTCTTCCTAGAGTGTGACCAAATGATCAGAACATGGAGCAGGTATGAGACACTGAGGATTTTATTCCTGGGTCTGTCATTCTCTATACCTGAGACTTTATGTAAAAGTCATTTAACCCTAAGGCTGCCATGTTTCTGTTCCCTCTAAAATCCTTGCCATTAATGTTCCATGTTATTTTGCCTAATTAAGTATCTCACATTTTAATTCAAAAGCCCTAGTACCTAATCATGGTTCTTTTCTAAATTAATTCAGCATTCCATACCAAGCAAATGGTGTTAAGAGCAACTATTTGGAGCAGAGATGCCAAATGATAATCCCTTAAGTGTGGAAGGAGGTCAGTTTTAGATTTAATCATAGGAACTCCTCCTTTCTGCTATTGGTAAGCAAATATGAATCAGCCTGCCTAGACCTCCCCACCATGTGAATGGATGACATATTAAAATGTACAAGAAAGATTTAATGAAATTAATGAAATACTGGGCCATAAAAATGAAGAGACATAACTGCAAGTATATTCTTAACTTCTAAGGCCAATGTCATGATAGACTCCGGGGCCCTTTGTAAACTGTGTGTGTTTCTCGGTCACACAGAAAGGACCAGAGACTGTAAAACCCCCATCAAATGACCAGGCTTGGTATATGCTCAACATCATATGATCCGGTTTACTGTAGATTGTCATGAGGCCTGATTTATTGCAATGTGTTTGGTGATTTATTGGTGGCATGTTGTTGAAGAGTCATGTAAATGATCTCTTGTGGCAGGAATGATTACATAATATAAAAAATGTATGAACAGAAAGAAAGATAGAAGTGGTGACAAAAAAATCTTCTGAAGGAGAAGTAAAAAACAGCCTCCTGTTTCCTTTTCAAAGTCCTACCATGGAAAACTTTCCTTACACTTGCCAACCTGTGTTTCTCAAAATATAAATTCTTCAGAAACAGGAAATCAGTTTTCAATACGTAGCATGTTGCAACATGTAGTGAGCACTAGAGTGGGAGTCAGAAACCCCCATTCAAACCCCAGCTCTGCCATCAGCGGTGTGACCCGCTGAGCCAGAGGCCTCTCTGAGCTTCACTTACCCCATCTGTGAGTGGGGATGATTCCTGCCTGCCGGATTTTTGGCCATTTGTTTAAGTGTCAAACTTAGCCTTTCAGCTGCATTCTCATTAACAACAACATAATGATAATAACAACAAAATGTAAAAGCAACTTGGAGGTGGCCATGGTGACTTTAATGCAAAAAGTATTATTCTGCATCCAGGACAATATGTGGAGTGAAAGAGACAGAACACCCAAAAGCATCTGATCTCCACGTCCATGTCCAGGACATTCTCAGCAATGACGTCCCTTTCCTCCGTCTATGCGGGAGCCGAGAAAATTTATCTCAGGACCCTCAGCTCCTGCCATTGTAGAGTCTGTACAATGTGTATCTAGCCTGGCAGGTGGAGAGGCAGCAGTTTCCATGCCTCTAACAAATTAACTAGTTTTCACGGATGTTTTGCAGCTGCCTTGGAAACGGGCTAGCAGTTTTGAAAAAGAATTGTTGCAGCCATGATAAAGGTATCGGTATCATGTGTGTGCATGGATAAAGCGTACTTTTCAAAACCTGTCACTTCACCTGCACTGAAGAGAAACAACGCCAAGTTGTGTCTGTGGCTTTCTTCCTTTTTTCCCCATTGAACTTGCTTTAACTGCTAATCTTTCTTTCTCCAGAATTCTGGCAGGTTAAACATTATTGTATAAATAGCATCTGCAACAAATACCTTCACAGAATGATATATATTTAAACTTGAGCCCTGAACACTCATCATTCAAGTAAATATTTACAAAAACATTCTAGCTTTAAATAGGGGGAATGGGTTGTGTTTAAAGAGTTTTTACTTTATTGATATTTGGCTAATATTAGAATTAAATAAAATACCTGTGTAGAATGCAGGTGGCCTCCTATGGAACACTCTTTATTTTTCCAGTGTGCTTCAGAACATAGCTTACTGAAACAGGAACACCTAAGTCCTTGAGTGTAAGGTCTTACATAGTTAGGGTTATTATTTTAGGTATGTATACCATGTCACACATTCAAGGCATTATCAGAAAATGAGGTACATCATTAAAAAGTTAATTTTCTGCAGCATGTTTCTATAAGTGCCTAAACTATATCACTTTATAGGGGGAAAGGGAGCTTTCAAAATATATTGTGTAAGTCCCTATCTTCTTAGAGTTCGTGGGTTAATACGTCCTTCGTGATTCAAAGTCATTATAACCATTCATTATGATGGTGTGTACAGTATGCTGTAATACAGGATGCACTCAGAAACTCGGCAGGTGCGGTTGGCTCTTTGCCCCTATGCTAAATGGCTCCATGCTGCCTTACTTTTTGAGTTCTTATGTCTAACTTTTTATCATTTTCAAAAATCTCTTCCTTCAATATTTATTGTCTGTCTTCCCGCCTATGAGCACAAGTCTCTGTTGTGCTTCTGAAATATCTCCTGTATACTGGAAGTTCAGATATCAAGGTTGTCAGAATTATGTCTTACACGAGAGAAAAGAGCCTCGGAGTAAATATCGAAGGGATGCTTTTTAAAGCACATATACAAACTTTGGTTCTTGGAGTTTTAGTGGTAGCTTTGCTGATCTGTCTTTCTTTTCTTTTTTCTTTTCTGTTTTTTCGGCTTCTATCTTCCATCTCACAAGGCTTTCATGTGAGAGATGTCTGATTGAAAAGTATGATAGCAATTGTTTATACTTCTCTGATAGCAGTTCTAAATTAGTATTTCTTTAGATAACCACTTGCCTTACTGGAAACTGCGTACCTTCTACTAGTGTTAGTTACAATTTTTGGTGCACATTCAAGAATAGGACTTTTTCCTTTTAACTATCTTTTTCAAACATTTCACGTAGTGCCTCACCCAAAGTCTGCTCCGAGAAAATATATGATGATTAACTGAGATTTAAAAATAATTATCACACACAAGCTACATACAAATGAAACTTTCTACAAAGTACACTGGTCTTTCATGTTCTAGAAAATGCTTCTGTGCTTTTCACATCTTGGCTTAAAAAAAAAAAAACAAGAAAGACCAAGTTGAGCATAAATGATAAAAATAATTTGTAAAGGAGCTGAAAATAGAACTCTTCGTAGATATCAATTCCAAGTACATTGCAGCTTTCCTATGGGATTATTTTGTTGCTGGAAGAATTTGTAGCTCATAATTAGGAGCCCTTTATTCATTCATTCGTTCCAACAATAGCATTTACCGAATGCTCGCTGGGCCCCACCAGGGATGCACAGGCATATCAGACACAATCTCAGGAAACAGACATTTTGGCCAGAATTTGAAGGTTGCTGTGAGTCAGAGCCCAGCTGCCATATGTTAGAAGCATTCCTCCAGTTAAAACTGAAAGCTTTAAAGTGAAGCTTAACTTGTTTTTTCAAGCTAGCCTTGATTCAATTAGAACGATCCCAAATATTTCATGTTCTGGGAAGAAATCTGGAGAAGTGGTGTCATAATGTTTTCCTGTTCGCTGACAAGTCATTCAGTAGCCCTGTCCAAGATCATTTAAAATAGCCTGGGAATAATCCGAAGTGATGTGCCTCTGCGGAAAACACTTGGAGGATGCCTGTCGGCAAATGATGTTTTAAACCGTAGGTTTGATTTAGAACTGTTGTCAGGTTCCTAATGACAATTTATATGTTTTAAAAATGTCGTCTCCAGAAAAGTTAATATAAATGTAAGTTAGGAAACAATGAAAGTTTCGTATAATATAGTCATGATTGATTCTGTGGTTTTACTTATCTGTTCTGCTTTGTAATCAAATATACAAACTTTCCATCTCTCCCTCCCTGCTATTAGCTTGCTTTGTCAGTGAGTCATCATGTTTTGCCTCTATTAAAGACCAATAATCTTAAATCGTGTCATTAATCATATCTGATCATCGTAATTTTGTAAGAAAATCATTTGTATAAATTTTGAGTGAAGTAACCTTATGCATTGTTTATGTAGTTTCTTTCCACTATATTTTAACATTTAGATTACGTTGTTAGCCTTAGTTATATGTGGGAAGATTGACATAGTTTTATAAGAATTATTGGTTTTTATTGCCTTGAAATCTTAAGGGATACAGTAGGTTTTTGTAAGAAAGCATTTCAGACAGAATCATAATAAGCTTCTTAACTAAATGTCCTTGTTTGTCTAGGAGTGTTTGAAAGGAAAAAAAAATCTTGTTTCCAGAGAGTACAAACTCTAACTACACTACTGAAGAATTGCTTTTAAACATTCAGGATTTTTTTTTGAAATGGAGTAGACAAATTATCAGTTTTTATGGTGACATGTACATAGTATATAGTGTGTAGAACCTTTGAGCCTGAAGAACATAGCTAGGTTGACAGAATCACAAAAGATCTACTTCTAAAGTGAAAAATTCTCTTAATTATTTGGGTGCTCTGAGTATATATAATGCCGAATACATGGAGAGTTAGCACTATCTGTATGTCCAAATAAACTTACTGTTCACACTGTTTGTTAGTACATTTTATATTGCTCATACAGTTATAAATGTCTAGTGGTAGGTCATAAACCACTCCAATCCAGTGATTATTGAGTATCAACAGTGTGCCTGATACTAATGGTTTTCATGTTTATTGCCTGACTTTTAAGATCTTAAAAACATCTATAAAGATAGGTGTTAGCTTTTCGGTTGTACAGGAGAGGAAATTGAAGCTCAAAGAATATAAGTAACTTGTCACCAATCACAAAGCCACTGTTGGAACCAGAATGGAAAACCAGATTTTCCAACTCCAATTCCAGTGCTTTTTCTTCCATATATGCTACTTCCAAAGAAGTATTCACTGATTCAACAAATATTTACTCAACATCTGTGTATGTCAGGCACTATGGTAAGCCTTAATGACATAAGGAATACAATGGTGAATAGGCAGGTATGTTTCCTGACTCTAGTGTGCAGAGTCTAAAGAAGAAGGCAGAAAAGATAACAAATGATTTGAAAAAAGGGTGACGAATCAGGTTTACAAAAAGAGAAGAACAAGATGTCTACAGGGCAGTGACATTTAAACTTAGACCATAGAATGGCAAAAATAAGCAGATAAACAAGGTCAGTCCATTCACATTACTGGAGGATTTTGTGTTTACAAATTTGCATACTCACTAAAATTTATTTATAACCCCAGAATCAACACTGGCTATGCGGTCATTGGCAGACAAGTATGTGCACACAGCGTCCTAGAACAGGTTCCCCACTGAGGTCCATTGAGGTGATGTTCTGCCCTCTTGTTTCAGTTGTCATATTATAAACAGGTGTCCTTTTTAAAGTCTATTCAATGCCATCTTTTTCTAATGTTCGTGCTTTTTTTTTTTTTTTTTTTTTGAGACAGAGTCTCACTCTGTCACCCAGGCTGGAGTGCAGTGGTGTGATCTCGGCTCACTGCAAGCTCCGCCTCCCGGGTTCAAGCGAGTCTGCTGCCGCAGCCTCCCGAGTAGCTGGGATTACAGGTGCACACCACCAAGCCTGGCTAATTTTTTTGTATTTTCAGTAGAGATGGGGTTTCACCATGTTGGCCAGGCTGGTCTCAAACTCCCGACCTCAGGTGATCCACCCACCTAAGCCTCCCAAAGTGCTGAGATTACAGGCGTGATCCACCATGCCCCACCCTGTTTGTGTTTTTTGTTGGTAGTCACACTGTTTAAAATGATCCCCAAGCACAGTGCTTGCTGAAGTGCTGTCTAGTGTTCAAGCGCGAGAAGATTGTGATGTGTCTTAATGGAGACAATGTGTTACATAAGCTTTCTCTAGCCATGAGTTATAACGCATTGGCTGCCAGTGCAATGTTACTGAATCAACAATACATACTAAATAAGATGTCTTTAAATGGAAATACACATAAAACAAAGTTATATATTGATTGGTTGACCAAAAAGTTATGAGCACAGGCTCACAGAAACTTAACCCTGTATTTCCTCTAGGAGGAATAATTTTGTCTTTTAAAATTCAGTGTTCGTGGCAACTTTATAGAACTCAACTATTTTGAAGAACCAAAAATCAACAATGAATGGATAAATATTCAACACCACCACATGTTGGAGAGGATATGGAGCAACTGGAACTCTCATACATTGCTGATAGGAATGCAAAATGGCACAGCTACTCTGGAAACCATCAAGCATTTAGTATAATTAAATGTATACATCCACCCCATAGGATCTAACAGTCCCATTCCTAGGTATTTACCAATATAAATGTAAATGTAGGTTCACACCACCACCTGTACCATGAATATTTATACCAGCTTTATTTTTGATTGCCATAAAATGGAAACAACCCGACTGTCCTTCAGTTGGGGAATGAATAAACAAACTCTGGAATGGAATATTACTCAACAATAAAACAGAGCAAATTATTGTACTCAACAACACGGGATGAATCTCAAATGCTTTATGCTGAGTGGAAGAAACCAGTCAACAGGCTCCATAATATACTATTCCACTGAAATAATATTCTTTAAAGGCAAAGCTGTAGGGACAGAAAACATCTCTGGTTGCCAGGATTTGGGGTGGAGGGTTGGCTGTAAAGGGGTACAGAGCAATATTGGGGGAGAGGGGATAGAAGTGTTCTGTGTCTTGATTGTGTCAGTGGTTACACAATTCAATGCCTTAGTCAAAACTCAAAGACCTGTATCCTAAAAAGGGGGAGTTTTCCAATATGTAAATTATGTTTTAATAAGATTAAAAAACTGAGATCTGAAAGACGAATCAAAGTGCAATTCTTCTAGTTTGACATGGTGACATCAGAAAATACCATTAAAATAGAGAGCACCCTATATGTTTTACAGTAGTTCTAGTTGACAAAATACTGTTAGTGTAAAATAACCACTATGTAGTAATTTACATTATACTGCAAATTGAGCAGCGATCTCTCTGAACATATAAAACATGTTTTCTTTTCCCTTGTTTTGTTGTGCCTAAATCTAACATGGTGACAGGAAACAGTTTCTTACTGCTTTTTTGACAAGTGCTAAAATCTGCAAATCATAATATGATTCCGATATATGCATTATTCATAAGAGGACAAAACTTTTGTTTGATTTGGATTACACAGTTAAATGGCAGTTGACCTTGGGATAATATAACAAACATGACAACAGAGCAAATATGATAATATCACTTATCTTGCTTGTATATGATTATTTAATGATAGGCAACTGTCAGAAACAGAAAGTTTAACTGTTCGTGTTCTTGGACACAGAGAGACTTACCATATGCCCTCTTTGAGTGTCTTGAACTCTGACATTTCCCTTTTTTATTCTCCCTTGTTTATAATGGCCTTGCTACATCACCTCTGTTATATTTCAAGGAGCAAAGATGTTGTAAATCAAATCACCATTGCATTCTGGTTTATGAAAGTCAGTTTCACCATATAACATGTACCTAACCTTTGAAATAATGGGCGAGTTGGGCTTTCTGAGACTATTACTGTACTTAAGGCTTTACAACAAATTCAATAATGCATATCAGGAGTTTCTCAATAATGTATACTGTAGCTAACACAAACTCTTTCTCACTTGTATTATATTTTGAAAATTTTTTACCTATGTTTTACTTAACATGTGTTGTCAAAACATCCCAAGGCTATGTATGTACTGTGTTCTTTTATAACTAACAAGACTATGCATCCTACAGTCACTTAATAAACGTAGACAACAGTTTACTCAAAGTACATTGAAAATAAATGGCTCTGCTTAAGATTATTGTGCTGTCAAAGCCATTTGTTGGGTGATTAAAGTAGGTGAACAAATTGCTATATTATATATGTTGCAAAAACGATGAAAAGAGCAGCAGTGAAACAATTTGGAAAAGTAAAAACAGTAAATATATCTTGTGCTTTTTCTGTAGAATATTGTGAACTATGAAATCGTTATTTTTTACCGTTTTAACAGATGTTATTTGTTTGGAGTCTTTTAGGGATGTCAGCTTTGGTTTGTGTATTTTTTAGTTTCCTTGTAATCCTATCTAACATCCATTAACAACATTTAGAGTTGTTTGATTATTCCAAAATACAAAATAAACTTCCCTCAAGAGTTAATTTAGTATGTAGCAAGTGTTTCTGAAATGTACAAATGGCAACATTGTTTTCCAACAGGATAATTACAACCATGTACAGTATGTTTCCTCATTAGTAGTAATTAAATAATTTACTAAATTGTGCAATAATTCATAATGACACATGCTAACCTTGCTCAATTACAGAAGCCAGTGATAAAAGAATTTCTCGCACACATGCCTAGATGTTATTAGGGTAGTACTTTTTGATTTCTGGAGAAGTCAGCTTGCTATTTTCAAAATACTAAGTAGTGCTGAATTGAAGGAAAAAATAATTCAACTTCTGAGAGTTGCAGCATAATGTTTACAAGTGCACATGCTAGAATCAGTGTACATGGATTTTTTCTTATGGTTCCACCAGTTATTGGCCCTGTCCTCCTGGACAAGTCACTTAATTTCTCTGTGCCCCAGTTTCCTCATCTGTAAAATGAATGTAATAAAAGTACAGAATGTTTTTCAGTAAATGAAATGATTTTTTAAAAGAGCATAAAATCAATGCTTGCCACGCAGGAAGTTCCAAGGAATGGTTAACCAGTAGGAGAGGTAGTAGCAGCAACAGTAACGGTATTATACAATGATTGGAAAGCCATTTTGATTTCACAAAATTATTTTTGGGGACACAAGGCTTCACTAGATGCTAAAAATCTAACATGAATTTTGGAACTTCTGATTGGAATGCCTAATTTAATCTACCTCTATCTTACAAAATGTAGGAAGAGTTTTTAAGAGAAGATTGATTTTTTAAAATGTGGATCTAATATACTGAGAAAATTTTAACCTTTTTTATTAAAACGAAAAATACCCAAATCTATTCTTGTTTTAGCGCTCACAACAGACTGCCACAGTGTAGGACTGGACATAAATAATAGATGGACTTCTGAGAGCAGAGAATAGACTTCTGATCAGACACTGTCAGCCCAGATGAATCCCATCCTATAAGCTGGAGCTTAAATGTGAGCATCAAACCCACTATTGACATGTGACACAACTGTCTGAAATGTCAATAGTTATAAAATGAGTATTTCATAATGCAGAATAATTGATTACTTTGCTTGACCGAACAGGAACATATTTTCCCTGTGAAAGCAAAATAATGCCAGCATTTGCTCCTGGAACACTCCTAGCCGCGAGATTCGGATTTCCCAATGAAGCCCACGTTACTCTGCAGTCCTTGATCATGCATGACAAAAATAGGGAAAACCATCTGTAACCGCTTATCTTTTCTCCATTATTTGAAAATATATTTTTAAGATAGTTCTTTAAAAAATAAAATATGGCCTATATATGAAGCATCTATATTAATAGAACTGTCTCAGATAATTTTCAGAACTGAAATGGATGAGATACAAAATCAAATAACATTCCATTTATCTTGTTCATCCTAAAATGCTCTGCTTAGCTTTTCACTCTGATGAAATAACATCCATTTCCAGTTTTATTCTTCCTCGGTGTGCTGTGATGTGGAACTCTTTTGCTCTGTGTGTTTTATTAAGTGTAATTTAACTTTATGACTATCAAACCAACTATTAATCCTTACAATAAGACTCTGAAATAGGCAAGCTGCAAAGAGATTTATTTTCTGAAGCACAATTCCCTTCTTCTACCTCCAATTATTTTTTCAAAAATCATTCTCTGAAAGTGTATAGTTTGCAGAGCTCTGTACTGGGCACTGTGAGGGAAGGCAGAAGAAATAGCTACAACCTACGTTTTGGGCTTTCTCCCCTTCTTATCTGTATTTTATCTACGGTAAATGCTCACTATTCGTTTCCTTTAGTGAGAAATGCATTTTCTGTCTCTGCACTTTTACAACTGTGTTCTTTTCTTTTCTTTACTTTTTTAAGACAGAATCTTGCTCTGTCGCCCAGGCTGGAGTGCAGTGGAACGATCTCGGCTCACTGCAGCCTCTGCCTCCCAGATTCAAGTGGTCCTCTTGCCTCAGCCTCCCGAGTAGCTGAGATTACAGGCACCTGCCACCACACCCAGCTAAGTTTTGTATTTTTGGTAGAGATGGGGTTTCGCCGTGTTGACCAGGCTGGTCTCACACTCCTGACCTCAGGTGATCTGCCCACCTTGGCCTCCGAAAGTGCTGGGATTACAGGCATGAGCCACAGCACCCAGCCTGTACTTTTACAACTGTGTTCTATCCTCCTTTTGAGAGGCTCTTCATTTTTACTTCTATCCACCAAGATGTGATTTGGCCTTCAAGGTCTAACTCAAATCTCCTTCAGGAAGTTCTTCTTCTCTTAAAGTTTCAGATGAACCCTGCACACAGTAACCGCTCTTATTCTTGACTTACGTAGTACTTCATTTCTGGAACACTTCGAGTATGTGCCACACATTCGGCCTTACATTATAAGCACTGGATTTATTTTCCTACTAGATTGCAAGCTCCTTGAAGGATAGACTGATGTCTTGATCTTTGTCCTTTCCTCTTGACATACTAGCACAGTGTAATGCACACAGAAGGTGTTTAGTCATTGCTCATTGGATGGGAACTTCCTCTCCTATAGGAAATAAGACACAAAAAGTCTGCCAGACCACAGGGCCTCTTAGGCCAATGGGCAATTTAATTCTTCTCCATCTTTGTGTCCTCAATACTTAGCAGGTGCTTAATAAATACAGTTGATCCCTGAACAACATAGGGGTTAAAAGTGCTGA
This sequence comes from Papio anubis, assembly GCF_008728515.1. Lineage (NCBI taxonomy): Eukaryota > Metazoa > Chordata > Mammalia > Primates > Cercopithecidae > Papio > Papio anubis. Next base: position 128,425,895 of record NC_044982.1, read on the forward strand.
CCCCCTTATAGTAAAAAAATCTGCATATAACTTTTGAATCCCACAAAACTTAACTACTAATAGCCTACTGTTGACTAGAAGCATTGCCAATAAAATAGGCAATCAATTAACATATATTTTGTATGTTGTATGTATTATATATTGTATTGTTACAATAAAGTAACATAGAAAAAATAAAATGTGATTAAGAAAATCATAAGGAAGAGAAATTATGCTTACTATTCATTTAAGTGGAAGTGGATTGTCATAAAGATCTTCATCCTCAACGTCTTCACGGTGAGTAGGCTGAGGAGGAAGAAAGCGTTAGTCTTACTGTCTCAGGGGTGGCAGAAGTGGAAGAAAATTCTCGTCTAAGTGAACCTACACATGTCAAATCAGTGTTGTTCAAGGGTCCACTATACTTGTTTCACATACACCACACACACACACGAGTTTCAAAATTGTAGAACGCTCAGCAAAAGTGCATGCTGAGAAACATTTCAACAAATTGTGATTAACGGTCAACGTTTTCTGTCAGGCACAGGCTCTGTGTGTATAACAATGTAGGGGCTGATGGCGTGGTGATGGCACTTCCACTGAAAGATATCACTTTTTCCTTTCTGTATATTGTTTAATCCTCCTAGTGACCCTACAAGGCTCTACCCTCCTTCTTTGACATATGGTGAAACGAAGGTTTGCTCAAGCTCACACAGCTAGTGAGTGGGATGTAGGTTGGTTTTGAGCCCAACTTCATCCAATGCCAAAGCTCATTCCACCATACCATGGAGTTCAAGCAAACAAAGAAGGCTTCTTGGAGAAGTAAGCAGACATGGCACAGTGCGGAGAAAGGGAAGAAAGTGTCCCTGCAAAGTGGATGGAGAGTGATTCTGAAAGCAGTCACAGAATGTTCGAGTTGTAGGGGCCCGTTGCAGTCAGTTCCTACTCCATCAGGCTACAGTTGAGGAGCCTGATGTCCTCAAAGGTAAAATGGCTTGCCCGATGTGATGTAGAAAGCTAATGACAAGTGTGAAACTATCCTGGACCCAGGATTCCAGATTCTGAGTTCACTTGTATTTCTTGTGTTCGCTTACCTATATGTATATATATATATTCCTGAATGGCCTGTTCCACTGCCAGGTATAGGAATGGGGTGAGGGCACAACATGGGGACATAAAGGAATGGAGGTATCTCTTGGCCTTGGTTTGCATTTCTCCCCTTCCTGCCTTGGCTGTTGTGTGTGTAGTGAGGCACCTGCCACCTACCTATTCTGTGGCGGTTGCTCAGCTCTGTATGCCTGTGAACTTTACCCTTTTCCTTACTGTGATGATTACAAAACATAAGCCAGTCCTCTGAATTTCCTAATTGGTGGATGAAATGTATGGTTCCAGAAACCCCAGAAGCCCTGCACCATTGTCTCCATTCAGTCAAATCTTTCACCTCCAACATCCCATTACACTAATAGCCACACTAATGATTTGCAGTCATCTATCAACTGTTAGCGCGTGGCAGAGTGCTGTGCAAACATCTTTTCAATGGGCAACCAGACACAGTACACCTTTAGGAATGTTCAGACCAACTCATGGAACTCTACAGTTTTCAGAGCACAGGTCAGCTGATTTGTTGTGACCTTCTCAAAATCAGAGCTACTGTCTTATTCTTGTTCGATTCTCCATCACAGTGTCAGTATAATACCTACTCAGTAAGTATGGCTGATTATGAGAAATACGTGTGGGGGGGTGGGTGTGAGTGTGTAAAATTGTGGGTGTCTCTTTGCCACCCAAATGTAGTTTATTTCACCCATATTTCATGGACTATGCATATGTATACATTCATGCACATTTCAATCTACATCTATATTTGTTTCAAAATCATGAAAAAGGCAGATAAACCACATTAATCCACTTGTCCCCTCCCTTTTTACACTCATAAATAGCAGAGCTCCTTGTCTTACTGTTGGCTTCTGGGTCTCACCAGTATTACTCCATTTGTAAGTGTTCCTTTATGAGAAACTGGCTCCTTCTGGACTCCAGTTTAAGTAAAGCTGTGATCTCTTCTAGGTTAGTCTGTGACATGTCCATAGCTTCCCAAGTATCCTTGCTTTACAACTCTCTGGGTCTGACCCTATTTGGTTTATGGGAAACCTGGTCCCCTGGCTCTGTGTCAACCAGAATGGCTCAACTCCTAAAGGTCACAGTGCAGTGGTGGCTAAGGACTCCATTGAATCAAGCTGCCTAGGACCACATTAACCTTTCACTGATCCCTTTCTTGTTCAGGTATAAGGAAATTAATTGAATGAGCAAGCAGACGCACACTGGAGAGAGAGACGCAGGGCCTGGGTGAGACAAAACCAAAATGCTATGCCTCACATGCATCAGCAAACTTTGAAATCACCTTTGTCCTAGGAACCACTTGCAGATTCGTGATAAATTTGCCAGTCCACTGGTTTGTCATTCTCCCCAGTAGCATTATATCTATGATTTGGGGTGGCAAATTATGAGATCAGAACTTGTGGTGAAAAACAAAATATACTCTTATAAAGTCAAGTATCATTTAGTTAACCTGTAACATAGGAAGATTGGCACCAATTTACTAATAATACTCCAGTCTAGACTCCTACAAAAATGCACCAGTCTTTTCCCCGAGGTGTTTTTGGGAACAACCTGGCATTAGAAGTGTCTCTCTACTTTCTCGCTAAATGACAGATTGAATGTGGAACCCAGCACACAGGAACACCACATGGGGCTATGACCATCCTGGGAGACTGAGATGAGTTACATGTGTTTATAAGTATGTTGTATGCCTTCTTTTTCTAAGATGAGCCAACAGAAACCTTTGAGCTGCAAATTAATATATAACAAACTCCCATTCCTGGTAAAGAAGTCCCATTCTGTTTAATTATCTTCATGTAAGCAATATTTACTTTTTTTTTTTTTCAGAACACTTGGTAAAAAGATAAAGAAAGAATATATTCCTTAGCACGGCGTTCTCCCTTACTCATAAGCATTTGTTTAATAAAATCCAGACAATTATTCCTATTTATTGCATTTTAATGTTTTATTGTATTTCTACAATTGTATACTTTTTTTTTTCCTTGAGACAGATTCTTGCTCTGTCGCCCAGGCTAGAGTGCAGTGGTGTGATCTTGGCTCACTGCAACCTCAACCTCCTGGGTTCAAGCAATTCTTATGCCTCAGCCTCGCAAGTAGTAGCTAGGATTACAGGCATGCACCACCACGCCTGGCTAATTTTTGTATTTTTGTAGAGATGGGGTTTCACCATGTTGCCCAGGCTGGTCTTGAACTCCTGACCTCAAGTGATCCACCCGCCTTGACCTCTCAAAGTGCTGGTATTACAGGCGTGAGCCACCATGCCCGCCTTTTACATGATTGTATTTTAATATACAGTGGGTAAAAGTTTGTACTAAAATGTATCATTTATGGCTCCAATTTGGTATTACTGCAGGGAGATGTCCCTTCAATATGGCAGATGGTCCCTTTTACTCCTGATTGATCTGTTTGGTTGGGACCTTATAATGTCATAGAAAATGTGCATTTTGAGTGGTTAAAAAAAAAACAGTCTCTAGTTTTTACTCTCAAAGAGCTTTGTGTTAAGATAAAGAACAGTAATATAACCTGGGTTAAAAGCTGAAGACATTTAATAGAGGCATGTATTACAAATAGCATCTAGCTACATTGGAAGGTTAGGACTTCATATCTCAAATTCTGTTGCTCATTAGTTGTAGGAAGTGAATGAAATACATCACTAAAGGGCAAGGTCAGTATTACATTATTCTGGAAATGTCTTTGTTGAATAAATGTGTAAATATTTCAGATAAGTACTTGAGATTATATTTCTATTGGGGACATATCTATAGAATGAATGATTCTACTTGTAACTACAGGAGCAGATGTCACATTACATGTTGTTCCCAATGACTGATTTCATTTGAAATGATCTGGAAATAAATACTGATTACTAGTGATGTCAGACTATTCACCTTGGAGTCAGATGTCTGACAGGCAGGCTAGAGCTAACAGATTTGGTTATTTTGAAAACATTGTTTTCTAAAGCAGGATACTGTTTTAAAGTAGCATTGTGAATTCTCGGAGTTGTATATCTGGGTTCATTTGCATTGAGTATGGAAGAACATACTTACGAGGATGCAATCTCCAATGGTTTTCCATCCTTTAACGATACAAAAGAAAGAAAATTGTACCTGGGACCTGCTTATAGGATAGTTTGGCATTAGTCACTAACACAAGGGAAATCAAGAACCAAATTTGAATGATGGTGTCAGTGTAACTGAGGGGCGTTGCCTCATTGGGAGATATAGTTGCATCATAGGAACATGGTGTGATTTAATTTCATAATTGTAAACATTACAGTGGGTATGGTTGATTCATTTGAAACTCCTGTCCACTTCGCTATGGCTGGACAGCTGAGTTAACATGGGTAGGTCCTGGGTTCACATTTTTACAATTTATTTTCTTTGTAGTTTTATTTGGGGAAAAAAATCTAAAAGAAAAAAAACTATATTAGAATGAATTTATCTGAAATCAAACTTTTATAAAGCCATGGCTTGACTGAAGGACAATGAACTTTATTGACCTTCTAAATCAGAGCGCTGTATAAATGCTTGGAAGCCTCAATTTTGCCTTGAAAGGGGGCTGGGGAGGGAGTGTTGTATGAATCCTTGTTTTCTACAGTGCTGATTATCTGCTTGTGTTTTAAATTGTGGCCCAACTCAGGGGCAAGAGCAACTCACATGGAGAAAAAAATATGCTAGAATTATCCTTGTTTAATCATCATGAATGCAACAGCTAATGGCCATCTGATTTTTAAGTTGTGAGTGGAAACTGACCAACAAAATAAAGCAGCATGAAATTTCGCGAAGGAACCGCAATAGGTACGCAAACTTGGCTTTTCAGAATTTTTTCTGTTATGCTCGGTACTATAGACTCCCTGACCAAAGTTTTAAACAATGCAGATTCTGGGTACGTAGCATCTGAAATTCATCGTAAAGAGATTGATCTGTAAAATAATAACGTCATGATTTACAGTTCCATAAGGACAGTAAAAAGAAGTAAGCTTCAAAGTTTAGAGGGAATTAAGTCTCAGCTGCATGTTAAAATGTACAAAGTTCACCTTTAGAGGTCTTTATTTTCTGTCAAAAATACCACAATGTTTCATTTCTAGGGTATGAAAACGATAGCTTTTCCTACTTGTAGATGGGTTCTCTGGAGAGAGATGGAAGAGCCTGGGAATTTAGCGGCTCAAATCAGCTGGCAACTGGAGTTCATTTAGGTGATTCACGTACAATTTCCGGCTCTCCTTGCAGGTATCAGTGGTCTTGGACGCGGAGAAGGGGGTCGGGGGAACAGGTGTAGACCAGGACCTTGGTTATTGGTATAACTGCCAATATCCAAGGGTTGCCAAGGGTTGGGTGGGCGGAGTTCCTCTGCTCAGGCCGAGTCTCTCCAGAAAGACTTCGGAGGAGCTTACTTCACTCCCGGGACCGTCCCAGTGGCTTCGTTCTTCACGGCCCAGGAGGGCGCCGTACCTTCCGATTAGAGCTGGGGCGCTCTAGGAAATGAGAGTGACCGTAGCTCCCCAGATCAAACTTGTCTTTTCCACCAACGAGCTGGCGCATTCATCGCCTCCAAGGGCTCCGGGAAGCCAGTGGGAGAGTGGCGTCGGGTTGCGAGCCTCTTGCCCCACTGAGTGGGGGGAGAAAGTGGTCAGAGGCGCGTTCCGCGGGGCGCTGCGTGCAGAAAAGCGACCGGCGGCCACAGGTGATCCCGAGGGCGAGGGGAAGGCGGGCGCCCGGGCGAGGGCCCGGGGCGCGGGAGGGCAGGCCCGGCCGGGGTGGGCCAGCCGAGCCGCCGCTGCTGCTCACCTGCCCGCGGGGGCGGGGCGGGGCGCGGCGCTGGGGCGCGCCTGCCTCCCGCCTCCCGCCTCCCGCCCCGGGAGGAAGCGGAGGGGCGCGGTGTAAACAGAGCGGCGGCCGTGATGTCAGCCGGTCACATGGAGCCTCTTATGGCTCGGGATGGCTCTCGGCGGGCGGGCAGCTGCGGCAGCTGCTGCTGTGGCTCGGGCGGCGGCGGCGCGGCGGCGGCAGAGGGGGCTCCGGGGTCGGACCATCCGCTCTCCCTGCGCTCTCCGCACCGCGGCTTAAATGATGTATTTTGTGATCGCAGCGATGAAAGGTGAGCCCGGGCGCCCCGCCGGGGCCGGGTGGGCTGGCGGCTCCGGGGGGCGGGGAGGAGGGCGCGCAGGGGGAGGGGTGGGCGCGCCTGCCCGAACGCACGTACTGCCCGGGGCTCGGCGCGGGGGCCCCGCCAGGGCCTTCTGGGCCACCGCCGCGGCGCCACCTGAGCCCGGCCACGGGATCGGCCTGCCTCCGATTGGGGGCAAAGGCGCACGGGGTGGATACCCCTGTGCTGCCCCCTCCGGCTCCTGTCAGTCTCCTGGGTCCGCTTGGCACCCAGCGGGGCTCCCAAAAGAAAGTTTGCCGGGAGTCGCCGCGCTTCGGGAAGGAAGGGGAGGGTCTGCGGAGTTCAGAGGAAGCCGGGGACGCCCGCGGCCGGTCCCCAGGGCCCGCACCCCGGACAGCTCCGGCCTAGGTCGGGGAGGCGCCGCGGCCGGGCAGGGCCGTGCTTGCGCGCGGTCGCGATGTCATCCCCGGGGACTGGTCAGCGCCCCAGGCCTTGCGCCCTCCCCCTGCGGTCCCGAGCTTCTTAGCGGCCACCGGCCGGGCAAGTGCCGCAGGTCCGCGCTGTGTCCCGCGCTGTGTCCCGCCGCGGCCACTTCCGAAAGCGCGCGGGCCGGAGCTAGACGGGCGCCTCGAGCGTGCCAAGACGCCCTTGGCGGCCCAGGGAGCAGAGGCGCACCCCCGCTTGACACTTTGGCTGGTGGATGGAGGTGGGGAGGAACTCGGCAGCCCACGAGATCCGCGGGCAGGGGCGGAGGTTAGACCGTGGTGAGGGCCGACGGGCGCGGGTTAGTCGCGGCCAAGCCTCCCGGCCCGGCCTTCCGCCCTCATCAGGACTCCGTAGCCGGGCCGGGGGCGGGAGGGGAAGGGGATCCGGCTGGAGGGAGGACTGGTTCGAGGTCCTCTCAGGCGAGAAGGAGAGAAACCGTGGCAAGTCAGGGAACTTTCTGATGGGAAAGCTAAAGTTTGGAGGTGTGCAGGAAGTCGCCTCTGCTGCCGGAGAAACCGAGACTCGCTCTTGGGACGGTTGCAAACAGCTCCGGAGAAACTCAGCCCGCAGCACGCCGCCCGCTTGTGCGCCCGCAGGTTCGTCGCCGTGGATAATCTGCCCGAACGGCTTGGCAGGCCCAGCCGCCAGGCTTGGGGATTTAGAGCCCCATCTTTTTGTGGCGGACGCGGCTTCCCTAATGCGCAGCAATTGTGCAGACCCAGACTGTCCTGCGGGTCCTGCCCACCCGTGCGGGCGCCAAGCGCTCGTTAAACGTTTGCTAGGTTCGGGTTTTGTTGCAATCTGGAATGAAGGACACCAGTTCGGTATCTGCGCTGGGTTTACTTTCAGATCACCGAGCTTTGCCTTTCTTCACTAGAGATTGGGTGGCATCTCTTTTATTAATTATTAACAGGCCGAAACGTTCTGGACGTTAAGATGATCTACTTGAGATGAAATCTTTCTATATAATGTGCCCACAGCAAATTTTCTCTTTTCCCCTGTGGCTTGAGGGAAATGGGATTTAATCATTTGTGGAATATGCAATTCATATAAGTAAAAGAGAGGAAACCTCCCGTGATCCGCGCTCTTAAGCCCCTAAAATTATTTGGGAGGAAAAATTATTAAGGTTTCTTACCGACTTCTTATGTTAAAAAAATATATTCTCCCCTGCCCCCCCCCAAAAAAACACTTTTATGCTATTCCTGCATTTCATTAGCCCTGTAAGTGTAAAACGATTTAAATGCCCTCTGCAGCTAAAGCATTTTTTTGGTCTTTAAATTATAAAATAGATTTCGTTATTTGGAAGATGTCAATGCCAGTCTTTATCCACTTTGTCTAATATAATTTGTGTTGATTGGAGGAAAGGCAAGAGGCTGAGACATTTTAAACTGCTTTCTCCCCTCATGAACAGTAACCACCCACCAAACAATAAGGAAAGTACGTTTTAATATTTTGATTTAATGTTGATGTTTCCTAGTACATAGGCTTTTGCCTTTGTAGTTCTACAAAGTGAAGTTCCATACTATCCCTTACTAATAGAATAATGAGAATCACACACTACCCCCACACATTTGTCTTGGAGTGACCTCTGTCTGCCATAAAATAATAGATTCATAGTATTGTGCTTTGAAAAAAGTGCCTCAGAAGTACTGGCAATGCAATTTTTCTATAAACTCAGCTGCCTGAGAGAGAGAGAGAGATAGGGAGAGGAAGAGAGAGAGAGAATGCATCTGGACAAGTAGAATATTTCACTCCCAATATCATAACATCCTGAATTTTAATGGGATTATTTGGCTTTGTTGCAAACTTAAGCTGAAAAAGAAAATAGTTTGTGGGAAAGTGAGGGATGCTGTAAATGTTTCCATATCAGATTTAAGGGGAAAAAACTGGCTTAGAATCTTATTAAATACTTCCCTGTTGCCTCTCAGTTTTAATAGTTAAATTGGTTCCATGTGTAAGAGAGTTTGTATAATTAGATTTTTCGTGCAAAACAAATACTATTTACACTATAGCTTTTTGGTATGTGGATGCATGTGGACAAGGGAGGAGGGAACAAGCCACCATAAAAGAGAAAGATTCTCTTTGTTGGCTGGTTTACTTGTTTTTTAAACATCATTAAATCGGGCCCTTTGAACTCACCAAAGAAGAAAATCCTTCCTCTGCATTAGTTGACAAATAAGTTTAGGCTTAGTTTCATGCTCAAATGTAATAAATCTTCTTTTGAGCAACTCTAGTCTCATCCTTTAATTTTGCTTTTGTTTAATTAACAACAAAATTCCAATACCATTTGGATTGCTTCTTGGGCAAAAGGAGAGAGCCAGCTATAACATTTATAATCAGGGGAGCACTTGTTCTGCTCATCATAAAAGTGCATTGGCCAAATGTCACGCGGCAGCAGAGTACTGAAAGGAAATGTAAGAGCTTCATCAGTTTCAGTAGATTATATACCCCTTTGCTTCATATGAGTGCTCACCCGGTGTTCGTGTAAATGGAGTTATAAGAGCACAGAGAGGCTTAAAGGGAATTTGGCCCGTAGATTCTTCCTCCGGCCTGATTCATGTGCAAATGCAAGACTCCTCACCACTTTGAAAATACTGTATGTGTCGGTAGTATGTCCAACTCTAGTAAATACGATTTTATAGTTTTGAAGAACTCGGCCTTTGTTTTTACCGAATGAAATTGGAATTCGATCTCTGATCTCATTGTAAGGACACTTTTCCTGGTATCCCTTCACTGGGATTTTTGTACCATTTTTGTTACCTGTGATGGGAAGGATTGGGAGAAGGTAATGGCTGGATCTTGAAAAGAGAAAACCCAAATGGTTGCCACTACTGAGCAGAGTGCTTGTCTGGCAAGAAGGGATCAGTTCTTTTAAAGACAAAGAGGATTTCTGAATCCATTTATCCATGGGAGGAGGGAGAAGCCTGGACCTTCCATGAAGTAGACAGTATTTTAAAAGCACCATTTTCATGGGCAGCCTCTTGGTTTTATATATTTCAATCACATTACTTGGGATACAAAGCAACATCATGCACAAGTAAACCCTTTTGCCCTCAATTTGAATTGAGAACCGTATAATTTATTTAATGCTGCCCAGTCATGAAATAATGTAGTTTCTAAACAGAAATAGTCATTTAAAAATATACAATATGTCATCTAAACCTTCGCTCTTTAATATGTAGTAGATATACTTGTAAATATATTAATTCTCATTAGTGTTCTTTTTCTCCTATCTTTCCCTCCCACTCAAGTGAGACACAATAAAAACGAATGAGATCAGCAAGGTGATATTTGCAGAGCACCTACAATAGCACCCAGCCACTTTGGTATTTGTTCTGGGGTACCTAGGAAAATAATATTTATAAATGACCATTTACTGGGGAAAAGAAGTTACTGGATAGATGGATGGATGGATGGATGGATGGATGGATGGATGGATGGATGAATAGATTTGCAGAGGTAGATGTGGGGTTCAGTTTTCTTAAAAATCTCTTAAATTATAGGGATCAACAAAACCGCTTATATGGAACAAATTTCCTAAGAATACTCTGTCATGGAAATGTTTTCTGCATACATTTTAACTATTTACAGCGTTTATTAGTAAGAAATCAAGGCTGCCTTTATATATTTCATATTTAATAATTTTTAAAACCATAATTAGGCACTCAGAGTCAGCAGCTACACCATTTTTATGTTTCTCTACTTAAAAAACAGTTTTTTTTGGAGCCATCCACCAGTGACAACTCAGGTGTGAGTTAACATTTGATGGTATCTCAAAGACCACATACAGACCCTCTGAGGAATGATTTACAAGTTCTGTCTCCCCCATCTAGCTATTCTACTGAAGATAACTCCCTTACATCCCAACCTTTTGACTCATGAACTGAGAGAGCCGTAGTCAGAGCTTTTTTCTATCCGTCAGTATTTTGTGTGACATGATAGAACATGATTTTTCTGTTAATTGTCAAGAGATAGGAAGTCTAAATAGATGGATGATAGCATGTATTAGCCAATGGGCAAAATGCAAGGAAGCAGCTGAAATCTTTGATTTCTGGATTCTCTTTTTGGAATGAAATTTGTTAGCCCTCATCATATTTTCAGGAAATAATACGACAACTTTAAAAATCTTTGCTCCTGTGGGTATAAAAAATGTCAAGTTTATTCCCTAGGTTTGCCAGTTATTTCGCTTTTTAAAATGTTACTGCTTCTGAAGTTTACTAGACATTTCATAAACAAATAGGGAGATGATGCTAATCTATATTTATTTTGTGCTTTATGGTTTACAAACACTCTGACACCATGTAATCCTCCATAGAGAGTCACTGATAGCCCCATATTTTTTAGCTGAAGAAACTGAGGTTCACAGAGGTTGCAGTATAGCCTAGCTTTTCCAGCTGATACATGGTGAAACAAAAACTACAACCCTAATTTCTATCTTCATGCCTCCCCTGGAGGAAGCTGTGAAAAACGTCCTGGATATAACTTTGTCTCTAGTTAGTGGAAGTTATAACTCTGGCATTTATATGGGAAAAAAAATAGATCCAATTATGTAATGCTTTGCTGAGCCTAATATCTTTAAATTACTATTTAATAAAATCAATTTGGTACAAATAGGGTTATTCTGATTTGCTTATCATTAGCTCTCTTCATCCATGATTTTCGTTAAGTCTGCTTGTTGTAAGAGGATATGAGTGAAATGTAAGCATTATTTTCCTCGAGAATACAGAATACCACGAAGTACAGCTAACCTGTGTAACCAATCCCCATTAAGATAGAATTGAGAGATACATCTATATGTCCCACTTATCTTAGGCAAAGGGAACATTCACAAATGCATCTTCTAATTTTAATGTGACTTTGTGTAGTATAAAACTTACGCATTCTTGTGCTTGTGAGTGCTGTCCTGTTTGTTTACATGACAGTTTAGGGGCATGATTGTAGATATATTCTTGAGAAATCATTTGTCTTTTAGAAAATCACCTGAAGTCTGAAAGTTTTCAAGTAGATCTGAAAAAGCTCATTTCTCACTTAGTGGGGACTGGCCTTAATGACTGCTGGATTAAGGTGTGTTTGTCTGAAAGCAAATAAGGATGATTTCAGTCTCAGACGAAACCTTTAAAGTCACTCAGATGAATGTCCCACTGGGATTTGGACCCTGCCCACAATATTTCTGCCAAGTAGTTATCTGGTTATGCTTGAACACCTCCCACAAGGGGAAACTCACGATCTTTAAAGGTAACTTATTCCATCTTGAATTAGAAAAGTCTTATATCAAGCATAACTCTCTCCTTTGTACTTTTAATCCCTTAATTTTGATCCTTTCCTTTGGGGCTGTACAGAACACATTTAATCCGTCTTTCAAATGAAAGACTGTCAGTCATTTGAAGACAAGTAGTATAACACACACACACACACACACACACACCCTAACACGTACACACACACACATACACACACACCCTAACACGTAATCTCTGCTGTCCCTCTCCAGTCCTTTTTGCTGTAAGTGTGGTTCTGCCTTCCCACAATCTTGGTCAGTTTCTTCCTCAAACACACTTCAGTTTGCCTAGAACCACTTGAAAGTTTGATGCCAAAAATGGACCCCAAGTGCCAGTTGTGATATAATTGACTTGGCACTTAACCCAGCACATAGTAAAGAAGAAGCCGTGACTTAAAGATGAAAAACTTTTGTTTAAAATGTTTAAAGATAACGTCAGCTAGGCTGTATCTCTAGCACCTCTCACCACCGGTCTTTGTGGTATCATTGTTTGTGAAAGTGGACTTTTGAACTGTTTAGGAATACCTTTAGTTCTATTTGAAGTTGATTATTAAGTATCCAGGAAAATCAAAGATACTACAAAAATAATTAAAGGAACGTTAGAAGCATTTGAGGTATTTTTCTGCCGCGTGTCAGATATGAGATAAGGCTGCCCTCTAGTGGTTACTCGCCCATGGACAGCTAAACCCATAATGGTGCCAGTGAATTTCCCATCAGGCTAGTGGGAAGGTCAAAGGTTGTAGTTATTTTCTCAATTGGAATGAGACATTCTACACCAGATTCAAAAGTTTAACTCCTTGTTTTTCATGGTTATCAGAAATGTAACTGTGGAAGAGATACTGAATTTTTAAAGTTTGCTTTGGCAGGAAGTAAAGGAAAACATTTTTTAACTTAAGATAAAGCTGATTTATTTGCTGTTTGGCTCAATATTAAATTTAAGTGAAATTTGGTTTGTGAGTAAACAATTATTATGACATTTATAGTAATCCTTGTATTTTTTTAAGTTTCAACCTCCATTCTATTTCCCAGCCCTTGAATATATTTTAAAAAGAGGTCGTCATTTGATGAGCTAAATTCAGCATTTCCCCTTTTTAAATCTAGAGCTTTTCTTTTTCAAAAATGATAAACATTTAGAAAAAAAGTAAACTACAGTAGCTTTTGGGGGTAATAAAACAATTTTAAACATGGATGAAAAAACTATTAACCCCTTGGTTTCTGAAGATTTATGGTTAGATCATTTGGTTCACTTAAGTATATACAGTTTGCCTAAAAAATAAGATAGAGGATATGTCAGAAACTGCATGAGGTAGCGACAAGCATTCAGTTGCATAATTTTTAGGATAAATAGATAATACAAGTGGATTGTCGATTTGAATTTTGGTGTTGAACAAGTGTGAAAAAATCACAAAACAATCTGATTTCTGTGTTGGAATCTAAGGGATGAATATAGATCTTCCTAGTTGCTTAAATGTTATTTGTTCCTGATGCTACACAGAGGTATAAGAATGCACATTTATATGAATTTTGCATTGCTGAAGAAGTCAAAGCTGATCTGAGCTAGAATAACCAGGGTAATAATAATGACAGATAGTCACCAGGCTTGTAAAGGATAACAGTGCTTACCTGTTCCTATTAGAAAGATGAAATTGCAGCATTTCATGAAAAACAAGAGAAAAAGCAAGGAAAACCTGCTGTTTGAACCTTTCTGTCATAGAAATAAGGCAGTGGTTCAGAAGTGAAGACTTGTGGTTAAGTTTCAGATCAGTTATTGAAGCCAACCGTTTTACACACTGTGCCACCCAGAAGTGTGATTCTTTTACCACATGAGAAGTATTCTCTTTTTCGCAGAATGTTATTTTCATTTTTCAGTTGTTGGAAGGGTTTTTGTCTCCTTTTTATTTGTTTATCTCACTTCAAATCTTCTGTAGAACACTGGGTGAAAATAAGTAAATACATTTGTTTCAGCAAATACTTAAGTGCCTATTGTGTGCTAGGTAATTCAGGTACCACCTTTGTGCTCTTATAATAGAGCTGAGACACCTTCCTCCCAATCAAGTGTCTTAAGCCATGAATCAGCGTTTAAAAAATGCACTGAGAAGTTGGCAGCCACACTTAGTCAGAGAAGGCTGCTTTATGACTGTTGGGCTTATAGGTTTGCATTTGCTATAAGCTACATGCCATTTAAAACAAAGGAGATTTTTGTGACATGCCAAACAACGCAGTGATGAACATGATTTGCTTCCACATAAGCCATAAGTTAGCTCTAAAATCCTGCCTGAAACAGTGGGTCTGAAACTGTAGAGTACATCGCATATCCAGAGAGTCTTAAGAAGGCAGATCCCTGGGTCTCCCCCAGAGTCTGATTCTGTGTCTGGGGTGAGGCCCACAAAGGCGTGTATTTACACAGCATCTCCGATGTTTCTGATACAGCTGATCCTTAGGCCTCACTTTGTGAAGCTCTGTCCTAGCCTGTCAGAGCTGGGTGGACCGCAAAGTCCTCCAGTCCCTTAGTGGTTCCCAAATGCCGTTGATCTTCACGGTCATCTGGGAAGCATTTAAAAAATAAATGCCGTTCTCCAGCAACACCTGCACAGATTCTGCTTCCAAAAGCCTAGGGGGAGGCCAAGGAATCTTCTTTTGTAAAAGATCCTCTCTTGAGGACAAGACGGGTTTGGGAACCCCTGCTCGGGGCTAACCCATTCCTCTTACTCATGAGGAAAGGGAATCTCAGAAAGATAAATTATATTAACGTAACCATTCACTTCCCTTTAGTTCACTCCCTTCGGCATGGAAGAGGTGCCAGATGTGAACAATTTCTGGCGTTGTTATTAACACACTTGAAATATTTTTCTGTTAACTTTGGCCTTGCTATCAACCAGCATGCAGAAGAAAGAGGGCAGACCGTTACCTCAAATCTCTTACCCCAAGTGGCCCAAACGGGAGAGAACCCTGAGGCTGTTTTGGTGCTGGAGGCGGCTGTGAGACTTTTCAAATCCTACACTCCTTTTCAGCATAAAGTCTTGTCCAGAATCCCCAGCCTCTGCATGTGACGTAGACACAATGCATTTTAGCCTTCAGTGTGTGCCTCGGCTGGGTCTTGCCAATATTGTGACCACTTAGCAGGAGCAGGCTAGGAGTTCTACTGCAGAAGTCAAGGCCAACTCAGTGGAAACAGTGATGTCTTTTCAAGGTTGCTTTATTCAGCAACAAAGTAAAGGTTTCAGTGCCCTGGAAGCTGATCAGGGCTTCCTGTTTAGCACATGGCCTTTCTCAGGCACTGAGCATCTGCTGTGTATCTGCCAGTGTCGAGGCTCTGGAGGTGACGTCCAAACAGGGGAGACCAAATGCTGCCTTCATGCAGCTTAGATTCTAATCTGGTGGGATAGATCAAAGTAGACTTCCTCTGGCTGGTGTGGAGAAGGACCACGTGCCCGCTTCCGTACTGCGACACCAGCCCCCTTTTTCTTTTGAAAATGCTGGTGTGTTATCTCATTTTTGTGGCAGATGTGATGCTGGCAGCCGAGGGGACAGCAGTGATCGTGTCAGTCTCTGGTCTCTGTGAGGGTACATTCTGGTGGGAGAGGTAGGTAATACTTAGGTAAACATATCAATGAACTAGATAAATGCAGATAATGACAACAGCTAGGCCAATGTAAAAACAGTATAAAGGTTTAGAAATGCTTATGGCCTCATGGGTCAGCATCAGGGAACTGAACCAAAAAATTTTCCCAACTGATGGTGAACATGTTGCAATAGACCTCATAGGTCATCTGCTCCCAACCTGGTCTGCACATTAATCTATCTGGAGAGTTTTAAAAAGATATACAACCCTTGGCTATGCTCCTGCAGATTTCTGACTTTATTGGTCTCAAGGTGTAAAGCTCAAGTATTGCTACATTTTTACAGATACTCAGATAATTCTGGTTGAGAAACCTCTGAAGTCCAACACCCTCACTTTACACGTGAGTCACCCTGTCTGCAGCACAGCAAAACAATGTTGAGTAGTGGAAACCCCCCTACATAGGGTAGGGGACGATGAAGACATGGGTTCTTGTCCCAGATCTGCGATGCACTAATTGTCAGGTTAAACCTCAGTTGTTCACTTTCCCTGTTTTTAAAGCTAAAGAGTTGGAGTTGGTAGCCACCAAGATCTTTTCCATCTCTACCATTCTCTGAAAGTGTTTCTATTACAACAGAAACATGGTCTAGTTTCTTGTTTGAGACTTGGGAGAGGTAAATAAATGCCTCCTACTTTCCTTATTCCCTGTCTCTACCCTTAATTGCTATAGGTGCTTCGATCAGCTAATCAGTTCCTTTCGGAAGTGAAAATTTAAGGTAGAAAGAAGTCATTGCTTTATGCTATTTAAATAAATTTAAGAACAAGCCAGTTTTCATTAATATTAATAATAAATATTCCCAGACTTAGTTCTAGAAAATTACAGTCATACCTTATTTATCAAATTCTAGCCCAAAGCTTTTTCTGTTTTGATGGTTGATTTAAAACCAAGGGGCGGGGGCTGTTTAAAAATGGAAACCATGGAATAGCCTTAACCATTGCACACCACGGTAATTTTATTCTTTACCAAATATTCCAGGCCAACAACCCAAAGAAATTGAGTCTCTCCCAATGTATCGTCTGCAGTTTATTAGCAAGCAGAAACAATGTATCTCTTGTGATGCCATCTTATTTTATTTAAAAAAAAAAAAAGAAAGAAAGAAAAACTGAACTAAACTCCAGCATGAAAAAATATCATTTAACTTCCTCATTTGAGACCTGGCATCTTTAAGAACTTGAATTTCATTGAAACGTTTATTCAAAAAGACAGCAGTTCATTATAAACCAGAATGGTGTGATGTAAGCACCTTAAGTTTATATCCTTGTATGGAATTTCCCAGTGGGGTTTGATAATATTCAGCAGTTTCAGAAGCGATAAAGGAGTTTGAAAAGAAAATCTGATGGGAGCTGGTAAATGAAATTAGAGCCATATCTTTTTCAACAGAGATCTTTACAGATTTGCATATTGCCTAGTTTGTCTGTATATATTTAAGAAATTGTACATACATTGCGTTCACAGGCACATGTTTGCCCTAGACACAAGATTATGAAAAATCATCTTCCTCTCACTTAAGTAGCATCCGTAATAGCAAGCCACTTTTGAAAATGATATTGTTTAACAGAACAATTGGTTTGATAGAAATCCATTTCTAAAGCAATGTTTCTACCACAAGCAAAATCTTGTAAAACAGAAGCATTTTGTTTCCACCATTGCAGAGAAACAAAGTTGTTTAAGATGAGTTAAGATGTCTCAGAGTTTTGGCAGTCTTTCTCAGCCCCCTGCTGCTGTTGCGTTCAGAATCCCTTTTGAAGTGGCTTGGAAGTTTCTATGCAATTTCAGTGGCTGCTTAGGGGAAATATTGGCTAAACTACTCATTTTGACTGTTAAAATGGATTGAGTGTTTTCAGAATGTTTTCGTTTGCTAGAAATATGTTTTGCACTCGGGCTTCTCTTGTTGAAGGTTGGTTACCAGCCATCTGATGATGCCTCAGGGTGTTTACAGAAAATGTGGGTGCTGTAGTTATATTTGAGCACAGCCCTCCCCCAACAAAGATAGTGTGGTAATCAGCAGGAATGTGAAAACATGTATTTAAGGATTGATGCTTGTAAAAGAGGTGCTGTAAAGAAACATAGTTGTTCAGATGTAAGAAATGACTGACAGCTCCCCTTGTACGCATGCTAGTAACAATAAAGTCTAGAAGTTCAACATCAAAGCGATCACAGCTTACTCCACCAGTGACTTGCACATCAAAGAGGGAGCACAAGACAAAGGAAGTGCACTGAGGTATGTTTCTGCCTCATAGCCAGATCCTCAGGGGGAGCTCCCAGAGCTCCTTTCATGAATGCATAGTGATTTTTTGCAGATCAGCGTCTTCATTTCATAAATGACCAGGAATATAAAAGCAGGGCAAATGAACACCATAATTGCTGCCATCACTTTAAGTTTGGTTCAGAAAGATTCATCACAGGAGCGACTGGTCTCTCTGGTTTCCTTGAGTAGTGAATTCTATACCAGTGTGGGCAACTCTAATTTCACCTAATATAGTACCGGGAATTATTCACAAAATAAGAGAGAACAAAGTGGATACATTTCAAGTTGGTGGATTGGAATTATGCCTGAGAACATAAAACTGGACCTAAGTTAATGTGCCTCTTTTTTCTTTCCTCTTGATTGCTTAATATTTTTGAATTAACATTGTGGGTGGATTTCTGCTGAATCAGGTGTGCATTACTTAACAGGTGTGTGTGATAATGAAATTTAGACCTGTTAAACCTGCTCTTAATTAATCACCAGATCTATGCCTCAGTTCTCCAACTCAAATCATGTGTACTCCAAAATGCCAAAAGTAGAACAGGAAGAAGAATCTGGGTTTAGCTTTCTTCCCTCTCTCTTGATATTACATTGAAAATAAAATTAACCATGCAAGTATTATGAGTGGTTTTAAATAATGGGCTTTTTTTTTTTTGCTTGCCTTTGAAATTTAAAGTTCTTTTATAGTTCATCTTCAGTAATTTACTCATTTTTAAATGCTATTGAAAAATAGTAGTGCTCTGTGTAGTCGTTAATAAATACAAAGCAGCTTTCTCAAGGCTCTAGGGAGACCTAATAAACAGAACTGTGTTACTAATTGATGCTATACTGAGCTGACAAAAGCGGTGCATCAGTAAACAGAAGTTAGAAAGCAAGAAGTTAAGGAACTATAGGGGATTATGTAGACATCAAGGGTTGGAAATTATAATAAGGCCTCTTTAGGGGAGCGTTAATTTGCATGGGGCTGAATTAGGACAACCAGTTATTTCTGAGGACGCTACTAAGAGCTCATCCAAAATAACCCCCAAAGTGAAAGGTTTGGGAAAGAGTTGGGAGTTAGGTGTGATGGGGGGGGACTGAGCATGTCATGTTTCCTATAACTCATGGTAGTTCAATCGTTTTCTCAATAGCATGTTAGAATAGCTAGCTTTCTTTGTTAGGAGAAAATGCTGATGAAATCAAGAGTACTGTAATTTCTTTGTTCTATACACACAATTTATGTTGAACTACCACAATGGAATTTTTTTTTTTTTTAAGCAGGAAGGGCAGGAGAGTGGAGACAGAAATAAACCTTTTAAATCTTCTTTACGTGAACCCCACAAGGACATAAGCATTTAGCAGATTAGAGAGTGTTTGGATTTATAGATACTGTCCTCTACAGTAGTGGTCTTCAATGTGTGATACAGGGACCCCCTGCGAGGCCCCAAGGCCCTCTCAGGGGCTCCAAGAGATAAAAACTAGTTCCATAACAATACTAAGGCATTGTTTCCCCTTTTTACTACGGTGACCATTTGTATTAATGGTGCAAAGCATTGGCGGGTAAAACTGCTGGCGCCTTAGCAGGAAGCAGAACAGTAATGCCAAGCTGTACCAGCAGCCATGGTATTCTTCATTACTGTGCAGTTGCTGTTAAAAAAAAAAAAAAAAAAAAAAAAAAAAGTTTCATTTAAGAATGTCCTTGATGAAGCAGAAAATTAACTTCATTAAATTTTGACCCTTGAGTCCACACCTTTTTAATGTTCTTTATGACAAAATTGGAAGTTTGCATAAAGCACTTCTGCTTTATACCTAAGTGCCATGTTTGTCTCCAGGGAAAAGTACTTGTGTCACTGTTTGAGTTAAGAGCTGAACTAGCTGTTTTTTTAATGGAATGCCACTTTACTTAATAGAGTAACAGACTATAATTATTCAGATGTGGATATGTTTCATATATTTTCTCAAAAATGAACTTTGAGTCTGTTATCTCAAGAAAAACAGTTCACACTATTTACTGCCCATACATTCAGGCAAAAATCTGCATTCTGGAAAACTTGTATCCAACCCCATCAATTTGACAGCTTCCCAATACTTACAAACTTTTCTGATGATATGGGTAGTGATATTAATCAACATAATTCCTTGATATAATCACATCTAATAATGAAATGTGTCAAAATCTGGAAGCTATACAAAACTCAGTGAACCAGTAGTTTCCAAGTGACCCATGTATATATTATAATTATAATTATAAAAATATACATCCACTCAAAGTGCAAAATATACTGGTGTATTTTAATTTAGCAAAGTACAATAAGTCAGTGATATGGTTTCAGGTTCCATATTCTAACTGATCTTTAAGAAACTACCACTTGTTGAGTTTTAGTGTAGTACCACAGAAGAATATCCAAAATTATCTGAAAAGGCTATTATAATACCTTTCCTTTTTCTAGCTACATCTCTTTGTGAGGCCAGATTTTCTTCACATACATCAGCCATAAGAGCATAACACAACAGATTGAATGCAGAAGCAGCTATGAGAATCTACTTGTCTTCTTTTAATAGCCAGATATAAAAAGATTTGCAAAAATGTAAAATAATGGTATTCTTCATGCTAACTTTTTGTCTTATAAAATATACTTATTTTTATATGTTAGTATGCAATGTGTTTATTACTATTATTTTAAGATGAATTATAAGTAAATGATGTAAATGTTCCTAGTTTTAACTTCTAATATGGTAATGATTGATGTATAACCCACAAAAACAAAAGCTGTTTGCAGGTTTTTGTTTTGTTTTTTTTTTTTTTTTTTCTTTTTTGGAAACAAAGTCTCGCTCTGTAACCCAGGCTAGAGTACAATGGCACGATCTTGGCTTGCTGCAACCTCCACCTCCTGGGTTCAAGTGATTCTCCTGCCTCAGCCTCCCGAGTAGCTGAGATTACAGACACGCACCACCACACCCAGCTAATTTTTGTATTTCTAGTAGAGACAGAGTTTCACCATGTTGGCCAGGCTGGTCTCGAACTCCTGACCTCAGGTGATCCGTCTGTCTCAGCCTCCCAAAGTACTGGGATTATAGGCGTGAGCCACCACACGGGGCCTCTTTGCAGTTTTTAGAAGCATAAAAGTATTTACAGAGACCAAAAAATTTGAGAGCTCTTGCTCTGCAATTTACTGTAGGAGACGTAGTCTGAAAGTTATATGACAAAGCACAAGGTAACAATAAAAGCTATTTAAACAATAGCTTTAAATTCAGACAGATTTATCAGATGAGCCATAAATTATATTAAACAAAGCACTTTCAGACCTGAATTCAAGAGCAAATTTTCTAATCCTCGTTTTCTTTATAATGTCTTCATCTTTAATAACAGTGGAAGACCAGAATCTTTGCTGATATTCTATTTTCAGAGATTTTTTTTTCTTTATCAATATAGCAAAGATCTGGGCATAAAATTTGTGGTTTACAGAGGCTTTACAGTTTATCTTTAATCATCTGCAACCTATATTAGCAAAAATAGTACTAGTAAATGATGGTCGTTTTTCTTTTTTTTTGGTTTGGGCTTGCATGGAGGAAAAAGCTTTTATACAATCAGTACAACTTCCAGAGCTATCCCAGCTCCTGAAAGATGCGACGGTTTTGTCATGAATGTAGGCACCTTGGAGAATTTTATTCCTGTGTGTACAGATGGAAAGCCCTTGCAGGCCCTGCCACCATGCAAGTGATGGGCACCTTAACACACACACTCCCCTTCAGACCTTCTCCAAGGGGGAAGAGTTCTGCCCAGATAGCTGTCAGCACCTGAGCGTGACAAGGAGGCTAAGCCCTCAACTAACAGATACACTTGGCAGAATCAGTTCCATTATACTAATTAAATATGTGAAAGCCCAACCTGCCCTGAAATTTCTTGTGAAAAATAACATGCAGTTAGAAAGCAATGCCCAAATACTTGTCCTTAATTTTATAATCACTTTGTTGGCATCTAACATATAGACATTCACATTGCCCTTTGTGGCTGGGCCATCTGCCTCTTTGTTATTATCAAATAAGGGGCATGCAGGTCTTGCCTTCCATTTGGTTTCCTATCAAAAGGCTGTCAGTTGCGTGGGAGCAAATGTGTTTTGGCACGTTCCGCATTTCCAGGGTCTTGCTTCTGACTCTTACAACTAAGAGAAAAGTTGGTGCCCCCAGAGCCAAATCAGTCTCAGAGTATCGGGATATATTGCTCCCGGCATGGTTTTATTAGCCAGTTAAAGGGATAGGCTGAAGCATACACACTGTATAAACAGAAGTTGTGCAATGGCCCACAGCTACCCTGCCCATGAGAAAAAGCACCTCCTGTCTTCTGTGGATCTGCCCAAAATTAGGAGGGCTGAGGAGAATGAGATGGCCCCGTTTCAGAACAACTCGCAGTGGTGATGTGGGGGAAGGACGGTAGTGAAGAGGAAGGAAAGCAAGGCTAGCCATCCTCTATTCTTGGAGAGGGTGTTGGGAAGGTGCAGCTGAGGAAACCCTGGCTGTTTAAAGGGTGAGAGAAATAACTACATGCCCACTCACGGTTAAAAAGAAAACAAAACTTCTAACTTTCCAATTTGGGAAATAAAAGTGTAAGATAATTATTCTCTTTGAAGTAAAATGGCTCATGTTTAGGCATTGTATTTTCTTAAATTTTTAGCATTTTCTGGCTAACTGAACTTTAAACAATAAATGTTATACGCTAAGTCTTGCATTATTCGGTGATTTTGACCCAGGCATGGAAAACTATTTTAAAAAACCAAAGGGACATTTTTTTTTTTGATCTGGGAGTATTGCCTGTGAACATTCATAAAGCTTACATTTATTATTTGTGTCCGTTTCTGTTTACATGTTGCACTTCAATAAAAAGCTTACCAAAGGGCAGGAGGATTCTAGTATATACATATATATATATATAATTTTTGTAAATAATATATTCTCAGTACTGAAAATATTCTCTAGACCCGACTTTGGAATTTTTCACTCTGTCATTTACCAAACATTTTGTTTATTCTCAGTTCCTTTGTACCATCACTTCACTAAAGGTAAATTGGACGTACGACCTTACAGTAGGGAAGCTAAAGGCATTTATACTTCAAGTACATGTACAAAGCCGTAACTCCGTATCATGAAGGTCCAGTATCAACTTTTACAGGATTGTTTTCTTGCTTTATAACCATTGGCTTTTGAATGATCTGCTAGTCAAGTGGCAAGGAAAAAGTGAATCCGAAGATATGGTGACGTTGCTATAGGAATAGGAATGTCTTCTAAGACTTAATGCTGTCTGTGCACTTTCTAGCTCTTTGCTGAAGGGTCTGGCCCTAGGTTAAGGCTGGCATTAGACACACGGAGTTATGTTTTCGAAATTTATCATCTCCTCTCTCAGGGCTCTCGGTGGCCTTCTGGTTTAGCTGGGGGCAGAGTTGCGTAATCACCATATAAAAAATCAAGCAGTACAATCTCCAGACCTCCTCCTCTTCTCCTGCCCCTGACTCAGTATTTTGATCTTGTGTCCCATTCTCTCCTGGCTCTTCCGGGTGACACAAGATACAGAAATAAGAAAGACTATCAGAAAGTTGGCATAGGCATAAGAGCAAGCATGGATCTGGAAATTTTTCCAAACATAAGGCTTAAGTCCCAGAAATGCTATGTATTAGCTGAAGGATCTTGGGTAAGTCATGTAACCTCACTAACCTCAGTTTTATCATCTATCAAATAAAGATGATAATAACATCTACCCATAGGGATTTTTGGAAAGAAGGAAGTAACACGTGGAAGGCACTTAATGCAGTGTCTCACATGTGACAAGCACTTAGCATATGGCAGGCACTGAAGTATTGTTATTAACATCCTCATCCTCTCATCCTCTTGTACACATGGCAAATGGTACACATCACGTATTCAAGTTTGAAGTTAGGGTAATGAGTTCATCCAGCCTTAGCTGGTACACATTGCATTTTAACAGGGGCCTTTGCCAGTGCCCATGCGTATGAGTTATGTGGTCTGGTCAGATGGGGGATGATGGAAGGAGAACTTGCATGAAATTTCTCATCATATGACATAAGAGGCTTCTAATTCTGCATTATCCAAGCCCTGCTATTTGTAACCAGTAATACATGTTCTGAGCCTGTCATTTATAAAGCGCTTCCTGTGTGCCAAGCACCGTGAAATAGATTACCACATTTAATACTTACATTAGCCTTTCATCCCCTTTTTACAGAGGAGGAAGCGGAGACTCAGAGACGCAGAGCAACCTGTCTGGGATCACAGGGCTAGCACATAGCTCCAACTGGGGGCTGAGTCTGCCAGACTCGCAGGGCTGGGCTAACCCTGCTCTGCTCTGACCTGACAGCCCCAGCACCACTGGAGTCTCAGAAACACACATTGTTCCAGATTCCGATATTAGGTCATCATGCAAATTGAGGTTAGGGGCTTTTTCTGAACACTGCAGTAGAATGGGAGTAGACAAAATACACATAGAAATGGATGGAGCATGTGATGTGTGCCAGGCACTATAAAAAGTGCTGGAACCAGAAAGATGAAAAGATGTGGTCCCTGCCTTCAAGGAGCTCACAGGCCAGGGAGGGCCCAAGGTGGAAATAAAATCATGACACAGTGTAAATGCCAGATTAGAGGAATGCAGGAGATGGTAGGAGCACAGACGAGGAGCACACATCAGACTGAGGGGTTAGGAACAGCTTTTTGGAAGAGGTGAAGGCTTAGCTGAGCTTTGAAGCGGAGGAAGGTTGTTGCCAACAAATGGTTGAGCTTGTGAAAATCCCTGAAAGCTAGACAGAGAGCAAGGCAAGGCAGGGACTGCAGAAGACGAGGCATGTAGAGGAGACCGGTGGGGTCTGAACTATGACGGGCTCTCGCCCTCATTCTATGGGAGTTGCTGGGAGGCCATGGAGGGAAATCGCCAGATATTTTTAAGGCACATGAAGAAACCCGAGAAACAATCAGGTATTCTCAGTATCTTCCTTTCCCTTAATTATTTCAAGGGGATAAAAAAGCTTTTTGGACACGGCAAAGGACTCTTCTGTGGTATGATTTGGGTTTCTGGGTGGCCGCTCTGCCTCTTGTATGGTGTTGAGAGATGTATGAAAGGCATCCGCCACAAGTCTCCTTCAATGGATTTCTGCACTTTGCTTGTTAGAAATTGATTCAGGGACTTCATTATGATGTCGCCAAGATGAATGGGGCAGTCGTGTTTTGGCTTAACGCTGCCAGAAGGAGGGAAAACAAGTTCTGTGGTGCCGCAGTTCAATCACGCTGCTTACAGAAGTAGGGCCATGAAAGGATGGAGGAGTGTGTCTTTGATACTAGAAACCCTGTAGCCCTGTTGGTGCTACAAGCGAATGCTTAAATTAAAGGTTGGAGCCAGCTTTCAAGTATTGACTGTCGAGCAAAAAGCTCAGCCCACACTCATGTACTTACTCAGGCTTGTTAAAATAAAAATACACTCTCGGCTGAGCTCGTGTCACAGCCAGTGTAATTATTACATTAAAGATGGTTGTTTGGATTAGAGTTGCTGTGGTACACATTTATTTAAAGATATGCTTGGTAATTTAGTACATGTTAGTCAGGACTCATGCCCAAACTGTGAAGAAGTATTCGTTGCCAGCTGCCTCTCAGGTTGCTTTTGTATTCAAGGTAAACACTTGAAACTTGGCAAATTGGTCCAGAATAGTGGTGATTTGACTTCCTTGCCCCTGGACCAGTGGCTTCACTCACGCAGCTCTCATCTCCTACCGAGGATGAAAATGGCATCAACCTCACTGGATTATTTTGAGGTTGTTAAATGAGGTAACACATTTCAGGTGGTTGGCCCATCAGTAAATGCTTCTTCATAAATATAGTTTTGTTATCTATATTATGTATCGATTTGTTTTTAAAAGGTAGGAGGGAGTATGACTAAAAAGCCACTCTTTTTTTTTTTTTTTCTTGCTGCCAATGGTAAAAGCAGGATGGTCCAGTTGTCTATAAGAGCCATGCATTTATTAAACCCTGTGGGTTATATTCCCTATATTTCTTATGGTTCACTGTACCCAGAGCATTCAAGTGTTTAGTAAAGCTGTAAAAGGTTAAGTTGTGAAAGGTTTTGCAAATATGAGGGATGATGCCCATTTTCTGGTAGGTTTCTTATGGGGTTCTTTCCCCCATGGTACACATTTCTGAGTGATTCTCCCTTCTTTGCCCTTTGCTGGCCATGTGAAATACAGGACCTCATCTTCTCCAACAAAAGAATCCACATTAAAGCCACTCACGGACCTGCTTTCTACATTTAAAGCTACTCAACTTTGCTATGTAATTGTAAGGCTCCCAAATTCAAAGCATGGCTATTGAGCAATGGATGAGGGTATACCTAGTATTTTTTCCATAGACTTATGGAATCTCATGCATGGAATTTAGATGTCAGGCCTCCCTGTCCTCATCTGGGAGTACTGGGATTCATGAGCTACTCCTCTGTGCTCTGCAGTATGTTCTGGTGTGTTTAAGGTAAGGTATTATTCTATTCACAAATCACCCTCACACCTTGTACTTTTTCATGGATTATTACTTTTTTAATGAGGTAACAGAAATGCAGTGAGGTCAATTTATATGTTGGCATAACATTCTAAAAAGTGAATTTTGATAACTTCCCAGCAGGGAAGAAAATTTTCATCGTAGAAAGTGACATAGCTAAATACAACAGTCCCATAGCTAGCTGGGCATTTTATAGACTATTAGACCTGTAAGAGACCTTAGCAGTCATCTAGTCCAATCTGCTAACTTTATAATCGGGTAGTTGGGAGATTAAACACCATGCCCAGGATCAGTTAGTGGCAGGGACTAAAATCAGGGGCCCCTCAGGCTTCTGTCACGATCTTTCCATAGTTCATGCTTCATCTAAGAGTGCCACAGAGAGCTCAGGTGTAATATTATGATACCAAAAAGTGCTGTCAGTGATGTCTTAGGCCTCTTTAACTCTCTTAAAAACTAGGCTATTCATTTCCATCAAAAGGTTTAATTGGCCTGCACAGTTATTTGTGTTTTCATAGAAAAGGGAAAAAACTAATTCTAGTTAAGAGTAACAGCACACAGAAGGACTCCATTATGCACTGGAGCTTTAATTTACTCTTTACAGGCACACACACACACACACACAGGAAACCACTTCAAATATACCATTACGATGAATTCAAACTGTGTCAGGGACATCAACAAAACAGTGTCCCTTCATGCTGAGTATTGTGAAAATGTATCCTTGTTGTTTGCTGTGGTCTCCTGTGGGAGGCACGTAAAAATTACTACACCCCCCGGGGAAAAAAAAAATAGCAAGCACAGTAAATAACAGCCTTCAGATAATACCGATGGGTAAACATTTCCAGAATTGATTATAGAAACTACTGTTGACAAGCCACTAGCAGGCAAAATGAGGAGAGAGGAAAAAAAAGAACTTTTATCTGCCATTCAACACTGGGCATACAAGGCAGGATACAGACAGGGTGAAATAGCTGATTAATATGGTAATGTACCTCATTGCACATGTAGGATCGTGAGACAGGCCTGAGTTATCTGGTCCAAGCCACTCCTGTTACCCCAGAGAAAACAGAAACTTGGAAAGGTTAAGTGGCTGGCCCAGCATCACACACTTAGCAGCAAAGCCAATTTTGGAACCTTGGTCTCTTGACTCTCAGTCTAGTGCTCCAACTACTGTACCGTGACCCTCGAATTGAATCTAGGATGGCACCTGTGTCAGGGGTACAAGATGAGGCTCATGGAAATTTATCCAAATGAATAGCTGTTTTAAAATCATCATTAAAACTGTCCATGGTCCAGGCGCAGTAGCTCACACCTGTAATCCCAGCACTTTGGGAGGCCAAGGTGAGCAGATTTCCTGAGCCCAGGAGTTCAAGACCATCCTGGGCAACATGGTGAAACCCTGTCTCTACAAAAAAATGCAAAATAATAATAATAATAATTATTATTATTATTAACTGGATATGGTGGCACACACTTATAGTCCCAGCTTCTCAGGAGACTGAGGTAGGAGGATAACCTGAGCCTGGGGAAGTCAAGTCTGCAGTAAGCTGTGATCATACCACTACCCTCCAGCCTGGGTGACAGAGCAAGACCTCGTCTCAGAAACACACACACACACACCCACCCCCACACAAAACAAAAATAATACTGTCCATGGTTTTAAGCATTCTCCTAAAGACAAAAACTTGTTAATATGGTACCGTATAAAATCTCAGTTTATCTTCACATCCAGAAAGGAAGGCATTTTTCGTGCACGTTTAGTTACTCAACAAATATTTATGAAGTGCCCGGGTTGTGTTTATGTCACCGACGGCCCATGATCGGCTATCTTCTCTCTTGTGTCTGAGTCAAATAAGCAGGGGGATTGTTGAATCTGTCCCCTCCACCTCCCTTCTGTCTAAGGATCTCATGCTCACATTGTCTTACTTTTCTCTAGTTTTTCCTATCCTTTTAATCTGATCTTTAAATGTCAGTCTCTGTTCTCATCTCGCTTTTTAACGAGTGTGGGTTTCTCGTGTTTATCTTGCTCTCCTTTTGCTGATGTATTTGCATCACTTTAGCTGCAGTTAATATCTGCTAAATCAAACCATATTGGCTTGAATAGCTTCCATTGATTTCTGAATACGAGAATGCTTCAGCTGCCTGGCCCTGCTCTCTGTACGTTCTTTGTCGCCAGTAGGTTTAACTTACTCAAAACCTTCCTTGTCTACATCCCTCTTTTACCCCTGTATTGTTCATCCTCCCCTGTTCAAGCCATTCAGCCTTTTGAGCTGTCGTTACTGTAAGGGAGTGACTGCTGTTTCATTTACTCATTATTTACTGAATTAGGAGACTGTCAGTTTTCTCTGCTGTTGCCCTGTTTCCCCTTTTAACTACCACCCTTCTGCCCAATTATCATGAGGACCAGAATCACTATTGTCATGAGCTAGCCTGTATTGAGCATTTACTACATATTTACTAAGCATCATTCAGAAGACTTGAATTATGTAAAAATGAGTCCTTTGGGTTTTTTCTTTTCTTTTTCTTTTTAAAGAGACAGGGTCTCACAGGCTGGAGTGCAATGTTGCGATCATAGCTCACTATAACCTGGAACTCCGGGGCTCAAGTGATCCTTCTGCCTCAGCCTCCCCAGTAGCTGGGGCTACAGGCATGTGACACCACACATGGCTATTCTTTTTTTAATTTTTTATAGAGATGGAGTCTCTCCATGTTGCCTAGGCTAGTCTCGAACTCTTAGGCTCAAGCAGTCCTCCCACCTTGGTGGTTTCTTTTGAGAAAGAGTACAAAATGAACAAGCCACTTTCGTTGATTAATTTAATTCAACCAATTTTCTATATATAATACCTCTGACCACAAAGAAATGATTAGATTCTAAATGCCAGAAGATGGAGGTGTGAAAAGACACTAACCACAAAAAGGCCTTTTGTAAACTGTATTATCAGCCTATTTTACACTCCAGGAAATGCCATAATCATGAGATTTTTTTTTTTTTTTTTAGTGCAAAACCATCTAAACTGAAATCCATATGAAAAATATCAAAACTATTCAGTCAACTTTTACCTACTTCACTTTGTCATTCAACAACTCCGTTCCTTCCTTGCAAAGCAAGGAAAAGTAAAAGAAGCTCTCAGGTGAGTGAGCTCTGGGTCAAGGCCTTTCGAGTGGAAGGACAGGAGGTCCTGGACCTTGGTCTGATGTGTTCCAGGATGTGTGTCTGGCCTGCTTCCTGCCTCCCAGTGATAGCAGCAGCAAGTCCTGGTCTCCCCAGTGAGATCTAGACTAGACTTCCCAGTGAGATCTAGACTAGACTTCCCAGTGAGATCTAGACTAGACTTCCCAGTGAGATCTAGGCTAGACTTCCCAGTGAGATCTAGGCTAGACTTCCCAGTGAGATCTAGGCTAGGCACAGTGAATCTAGGCTAGACTTCCCAGTGAGATCTAGGCTAGACTTCCCCAGTGCCTTGTGGGAGGAAAGAAGCCTTCCTTCCTCAGAAGCATTCTGACACCACACTGGGCCCAGGTTATGCAAACATGGAGGTGTGGGTCTTGAGAGTGTCATGAACATTTCTTTCTTTTTTCCTTAACTATATCAGCAGTAGTGAAGAAGTCTTCACTGCCATGCAGCCTCATGGAGGTGCTGAAGGTTCTCCCAGGTAGGAGAGGACTTTGGGCTTCTTTTGGCATCACTACCCTCAGGATGCCTGGCTGTTCCACCGTTCTGTGGGTGGGACAACCCTTGTCTGGCAGAACAGTAAGGTGCACAGGGGCAGAGGTAACAGCAGGAGACATAAGCATTGTCCTATCCATTTTCCAGCAGAGGACCACTCTCCTATCCAGAGCTTATTTTCCTGGAAACCATTCTCTCCGTAAAACAGTGGTTCTCAACTGGGGGCATTTTTGACCCCCAGGGAACATTTGTCAGTGTCTAGAGAGATTTTTTGATTAATACAATTAGAGAGGGCTATTAGCATCTAGTGGGTAGAGGCCAGGGATGCTGCTAAACATTCTACAGTGCCCATGACAGCCCCACAACAAAGAATTATCTCACCCAAAATGTCAATAGTGCCAAAGCTGAGAAACCCTGCCACAGAGCATGCTTTCTACCTTCTGTTCATCATAGGCCCCTTACATATGACATCTTCATTTTCATTTTCAACCCAAACACATTTTATTTAACACCACACAACTTCAGTTTTAAGTAAAGGAATAAATGGAAAACTTTATTGGCACGAGAAAGAAAAAAAAGGGAAAGTAATGCATTACCAAAAGAAGCTGGAGATAATCAGTATGTATGAACTTATGCAATGGTAGAATTATTCTTACTAATAAAAGAGGGTATCGGCTGGGCCTGGTGGCTCACACCTGTAATCCCAGCACTTTGAGAGGCCAAGGCAGGTGAATCACTTAAGACCAGGAGTTCCAGACTAGCCTGGCTAACATGGTGAAATCCTGTCTCTACTAAAAATACAAAAATTAGCTGGGTGCGGTGGTACATGCCTGTAGTCCCAGCTATTCGGGAGGCTGAGGCAGGAGAATCGCTTGAACCTGGGAGATGGAGGTTGCAGAAAGCCGAGATCACACCACTGCACGCCAGCCTGGGTGACAGACCAAGACTCAGTCTCAGAAAAAAAAAAATAATAATAATAATAAAAGAGGGTATCTCTCTAAAAGAAAAGGTGCAAACCCAAACATTTAGTGCCCCTAGGCAGATGGTATGAGTGTGGCAGGTAGAGGAGGCACTTGGACCATCGGATGGCACATATGCTTTGAAGAGGGAGCACCTCCCTTGGCTCTGTCGCCATTTGGAATAACTGGTCTATCATCACCAGGTCTTTGATTTTTTTTTTTTTAAGAGAATTATAAATCTGAACTTTAATGTGAAATTCCCTGGTTATTAATGGCTAGAAACATAATTTAAAAACTCACAGGCTAGCTTGTTATGGAAGCAGATTAATGGTTGTGGCTAGTTCATCTTTGTTAGTATCTTTATCGTTATTTAGATTGTGTGGTTGAACATTGGACAGATGGGCTCTCACATGTAATCTAAACAGACTCCTTTCTGTTCTGAAGGCTTAAGTCACCTAGAAAATAAGTCCAAACTCCTTAACAGAGTATTCAAGGCCTTTTAGGATTAGGTCTCGCCAACCTGGCGGCTACCCACTTTCCATCCTTATGTTGAGCCATTTGCTCCACTCTACCCTGCCTTTGAGCCTCTCTTTGAACACATCATGCATGTTCATGCTGGGACCTCTGCTTTGCTTTTCCTCACTCCCGTCGCCACTTTCACTGCCTAGGGAAATGTGATATTCATTCTCTGTGGCCCAAATCAAATGACAAATAATCTTCCCAAATTCCCTAAAAAAAAAAATGTGGTTTGGTATATTCTGTTATTATAATCTTTATAAGTTGCTACCATGTATTCATCTAGTCATCTCCCCAACCTCAAGTAATATATAAGACTTGGAGGCTAGGAACCCAACTTTATTGCTCTATTTTTCATATACACCTAGCTTTCAATAAATTTAAATCACCTTCTGCTTATCCATCCACCAATATGCACTGTGATTAACAAGGTAGTTTCTTCATTAACACCAAACTTTCCCTCTTCCCTTCCTATGACCAAGTTTTCAAAAAAAATTAAAATAACATTAAAATGTTACTAATGGCAAAAGGGAATTATTTTTTGAATCATCTATGATTTTTTGCTAAGAGAGAAAAAGTAAAACTTGAGTGATGAGTAATACTTATTAAACATTTGGAATAGCATTAAAATAAGTATTTTTACAGAGTTAAATATTTGCGTCTATACTTAGATATATAAATTACTATTCTTTGAACTTGATTTTGAACTCTGCTCTCCATAATTATAATAATCATAAGCTTATTTATATATAGGTGGGCTATATAGACATTAACCAATTAATCCTTGATCACATCACCTAATAGGAAGACTTTCCTTGATACCCTGTTTTTAGAGTGCACATGTAAGTGTATGTTAATTATAGACCTCTGTTATTAATTTGCATTATATTACCCAAATGCTTACTTAACAGTTTACCAGCATCAAGAGTGTAGGTGGGCAAGAAACTTGTATCAGAATTCACTTCTGTTCAAGCCAGGAGGTGAGTGACATTTACAAATCCGTCAAATCCCTGGCCTCGAATCCAAGGACTATTCATTTTCCTTAAGTGTTTAAGTGGTTCTTTGAGAGGATGTGTTGACTTTATCAATTCAGGCCATATCATAATTAGCTAATTTAAAAAAAAAAAAAAAACCAGGGGTGGTATCTATATATGTTTGTACCAAATTGAGTTTTTTTATTATCCTGGTTCTCTGTAGGTGATATGGCTAATAATTAAGTTATCCCCATTAGGTTATGCTTTTGGAAGCTGCTGTTACCTGCTGCCTATTCCATTAAAAACTACCTTTATCACTAATTTTAACATGAAACAGATCCATTTGGAGAAAAATCCATTATGAATGAGACAGAGTTGGCTGTTGAATAACATTGGTTTAGGCTCAAGTCCGGATATAAATGTGATATAGATAGGAAGATATTGGACAAATGCAATTTATTTCATTATTCAGCAACAAGGTATTCCAAATGTCTCTGCTAATGAATACATGAAAATAGATTACATATAATGTGCACACTGTGAGTCGCATTTGCAGAATTATTTTTGCCACCTCTAGCACTATCTGAAACCAACACTGAATAGCAATAGTACTTGAGCTTCTAGTTGCAAGAAAAAGCAACTTTAAAAATTAAAAATCAAAAATTTAAAAAGAAAAAAAGGAAATGTGTTATCTGGGGAATTTACCTTTATGGGAGAATTCTTGGGAAGATAGCAGTTTTCTCTCAATCCAATTGTGTTGTCCTCTGTTAAACCTCTGTTGTCCCTTAAAATCAGCCCACATGAAAAGAAGACAATGTTCTTCTTCAAAGCTCTGATGGATGACTTTAGAGACTGTTTCAGGAACACTCTGTCTTTTTGCTGAGATGTTGGTAGAATACAATAGATAACATTTACCGAGCTCACAGGGGGGTCGCTGCTTGCCCACAGCAGTTTGTAAGCTGTTGGTTGTGGCATTAAATTTAAATTTCCACAAAGTGAAGCAAAAATGTATAATAATGCTATTCTTGTACTGGTTGCAGGGTTTTAGTTCGGGCATTATGGGGGTATTGAGTTGTTTAAATATCAATACTTTTATGTTCTCATATAATTGTCTTAGAATAATCACTGTTTTGTGCTGATAAAATACTTTTAATCTAGGATTCTCGCAGATTCCCTATCCCCCACATATATTTGAGTGATAAACTTGTTGAAAGTTCAACATGTCAAGGATGACTTGCTCTAGCAAGCTGTAGTCTTCCCAGGCCCCCACCTTTCCTAGTTAGAGGATTGTCCTGATGAGACCAAAAGATCAGATTTAATACAGCGCAGCAGACTTAGAACACAGGAAAATAGTCTTTTGTCGCCTTCAGTTTACCCCTATCCTTAGCCACCTCTCTCGTAAGTGAAGGTAAAAGCAACTAGATGAGAGTGTGGATCATTCTCACCAAATTGCTATCACTGGCAGTGAAAAATGGCTCCAAAAGATGATCTTATTTGGTGGGCCAAATGTGAAGAGCATTATGTTAAGATAAAATCAGTAACAATTGCATCCTAAGATGCCATTTATTGCATTTTTTCTATATGCCAAACACTGGGCTAAACACTGAACAAGCATGATCACTTTTAACTTTCAACAACTCTGGGGATAACCCAGAATGGGGATAACCATTCTACAGAGGAGGGGAACTGAGGATCAAAGAGGTTAAAATTTTTGCACAAATTCACAGAGAAGCATGAGCTGGGATTTGAATTTAGGTGTCTCGTCCCAGAGCTTCTCAACCACGTCTCCACAGCCGTGCTGTATACCAATTGTAAGCATGCATATTTCTCAGTCTTTGGATTCATTATCTGGATATAAAATTCACAGACTAATAAAAAGAAGTATGTAGTGAGAAGTGTGCTCAAGCCAAGCAGCCCATGAAAGGCCGTACAATAGAGGGCAAAGTGAAAGCCACATGCAGGACTGTGGAATACTGTGGGGATGTTTCATACAATACTGAATGCCATGTTTGGTGGAAGACATTGCGTGAAAATAAATATGTAGGCCATCACTACCCGTGTGTGCTCTTGCTGTCATGGAGCAAACTTCCAGTGACCACCAAGAATGAACCACAGTGAACTAGAAGATGTGTCCTCTGATAAACAATGTCTGTGATGTAGCCACACAGGAAAAGCCTTGGTTTGAACCTCTGGGGAGCCCGTTTCCTAAGAGACTCTGGGGCACAACAATAAGAGCTGCTGTTTACTGAGAGTCTCCTGTCCCCCCAAGCACTGTAGCTATCTCAGTTTGGTTTTAGGTGGGTAAGATCCCCATGCTACAAATGAAGAAACTGATGCTCAAAGAAATTTCCCTAAGGTCAACCACATCAGTGGCAGAATTGGAACAGTAAGTGTTCTTGATGACTAAAATAGTTGGAAATACACATCAGGGCTAAAATCTCATGAAGGTTCCCTAATTAAATTCACAAGGTAGACTTTGCTTTGAAGTGAAGTGAGATACCTTCTAAATCCAAAGTCTGTTTAATATTTTCCACCATTAGAATAAATGCACACTTAAGCCAAAGTACAAGAAGAGGAATTCCATGTGGAAAACTGCAGGTGAGTCTAGTTAGGCCAAGAGGTATGAAAGGCTGGGGAGTTGTCTGGCATACCTGGTATTTGCACCATCAGCATCTTGCACTTAGTGGATGCTAAGCAAATATTTGTGATTTGTTTCAATAGCAGGGATGTTTGTCTGAATATTTAAATATTCACCCTAGTTTGGTTTTACTTTGGTAGACTGACTCCATGTTCACTCTGGCAGAATTTCAACTTATACGTGTCAGCCTTAAATAACAAGGTTCAGAAAATATGATAAAGTATAGCATTTATTTGAGCCCAAACTTGAGGATAGCCACCTGGGAGTACAGATTCAAGTTGCCTTGTACACTAGGATTAACAGCAGTTACAAGTGAATTTTTAAAGGAAAAAATAAGAGGCAGTTCCTAAATTGTTTACCAAGAATTTATATTTAAATAACATAAGCTATTGGCCAAGCACGGTGGCTCATGCCTATAATCTCAGCACTTTGAGAGTCTGAGGCAGGACAATTACTTAAGCCCAAGAGTTTGAGAGCAACCTGGGCAACATAGCAAGACCCCAATCTCTACAAAAAATTTAAAGCCAGGCACGGTCGCTCACGCCTGTAATCCCAGCACTTTGGAAGGCCAAGGCGGGTGGATCACGAGGTCAGGAGATCGAGACCATCCTGGCTAACACGGTGAAACCCCATCTCTACTAAAAAAAAAAAATACAAAAAGTTAGCTGGGTGTGGTAGCACACGCCTGTATTCCCAGCTACTTGGGACGCTGAGGTAGGAGAATTGCCTGAACCCAGGAGGCAGAGGTTGCAGTGAGCCAGGATAGAGCCAATGCACTCCAACCTGGGCGACAGAGCAAGACTCTGTCTCAAAACAAAAACAAACCTCCCCCCCCACCAAAAAATTTAAAAACTAGCTGGGCATATTGGCACATGCCTGTCGTCCCAGTTACTTGGGAAGCTGAGGGAAAAGGATTAGTGTGAGTCCAGGTCGAGGCTGCAGTTAGCTATGATCGTGCCATTGCACTCCAGCCTGGGTGACAGAGTGAGACTCTGTCTCAACAAAATTTTTGTAAACCAGCTGGGCGCGGTGGCTCATGCCTGTAATCCCAGCACTTTGGGAGACCAAGGTGGGCAGATCACCTGCGGTCGGGAGTTCAAGACCAGCCTGACCAACACGGTAAAACTAAAAATACAAAATTAGCCAGACGTGGTGGTGCACGCCTGTAATCCCAGCTACTCAGGAGGCTTGAGGCAGAAGAATCGCTTGAACCTGCGAGGCAGAGGTTGTGGTGAGCCGAGATCACGCCACTGTACTCCAGCCTGGGCATCAAGAGCAAAACTCTATCTCAAAAGAAAGAAAAAAATAATTTTTTTGTAAACCCATAAGCTATTGTTCTTTGTACCACAGATCCCAGTAACATGAAGATAATGGAGGCAGCATCTAGTGAGAAACCAACGGCTTTAAATAGTTCCCCACCACCACTCCTGCATGGGGGGAGCGTGACTGAAGTCCCATATCATGTCTCTCAGGGTGTGATAAATTTTGCATAACTCGTATAGCTCAAATGGTTCTGAGCTATTTTTCTTTTCTCAATGGATAAAGTTTTAGCCTGAGATGTACTTTCCTTCTGTGTTTCTTGACCCTTTTAAAAACTGTATTGGTATTTTGCAATTCAGAATCTATTACATTATGGAAGGGGGTCCAAAAACCTTGAGAGCCATCTTGTAGTTAAAGCATCTTCCTCACGTGTTCCTGGATCTACAACATGGGATAAAATTCTTACGTTAGTTTCAGAGTTAAAGAGTTTAACTTTTTTTTTATTGCTTTCTTGTCATCACAATTACAATTACGCCTCATTATTTATTATTATTTTGCATTCTCCAATATTTAAAAAAACACAATTTAAAACTTCCCATGTATAAAAACACTTACATTTTAAAACATCACTGCCAGCATGTGTGTGTGCTCATGTGTGAGTACAGATGTGTATAGACAGACATGTACATTTTTAAAGACTTAGTTGTCTCTGCAGTGAAGACAATATGTTTTATTTTTTGTTCCTTATACTTCTCTGTATTTTCTATATTTGCTTCAATAAGCTGGTGTAACTTTTAATTTTTTTAATTAAAAAAATTTTTAGCCTAAAATTACACTTAAACATTAGCAGCTGCTGCTGGGGAAAGATGGACAAATTGCCCAGGCAGCCACATTAGAAGAAGAAAGCCATTTGAGTACAGTTAGGTACTTATTTTTATTGAGACAGCATCTTGCTGTGTCACCCAGGGTTTTGCTCTGTTGCCACAGCTCACTGCAGCCATGACCCAGGCTCAAGTGATCCTCCCACCTCAGGCCCCTCTCCCCGGCCAGTAGCTAAGACTACAGGCAGGCACAGACTGGCACCACCACACTCGGCTAATTTTTTTTTTTTTTTTTTGAGGCAGGGTCTCACTATGTTGTCCAGGCTGGTCTTGAACTCCTGAGCTCAAGTGATCCTCTCACCTTGGCTTCCTAAAGTGCTGGGATTACAGACAAGTCATGGCAGCTGGCTGAGTACAGTTATTCAGCATAAGCATAACAAAAACAGAATAGTAGCCCAGTTCCTGTGTTAATGAAATAGTAAGGGTGTAACTAGGGCAAGCTGGCCCTGTTTATGTCACATGAATTTGTTATAGAAAGCACTCTTGAGAACACAAACAAAAGAAAAAATTTTAGAAACATACTCACATTTTAATATAAAATGGACTGTGTTTTGTGGCTCTCTGATAATTTTCAACATCAGTCTCCTTAAGAAGGGAGTCAGATGTTCTGGAGAGATCCAAATATAATACAGTCTCATAGGGAACAAAATAAGGAGTTGCCGTGATAAACTTTTTGCTTTGCCAGGTGTGTACTACAATGATTGGTTGACATCATCCAAAAATGAACTAAAATCACAAATTCATTTTCACAGATTTCTTGTTAGAACTTATGTTGTTTCCTTAAGAAAATGCAACTATATTAACTCTTGGCTATTGCAATCAAGAATAAAACAGTCAAGGGGAAAAAAAAACAATGGCCAAATTTATAAAGTTATGTGTATTTGGCTTTGAAATATTTTTGGAACGTGACATTGGCCTTGCTTAGGTAAATAATCAATTTGCCATGTCTTATAACATATCTTTTTGAAGGCATTGAGAAGAGATCGAGAAACACTCAAACTGAATGTACTTGTGATAATTATCAAGCCGTAATGCAAATAACAGAAAGGTGATTGTCCTATTCCCTGCATGACATCTTTCTCTTGGTAATTTGAAGAACAGGGTCTTTCAATTACCTTTTTTGCCTTCCTACTACAGCAATAGCTCACCTGTGATGAATCTGTCCTCTCGCAACCTTCGCTGTCACAAACCATCTGAGAAGTTAGGAAGTCAGCAAATAGGCCTTTAGGTTGCCAAAACAGAATCCCAAAGTTCAAGCACTACAGTGCATGCACTTGATTTCAGAGAAAATCTCTTTAGACCCAGTACATCCTATTTATAATTGGTTTTTACACAAGCTTAGTTAACTGGTTGGGTTCCAAGACATAGCTAATTCTAAGACAAAATATTAATTACAAGTAGAGGGAGGGCCTCATAAGATCTAGCATATGACTACAGAAAGAAGGAAAACAATAGATGAAGGAGGAAGAAAAAACATAAAAAGGAAAACAACCAGGGCACTTAGTGTTGGGCCAAAATGTCATATAAATCTTAGAAGGCCTTCAGAGCATTATAGCGTAAACAATAGTTTAATACTTTTTTCATAAGTGTCTAGTAGATTTTTTTGAGAAGAGTAAAATACTCTTTATTTGGTATTACACTTTGGTGTGTAATATTAAATTTCTTTATTTGATTTTTATTAGATTTTGTTATTTATAAGATTTTATTATTTATAAAGTATATTTGATATTACAGTACATGCCAAAGTGTAATATCAAATAAAAAATATTTAACTCTTCTCAACTATCACACTTTAGTGTACAATATCACTCTAAATATTGCACTTCTCTAAAGTCTACACTAAAATACCTTTCTATAAGTAAAGGAAACCATTTTAGATACAGGGAATTCTAATTAGATTGGCATAGTCAAAGCCAAAAATATAAAGTAGACATTGCTACCTTATCTTCAGCCCTTGCCTGTAAGAGGCAAAAGAACACAAAATACAGGTGACTCTTGCTTGATTCTGAGACAGTGAAGGAATTTCCCCAGTATTTAAATATATTCACATAACTAGTTATATAAATCTAAACATAAAACCAGTTTCCAATAGGTTTTAAGGTGGTATTCATCTTTATGAAAAGTTGAACATTACTAATGAAGTCCAACCATATCTTCAGAAGGGGGAAACAGTGACAGCAGTTACTGAATCAAAATTACTATCAAAATTCAAAGAAACATCGAACATACTCATTTAACCACAATCCAGTCTTAGTTAACAGGACTGCCCAACAAAAATATTCTGTCAGATGTTAATGATCTGAATTCTGGTATATGAGATCTATTAAATCATGGTACACATTAAAAAGTCATGAGATGTTCCTGTTTTGTAATAAACAAGACAGTGGCCAACTAATTAATGCTCGTTAGTTTTTTTGAGATAGGCTATCAAGTC